>NC_045490.1:13678325-13986043 GCF_009650955.1 Corvus moneduloides
ATTGCTATTATATTCAAAGCCTAACAGGCAAATTGCAACATGATTATTACTGATGTGGATTTAGTTGTTACAGAAAATAGAAAATATGAGTGCTACTACACAGAAGGACTCTCCATAATGTAGCTAAAGTTTTTCTATACCACACATGTCCTATTTGGTATCGTTTTCCTGGTGACATGCTCACCCTTTCCTTTCTCATCTGGGTCCTTAGGCTATTGGCTTCAGTATGGAATGCTTGTGGCAGGAAATGGCTTGACAAGTTTCAGCATTTTGGGTCTTTTACTGGGAGGAAAATTACCATACTTTGGAATTTCTCAATTTATAATTTACATCCTTCTTCTAATCTTAGCTGCCACTTAAATAGGAAAGGACTGTTATTAGAGCTTCCACTAAATAAAAAATTACCAAGCTGGTAAAATATTAGCCATTAATTTTTCTTCCTTTGGTCATAGGAAGAAATAAATGGGGGAAAGAATGAAACAAATTACGGAGTTTGTTGTGGTTTTTTTTTTTTCCTATGGCCTAAATTTTGTTATTGTTAATTCTGAACACCATATTTTTCTGAATATGCATCACGTTCATTTTGGATTATTTAATTTAACTTCTTTCCAGATGAACTAGCTTCATTAAATGTTTGCATGGATGAGTAAACAAAGTTTGTGCAGACTATAAAGATCTATGATTAGTGTCATACAGTATTTTGTAATCTAAGGTTTAACAGTTATGTGTAATGTTTTTATCCGAGCTGGAGAGGACACTATGATGAGGGGAGTGGGCTGGGGTAGGAGAAGGGAATGGCTTAAAATCCATTAGTGAAACACAACCACAATTCCAACTACTCCAAATTAAAACAAAATTACAGTCATCCCCTGGTATAGGCCACACCTGAGGATGAACTTTCAAGGATCTCTAGGAAATGTGCTGTAGTGTTGATTGTGAGACATTGAATTTTTCCCTTCTTCTCAAGTGCCAGGTTTTTAAGGTGATTTCCAGACTTTTACAGATTATATTTCAAGAGTTTTAAATTCACTGAACACTGCTTTTTTAATACATTGAAATAACAAATTACTAAGTTAAACACCAACAAACAGGTTGGGGTTTGTTTCTGCAATTAAATGGTATGCCTGAAGTTCCCACTTAATCAATTGTACTCATGAGTCTTAAACAGTGTGAAAGCTTTTCAATTTGATTGAAAAGATTGATGTTGATTATTTAATTTTGAGATGTTTTTATCTGGGATTTTTATGTAGATATTGGAATGAATGCCACAAATATTACAGCAGCTGTATTGATCACTTTGTTTTGATTTATGTATCGGTGATTTTTTTTCTGAGATTCAAACATGCATTTTGAAGCTCTAATTAACATTTGTGTTCTGACAACGTGGAAGTGGCTTTTCTATTAAGCAGGTGTAATCTCAACTGTGTAATGAGAAGACTTGGAAGCTGAGTATGATGCAAGGCTTAGGCTTCTTAAAATTTGTTTAAGATTTAATTACAATGTTCCCTGAGGAAAAACTAAGGTTGTTTGACTGCATACGTAACACCTCTGTTTTTGTAATGTACTTCAAGGGTATAGCTACAAGATAAGTCACTTTTGGTTTTAAATAGATAAATTAGAGACTGTCTTAAAACAGTATAAAATGAACTCTATGCCTTCAACCCAATGTTAGATGAAGTCATTGTCACTTAATACTCAGCACTGACTGGTGCTAAACAAAGACATCCTTTCTTTAAAAAATACCCCCCCAAGAACAACAATACCATCCTTTTTGGGGATAGTAGGGGAGCAGGAAAACAGCATCTATGTCATAGTCTGAGACAAAGGTATCCATTACCAGGCACCTGGAATTTTGGATCAGGTTAAAAACTGTGTAGTCCTATTTAGCAGTGAAGTACTAGGAGTACAGCATTGTTGTCAGGAACAATGAAATGGAAGTGAGTGTCAAAATTTTAGTTTGGTTTGGGTTTTTTTAAAATATTCATTGGGAAAATGTGGTGGGAAACAAAACTATGTTTTGACTCAAGGGAGTTCTTTGGATACCCTGCTCCATGACAGGTGAGTAGATAGAGGGCAGTACCACCACTGTGCTGCATTCTGAGTGCTACTAAGGAAGTTTTACTGTGTTGCTGAAAATGTTCCTTGTCTTTTTTTGCGGTTGAGCAAAAGGGAATACAAAAAGCCTCTGCTAAATCTGAGAGGACTGTTTCAGACAATGAAAATGCTCTTAAGGAAATGTAGTATCCTTGTTATAGTGGAAACTCTGAGGCAGGATAGAAATGTAAAATGTATATTCGTAAGGGGACCGAGACATCCACGTTCTGAATTATGATAGGAAAGTTAGTAGCCAAACTCCTGTTTGGCACAGTGCAGTGTCCAAGCATGTAAATTAAAGCAACTCCTTTTGGCCGATTGGACCATTTTATATTTGGAAAACAGCACCTCATGTCAAGAGGGTGACGTAGATAAACAGGAATGAGCCAGTGCTAGAAAGTTACTTCTGCCATGATTGTAAGGGCAGATGGAGAATACATGGCATTTAGCTCAGAATAGTATATATTTGCACCAGATCACTATCCATCAGCAAGTTTTGATATTTTTTGCCAGGTACCAAAACCTAAGATACTGTTATACTTGAGACTAAAAGCTGTTTTTTCACCCATTCATAAATATAGCCCTCATTTGCATTACCATCTAGTTCTCTAAATGTCATTTTTTAAATATGAATTTATTAAATGTCAGTTGAGCAGAGTAATTTGAATAGTTATTTTCCCTACTATTATTCTGTTGCCACTATCCTATTATTAAGGACATTTTAACTGCTGATTGCTTATATTACTGATTGGAACCTTTGTTTGTTGTTAAAAACAAGCTGGGTTTTTGTTTGTGGTTTTTTTTTCCTGTGGCCTGATTTTTATTTTCTCCATTAGAAGCCAGTGCAGACAATGGAATATAATTGCAGAATCATAGTGCAAATTCCACTTTGTTGAGAGGCATTTTTGTCTTATGCTGAAGATAATTCCTGCCTTCTTTCTACCTCAAGCTGGATCTTGGTGTTCTATTCATTTCTCTTCTTTTATGTCATTAGAAGATTTCCAGAAACGATTCAGTTAATTGCAGCTACAATTGTCACTATGAAATTATCAATCTTCTGCAAAATCTTATTCTCTAATTAATGTTGTAGCATATGCACATTAATAGGTGTGCTACTTCTGCTCTCTAATGAAACAGAGACTTGCAATGCTTTTAAAGAAATAATAATAAACTGACTGCTGTGCAGGACGTTGCCAGGTTGTAAATAAGGTACTGGTAGCTTTGTAATCATCACCATCCTTCAACTCTCACATCATCAATGTTTTTACTCATCATACCTTTAGATTCAAATACTGGGGACTCAATATGTACTTGAAATTTGGCAGCTGCTCACCTTCAACTAAATGAGAAAGTAAATATGACTAGAAAATAACTTATTTCTAACTTCTGTTTTTAAAAAAATACAGCAATAAAGCAGGAGACTGTAAATTCCATGTGACTGGGCAATTCTAATGTTCTGCTTGCAGTGACATCTAGTGGTGCAGGTTCTCTAGAGTAAGTGGGAGAACCCAGTACACACACATGAAAACGTGGTAAGACAAGAATAGCACATGAAAATTAAATAATTAACTCTCTGATTATAGGAAATACTACTGACCTTAGAACCATGCTGCATTAATTTACAACAGGCACGTCTTGAAAGTCCTTTGTAAAAGAGCACTTGTATGATGTGTGTTTCATGAAAGCCATGCTCTTATTTTTACCCATCATCTTTCTCATCACTAAACAAATCATAAGACAGCAGAAGCACCGCTTGTGAATCGAGCTAGAAGCCATGCTATTTTTGAAAAGTAACAGTGCCAGGCAAGTAGGTATAAGTATTTCTCATACGGGAAAACAGAATTAAACTGAAACAAACAAAAAAAAATTACTTTCCTGTCCCTTCCCACAGTCACCAAGATGCTCTGATGCTGCATTCAAGCTTGATTTTTAAATGCCTTGCTTTGCAACAGGAAAAGTACTTACGAAAGGATTAGCTGATTGCAGTAGCTTAGTCCCATTCAACTAAAGGCCACAGTTCATACTCATGATAGGGTGGCTGGTATTTTTAGAAATTATGTTATGTGATGATCAGGTTTAGGAAATCAGGATGATTTCTAGTTCATTTAGCTTGAGTTTTGGCTGGTGGAGATCTGATCAGCAGCAGAAGTCAAGAAAGTGCCACACATTGATGAGTTTTCCCCAGACTTAGCCAGGCAAACAGCTTATGTTAAATGAAGCAGCCAACTTTCTAGATGGATTTTATTTATTCCTTTGAGAGATCATTTTATCCCTTCCCCTTCTACTCCCCCACATTTTTCTTTTATTATGCTGAAACCTGATACATATTTCTCTACAGAGTTTAGAGAAGTAGGAACCCACATTCCAAATAACATTTGCTTTTCAGTTGCATCCGAAAACCTACAATGACTTTCCAGAAAACTAAGTATATGTTTAGATTCTTCTCCCAATATTAATCAGTATTGAATGGGTTTGCTTCTCTCAAACCTTGCTTTTTCTAAATAAAACCAGTGTGGATGAAGAGGCATTCCTTCTGAACAGTTTTATTGATTATCCAAGGGAATTTTTTCAACTATCCAAAGTGCCTGGAATAATCTGGGATTTGTTTAACCAGTCACTGTTTGTTATAATTGCATCTGTGTATCCATCTACGTAAATATTCTTAATGTTTGGTGGAACAGTATTAGTGAAAGACAGGACATTGAACTCCACATTTGACAGAAGCATTACTGGGAATTATGAAACAAAATTTAATTTTAAAAAAGCCTGAACTGAATATATGTTATCTCTTAAGCCTGCAGAAAGATTTAGGCAACTTGGAAGTGGATCTGTAGATAAAAAAGACAAATTTCACTAAAATTCTTTCATTTTGGTGTACAACTACATTTTCAGTTTCTGAGACTTAAGCTTTTCCCCCTCACTTTTGTTCTATGTGCTCAATATTATCTTCCTTCTGACACAGCTCTGACAGTTTTGAAGGATTTGGCTAAGCACAGCTATGGTTGGAGACAGACAAACGTAAGTGTCACCCTGTGGGTTCATGGTTTTGCTATGGTGGTGGGAATAGCAAGGAAAGATCTGAGGAATATATGTGAATTTATATCCTTTATTCTGGGAGAAACATTTATATGCTTCACCGTGCAATATGAGGTATTTCAAATTCATCTTGGTGAAAACAAAGATTTAATCTTTAGAAGAAGTGCTTGGACATTGCCTATCAAAAAGTAAATATGTATGTGCTTAGAAAAGACTCTGAGATAATTCCTTCTTCCCATTTTCTAAACAGATTTCTCTTTCAGAACTGGCCATTTGCTCCTGCTGTAGATGCTTGAAAGTGATACTCTCTTTGAGCTTTGTGCTGGGTACTGATGAGCTTCATTAATGACTGAGTTCATGACTGACCTGTCAGTATAAAAAGGAAGGGGAAATAGTTTTCTTATAAGCGGTGAAAAGAAGCAGCATTTCTTGTAAACATAAAAGCTATTTATAAATCTCTATGCATTATATGACTAGTTCTTAGTGCTCAAGCAGAGACCTTTCCACACACAGCCAAATGAGACTTAAGGAGAATGTGTAAACTAGTCCCCAAACTTGCAAAAATTAAGTAGTGGTCAAGACTCATTAACAAGTGTTGCTAAGGTTTGTTTCTCTGGAGCTGTGCACCAATAAACAACCTTGGCTCTGGTTTTCCTGAAAAAAACCCTGTACACCTTAAAAACTGTTTTCTGTTGGGCTTTGACTTATCCATTCTATCCACATTTACAGCTGGACCTCAGTAGATATCAAGGTCTCCCAGCTGCTCAAGAGAGCCACCAAACACCATCTCTTCTTACTGGACTCTTTTGAAAAGCATGGAGGAAAGAGAAGGGAGAAAACCCCTAACTTGATGTGCCAGAAAAGTAAAGTAAAAGAGGTGGAGAAGAAGCAATGCAGTTCTGGTAGCTGAAATCTATGGGAATTGCATGTTTGATTCCAGGAGCACAGCTGTGCCTTAGGAGTCTGGGTTACTAGGATCTCATTAAAGTAATATACAAATATTGACTGCTATTGAGGGCAACAGCTGTGAAGTCACACTTGGAAATTCAATAAAAGTAGCTTTGTGCTCTAAGGCTTATGCAATAAGTATCATGGAAAAAGGCATTTTAACCAAAGTACAGTTTTTGATGCTTTTGACATTTAAACAACTCTGTATGTTTTATCAGTTGCATTGATAATTAGAAGAAATAGTGCTCACAACTGTGCTTTTGGAAAGCATCAAGGGACACCACAGGAAATTGTCAGTTCCAAGTTCACTTATATTTCTGCTAATAATTGCAATGAGTTGTAATTAATAGTAGAACTGGGAGTGGTAGGAGAGAATCTGTGGATCTGTGGATAAAAATTGCATTTGGTCATTTTTCAAACTGTATTTAATAGTGCAAAATCCCTAATGCTACTTGATACTGGATCACATTTGTACCTACAGCCCACATGGCTGTTCAAATTTCAGTTAAATACTTTCTCAGGTAGACAGTGTGGAGGCTACTGATTTACTTTGTTCTGTGTTCTTCAGCTACTTTACCTCCAAGGTCTCGTTCTGTGTTTCAGTGTCAAAATGTTTACTTCCTTTAGAAAACTGTAAAGTACTTTCATGTCTTTCAATTGTACCCTCAACAGAACAGCAGCAGGAAAATCAATAGGGAGTCATTCTGTCCAACACTTCAAGAGCCAATACTGAACAATTTATCTTCTTCCTTTTTTCAGTGATATAGAAATAAGCGGTATCAAAAATAAAAGGTAATATATTTGCGCATTCAGGAATTTGCAGAATTATTTTCATTGTAATTTTGTACTGTATTTGGATCAAACTCTGCTTTGGTAACACTTGTGCAAATCTACCAAAATTAACTAATTGCATTATGTTGTTTTCTTTCACATATGTTTTACATCTTGACAACAGCTGATACTGTTGTAAAAAGTGTAAGGTTTACCTTTGAACTGTGAAGTGATTAGCACAGTGAATTTGGGTGTTTTGTGCTCCATCATTTGCTAAATGCAAAAGGCTATCATTAAAATTGCTGGGTTAAAATTAACAGTTAACAGTAAACACATTTGGAAATAACTTTCTGGATAAACAGCTATAAGAAGACAGACTGAGTTATGAGAGATAATGAGGCTTGATTCTTTTTTTCAAAAAACCAATAAAATACTCCAAAACCCCAAGACATTCCATTCCTGATCATAAGTTAACCCATACTACATTTTTTCAGTATTATAAACATACATAAATTAGAATATATTTTAATATAGATGACTGAACATGAAATTAAAAGACTTTAAAATATAAATTCTCAGGAAAGATCTCATGATTAAACAAGCTTAAATAGACAAGTGCAAATCAAGGCTGGAACAAAATATTGTCGTGTTTCTAGTGTGTAGCTACATATCATTGATATTTGCTTTGTTATGTTGTAGGAGTGTTCTCCTTTGGCTTCTGAAATCAGCTGGCAATGCAAACTGTCCTAACTATCCTATGTGAGCATTCATGGCTCTGCCTCTCATGGTGCCTCTCCTGATAAAAAGGGAGTGTGAAGCTACATATGCTCAACTTGAATAAACAGTTCTGATCTATTCACAAATCACAATAAATGTGCATCTAAAGAGAAGTAGAGAATTTCATTGGTATGACCACCTGCCTTGATGTGCTGATTTCAGTTGTTACATTCTTCTCACTCTTTTTCCTTTGCTTTTTTTTTTAAATAACAAAGCAACAAGTTTACTCTTAAAGAAAAGGGAAAAGCATTCAGGAAACAGATGCTAGCTGCTTCCAAGGCACTTTGAAAACCTGATTATCAATCTATAAGGGTTCTTTGAGCCAGATTGTGATCTGTTTACTGAAGTGTTCAAAGTTTTTCCTTTACTTTCTCTGACCTGTCTGTAGTCCTAATGATCTAAGAAGGTACCATATAATAATGAAACATGAGGGTCAAGAATGAAGAACATTACGAAAATATCATCATCTGTTCAGAATAGCCAGAAGCAATAAACTGATTTTTTACTTTCATATCTAGACAAAAGTGATAAATATTTAAAATAAGTTAAAGAATACACAGGAACATATTTTCCTGGACAGCTTGCCAAAGCAAACAGTTTGCAATATTTTCTGAAATAATGTTTTTTAATACAAATAGTCCCTGGTGCTGGGTCCATGGTTTTGCAGTTGATGGGAGGTACCGTGATATTCATAAAAGTAAATCCTCCTCAAGTATATAGTGATACAAAAAAAGCAGCCTTTTACTTGGCAAATCCCCTGTGCTTAGTTAGAAGCTCAAATATTTTCTGAGGCACTCCAGTAAGAATTAGACTGTCTCCAGATGTTTTGGTACAGTGAATGCTGAGGCTCAAATTCACTTTTAATGAACCATATTTTAATGTCAGTCTCTCCTGTCTATTTAAATGACAAAGAACTCATCTGACTTTGTAATGAATTGCACAACTGTATCATTTATTGAGCCTCTGTCTCAGTGTTGTGCTGGTCCATAATAACATAGGTTGGCAGGCTAAGTAAACTGCATTGAAGGTTTATTACCAAAGCTCCAGAACTTCAGCTCCAACCCAGCAGGAGCTGAAATTTCTACTGAGGAGAACTATAGGTGTAGGTGAAAGTTGGGTTAAAAAGGCTTAAGAAATTATAAAGTTGGGCATGGCAATACATGAGGAAATATTCAGCTGAAAAACTAATCATAAACCACGCAGTATCTGATTCAGACAGTAATCAAGTCTGATTAGGATATGTGTGTACTTGTTGGGAGTGTGTAAAAGTGTAGGTGATCAAGCAGGTGTCTAAATCAATTGACTTTTTAATAAAGGCATGTGGAAATTAAAGAAAGATGGTACTAGTAGTTTCGGTACATAAGAAGTCTAAGATTTATATATGTATAAGGAATAAAGAAGTAGCAGTAAAGAACACAAGATGTACTGAGATGCACATAAAAAATAAATGCCGTCAGTACGTTGTCTACATAGCAATATTTGCTATGTAAGAGAAAGAAAGAGCTTGCAAGGCAGTCACAAAAAGTCAGATGTATAGCGTGAGGACTGACAAATTATAAAATGAGGCAGAATCTACCTTGTACTTTCAAAGGAAGTGCCAAACTAGAAATGAATACAATTGTGTATTTTGGAAGTAAGGAGGCATTGGAGGAGGCTAATCAATGGTCAGTGTTTATGAAAGACACAAAGGAAGAAAAACAAAGTTTTGCCTCTAGACTCATGCTCAGGAGTGAAGCAGACACCGGAAAAAAATGCAAACTGAGGAACCTCTCTGAGATGAACAACTAGTGAGATGTACTTTTTCATCTGGCTCTGTTTAATTATAAAGGATATAAAACCAAACCTTTCTACTTTGTTCTAGTGACATTTCTAGTGATCACTAACTCACCTGTTTCAGATGTTATAAGTAGTCATGGTCCCAGCTGTGAAGGAGTCCCTTCTTACAGATTTAGACATTTACTTTCTATGTTTGCTTCTGTTTCTTCTGGGTGAAGTGTTGTTCCTCCTCTCTCTGGACACTGGGCTCTGATTTCTCACTGTAGTACTCTCTATTATGCAAAATAAATTAAATTTTTCTTGACGATTTAATATTTTGGGGTCTATGCACTGACAGATATTTACAGTAATGTAGGAAACTTACCAAAGGAGTTTCATTTTATTCATCAAGTAGAATATGAAACAGTGGCAATCATGAAAGGAGGTGAAGAGTTTGTCTCATTTGGCATTTCTCTTGAAAGCTGCATTGATTGATTGAAATGTTCTGAGTGAGCATTTGGACCAATGTTTCTACTTACAGGTATCATCAGGCATTTCAAAATCATATTTTCTCTCTTCAGTTCCACAAGACTTGACTAATACCAGATTTACCTTTCTTTTCTCCACATGTACACTGTGTTGTACAGGCAGTGGGAGCTCTGCTGGCAGTGGGTGTTTAAAACCTGTTCGAATCTCTTTGGAATTACAGAGAAAACATCCCAAGTGCAGTGAATGTTTTAGGTAAACATTTAATAAAACTGTCATGCTTCTACTGCTTAGTAGATCTCAGGCAACATGAGAAAGGGAAACCTTTGTGGCTTTTAGGCATATAAAAGTGTCTGAGAATATAAACCAACTTGAATTTTGGAGTATTACAGATTAAAAAAAAAATCTATTCAGGACATTTTCTGTGCAATTTAAGACAAACTTCCATCAACTGCAACATGAACCTCTCTTTGGGTGTCCTGTCTGACATCTTGTTACAAGGAATGCCATATTAGAATGCATTTTCTACACAGGGTACTGGATAATCTGTGACCCTAAAATGGGCACTGGGACTAGGTTGGAACTTCCAGATGACTGGCTTTAGGCTTAATCTTCCTGTAAACAATCCTTGAGACTCTGCACAGATTCCAAAGGAGTCTTCAGCAGACTGAAGAAGACTGCCAGCAGACTGACGTGTGGGGCCTGTAAGCAGGCCTGGGCTTTGAGGGCTGGAAGCTGCTGCACTCGGGAATTCAGAGCTGTGAGCAGAGGCAATGGGATCATATTCTCCACCATTTCAGATGGGTTGGGTGTTGTGATGCCTGTTACGTAGCTGTGATCCATGCGAGACTTCAGTGCTGTACAGAGGATGTTTCCATGTGTCTTCCTGGGGAGAGGTAACATGTCCTAAAGTAGTATTTTAATTTCTTCAGTGGGAAGGGTCCATTCCATCAGAGTGGCAAGTACTTTGCACCAGCTTAGGTACACATGACAACAACTGTCTGGAATACGGCAGGAAGCACGGTTACTTAGGACCATCTTTCAAGGATATTCTAGTTCAGCTAAGGATTTTATACTTTTAGCTGCCAAATAGAACATTGAGTTGAAGAACAGCAGAAATATCATTGCACAGAACCTTGGTGTTTACTGGGGGGAGTCAGGGAGCAGGGAGAAATTGTGCCAGGTGCAGGATGTGCACAACAGTAGCATTTTAGAAAACTTAAATGATAGTGTGATAGCATCCAAAAACGTTTGGTGACTGTAGCTTTGATTGAACGTACATCCCCTGAGGTTGACTTTCCCATTCATACTATGGCATGGTCACCTTTAAATACAATGGACTTGAACAACATGAATAATGAAAACCGCAGGACGTTGAGGCCATTTAATCAGAGTAGTGAATCCAGATGTCCAAATCCTGCGTGTCTTTGCTTAGTAGCTTCTGCTTGTGTATGTAAGTCATTTTCTAGTGAGTTCTATCTACATGTATTTGCCTTATGCTTGTAAATGTTCTGAGGGGAAAAACAATAAATGGTGATTAAATTTTGAACAGCTACATCCCAGAGAACACATAACATCTACAACCACTTAGAAATCTATCTTTCAGTTGCAGAAGCCTAAAGGAAATAGAAATAGCTTTTGTTTCCCCTGTGTTTATTTCCTGTCTTGTATTACTTTTATTAAATTTCTATCTAAAATTCAGTTGTCTATTCAGTAAATGCTAGTATTAGTCAGGCCTTAGATAGTATAAATATTGATTTACTCTGACAGAGAAGAGAATCAGTTTCTCCAACATATGTGAAAATACTCAGTAGAAGATTTTATTCTGTAAGCTTGCGCACTTTGTGTGCCTTTGAAATGTGTTACACATGGTAAGTGAACCAGGGACACTTAAGCAGTGAAAGCAGTTAATATCTTCCAGCGTATCTTGGTACCAGCCCCAGTAAATATGTCATGCTGCATGCAAACTCCCCAGCTATATTCAATTGAAAAAACAAAAGCTGAGTAAATAAGGCTGTGAAAAACAATAGCCTGCTCTGTTCTGCGAGTGTCCTGGTATACTTACTATGTGAAAGGAAGCTAAAAATGTTGTATCTATTACTGTAGGGAAAAAAATAAAACTACAAAAGTATATAGTGCTCTGTATCGTATTCCATTCACATTCCAATTAACCTTGGGGATTGTTTTTGTGAGCTGTACTCTGTATCTTACACAGCCACCTAAGTTAAAGGAAGTGAATAAGGGTTGCTATGTAGCTGGGCTGTTTCTTCTGTCATGCTGTAGTTGTACTTTGACAAGATTTAATATAAGGTCTTCTTCAGCAGAGGACTACATTTGCTGCAGCAGCAAGGCAAGTTTTGTTCTTGCCCAGACCGGATGCCTCATGGAGAGATACCATATGGGGAGTGTGTATTTTTAGTGGGCTCTGAGCCTGTTCCAAACTTGTGGAAATCAGATGTGGAGGGAGTGGCTCTTTGACTTAGAATTGAGGGCCTCTTCACTGCTTAGTCAAAGAACCCTAAGCACTTTCTGGCATTAGTAGTTCCCTGCACTCTCCCAGTTAAGTAAAACTTTGGGTTGTTAGTTTTGAGTTGGTTTTGGTTGGTTTTGGTTTAGTGACTTTTTCTTCTGAATCTTTTAAGACAATCCAGCTTATTGTGATCCTCTGTCCATTCTCCCTTCTCAAGAGGTAATAGTGGGCTCACTACAATGGCTTCAGAGAGACTGTTACATAGTATGAGTGGCTTTATGTAATGGCTTCAGCATTCTGGTCTGTAACATCATCCCTCAAGGCCATTGCAAACACATGGGTTGGGGAGAGGCTCTTACCTGCTTCAGTTTCTAATTTTTTTTGTCTTCTTTAATTCATTCTTTGTACTTTGCCCAGTTATCCATGTTTCATGTCAAAGGTTAATGCTTTATTTGTGTTTTTGTACACTTCAATCAAATGTCCTGTCCTTTATGTCTGATACTTTATATTTCTCAGTGTCACTTTACCTGTGGGAGTTTTTTGTAAGCTGTTTAACACTTTGGATCCAGGTTTGCCATTACTTTTATGTTCTGTTTAATCTCAGTTTTCCTATTTGCTTCGCTAGCAAACACAGCTTAGTTTGTCAGGTCTGTTTTTCCTCTGTTGTTCTGACCTATGAGTGCAGAGATGATCTTGACTCCAGCTCAGTCTCTACTCCAAAGTAAGCATTGCTGGATTCCTAACTCGGTTTTGTTCCTGTTGCTGATAGCTCTCTTCCCATTAGTTTTGTTACCTTCCTGTGGATTTGAATTAAACCCATACATTTTAAAACCTGTAACATTCTAAATAGACTTTATTTTAAGCATCCAAAGAGCTTAGTTTTCCCAGTGCTTCTCTAGTTTTCCATGTATAGCTGTTGGACTAATTAAAAATACTATTTCTAAGTGGAAGTGTGATCTGCCTACTTACAAAACACCATGGCAAAGCACACTGTGGTATAAATGTACAGCACTAGATCCAATTTTGGTAGTGTGATTAAATATATTTAAGGGAATATATGAGTCCTTATTTTTAACTTTTTTTACATCAAATTTCTAAAATTATTGCACTTATATTGATAAGATTGCACTTTCAGTGCAGTAAGTGAAAAAAGTAATATGTGACGATGTATTTTACATACATTTAATGGGAGAAGCTAAAGTGTGAATGAGTTTATTTGCTGCAACTTGTGAAAGCAGAATGGTATAGAAAAGGAAAACGCCTTACTTAGGAAGATAATTCTTTGAAGGGATTACATTTTAAAGAGGAGAATATGTAACATAATGCAGAAGGATTAAAAAATGCTGCATGAAAGGTAGCTTTGCATGCCTATTTCCACATATATGCCTGGGCAAAGTGAATGAATTTAAAGGTAACCCTGTGCTACAAAGCAGTTAATTGTGGAGGCCGGATAAATGGGGAAATATTAACTATATTTAAATTCATAGATTGATAAGTGGGTTTTGAAGTTTACAGTTTCCAAAAGGGAAGTAATTTTGGAAACAGTCTTGTGTAAGGCAGGTATTACAGACCTTAAGTGGATGTCTGGATGGCATGTCTGTGCACACTGCAGTGTGTGGGTTGTCTGTGTTTGCTGAAGCCTCAAGAAAGAATTGACTGAGTGTACTGGTTTGACGGCAAACCACTGGGAGGAAGTAACTCCACACAAATATCTTGCCAGAGACTCCAAGACAGAACTATAATTTAACAGGAAAATTAAAATGTAGGCAATAGTACAGAAACACTGGTTTAAACTGACAAAGTCAGAATACAGCCTGACACCCTGTTGGTTTGGGTGGTGGTAGCAGTCCAATTAAATGGTGGCTACAGTCCTGTTGGAATGATGGATGTGGTTTTGTCAAAGCAGTGATCCTGTAGAAAGATCTGGTCCTTCTCTAGAGGCCCCATGATGCTTATCGAGCTCTTGTCCTCTGGGAATCCAGTGGCAGTGCTCTCATGGTGTTCCAGGCCTCAGATTATATAAAGGTAGGAATGTTCAGTTCCTCCTCCTGGGTGGGGCATCTCACAATGGGATGATGTAATTCTGTGAGTCATTCTGTGAGACCTTGATGGCCCATTAGTGGAAAGGGCCCCCTCAGGGTGGATGCTGCTTCCCTGGAGGGAGTTACCAGGGCTGAGTCATGGAGAAGATAAGGAACGCTGCCCCAGCCATTTTAACAGCTTATGTAGATGGTTGTAGAATACATACTTTTGGTTACACCTTACACTGTAACCCAGACACTGACTACATGCACTTCAATGCAGTTGTATCAACTTACCAACAGACAAATAACTTAGTCTATATAAAATAATAAAATTATTTAACTATGAAAAGGATACGAAATTGTTGCTGTTAAACATGAAGTAACTTCTATACATGTTTCTTGTCTGTGCTTGTTGTTTCGCTTCTTTGTTTCAGGAAAAAGAATTCTAAAGTGCTACAGATATCTAATTGTTATTTAATCAGGAGGTAATCAGCAATCTGAACTTCATGACCTTGACTTTTGATGGAAAATTTTATTGTCAGGTTTTATGTAGAAGTTCAGATATCACTAAGAAAACCACATTCAGTGGAGCTTTAGAATAATCTTTTCAAGCGCTTGTTTCCAAGCTATTGCTTACCAGGTCGCTTTTCCTGCCATCAACACCTTCACAATGTTTTTGTTTGTTGCTTTTCTTTGCATCATTTATCTATTAAAAAAAAAAAAATCATGTGTGGCAGGAGGCCACCTGTAAAACTTTAAATTAAAACATTAAGATGATGTGATAGGGACCTCACTCCTGAAATTTTAGGTAACATGTGCAATGGTAACATGTTTCATACATAATTTTGACTACTGTCCCTCTCCTTTCTGTTACTTTCCTTTCTCAGGGAAACATAGCTTTCTGTAAGTGCTTGTGTGTCAGAGAAACTGTAATGTCTGGTAGGAATAGTCAGTTTGTTGGTACAAGAATAGAATAGCCAGGAATAAACTCCTAGCCTAAAGTAAAAGATTTGTTACAGGTACCAGAAAAGGCATCGTGTACCAAGGTACGGAGAAAACAACAAACATTAGGAAAAAGAAGGTCATTTTTGTTTGTCATTTTGTGGTGTGAAGGATTATATTCTGAAGGCTTTGTGTAATGCAGTAAGATGCTTTTATTGTTTATTTGTCATATTTGGTGCTGCTGGAGACTGCACACTGCTATAATTTGGGAGCCTTTTATAATTTGAGACTGTGTTTCTCATGGATAATTGTTCTTTGTAAGGAGTCTACTTCTTTGAATGTTATGTACAGCTTCATACTCTTCCTTTCAGCATCTGCTGTTCGGGGGTTTTTTTAACTACATGCCCCTTCCCACTTGAATCACTGTGGAATGCAGAATATTCCAAGGTTTCTTTGGACTAAATTTCCAAATTATATCTAATGCTATTGTGGACTTGTTTTATTTTTTTTCTGTAGCTATAAAATAATCTTACTCTTTTGGCTTGTGAGGTTTATAACCTCATATGATTCCTTGCTGCTGTTATCTATAAATGCTTCTCAAAAGTTTAAGGATCATAAGTCTTACTAAATAAACATATACAGAATCTATTTTATTTAATTGGCAAGCTGTCTAGGTGGCTTAAAACTGTAGACGCTATGTTTCTTAGTATGTCTATAACAACAATGAGAGAAAAAATGAAACTCCACAGTATTTATTTTATCTATTTTTTTATATGGGCTCTGCCTGCAGTTATAAGAAAAGCTTCATCTTGGGGGTAAAACATATCTAAGGAAATACTGGCTCTGTAGATCATTCTTTAAAGAATTTAAAATACCAATGAGAAATATGAAAACTAATTCAAAATATGACATTATCCATGGTTTAACATGGGAACTTTGTGATGGGAATTTCCCTTTAGCAGGATAATTTAAGTTTTTTCAAATAAATTAATCCTGTGGGAATTTCTGTTAATTATAACTATATTTTTGTATCATTACATTAATTGCTGGATCAAATATAAATATTTAGAATAATGTTAGTCTTAATATTGTTTTATTTTTCTTAAAATTGTGTAGGTATTTTATTATTATTTTCATGTGTACAGTATTATGAATATTCTGGAAGCTTGATGTTCATGCACACTCTTATTTATTCAGCAAAGATTTTGTGTGCTGAAAAGGTAGTCTAGGTCAAAGTAACATGGAGAGCTTACCCATTTAAAACTGATCTGTATCTGAATTACCTCATGGGCTGATCTAGAGCTTGCTTCAGAGCTTGTTTGAATACGGCTGCATTTGTGGTGAAATAAAAAGCTATGAGGTTTGGGTTTTACTTAATTTTTTCCTGAATAAATCCAAAGAAATTGTGTGATGTTTCCTCTGCATGTTGGGCATGGAGAAGTGGAAGGCAAACTAAAAAGGACTTTTAAGGAGCCAGTCAAATCTGCAGCAGTGAGGCTCTCCATCCTTTCACTTGTGCTGGTAGCATAGACTGCACCGAGACTTGGAATTGAGGAAGAACTACAGGATTGTTTAGCTCAACTGTTGATGCAATTGTAAACATGGAATGGGAAAAATTAAAATGCAAATTAGTATCTTTTAACTTGAAAAGAGGGGCATATTGTGCTCTTTATTTTATTTTGGGGGTTTGTGCACTGGATTTTTATTTATATATATATGTATATGTATATATGGGGGTTTTTTTAGCAACAACTAAATATCTTTTGCATTTCTGTAAATTTGGGAAATTTGGAACTTAAACTTTTACATTTCAAGATATGTAAAATGCTACATGTCTGTCTTGACAGTGAAATTATTGGAAATTATTAACAGTCATGTTAAAGACTTTTTCCACTTTTAGAGTGTTGGTGGAATTTTGAAGGGGGGTTGGCATAGCTGATTTAAGTTATTCTTGCAACACTTGCTGCTTATGTAGTTATTTATCAGGCCATCTTTTTAACAGGAGATGCAAACAGTGGTTGATAACAGCCCTAAACACAGGCAAATTGTAATAGACATTTTCTAGAGTAAAAATTTTATATAAATTAAAAAAAAAAATATATGGGAAAATATAAAAAAATACAAAGAGAGGTGCCTTGCTTTGTTCTTGTCAGTACTTTCTTGCTATTTCTGGGTTTAGTTTGTTTGCAGTGTTTAATTTATTGATCATTTTTACAGCATGGTCTTACAAAAATTTGAACAAACAGGGGCAGTGAGTCATAGTCTGGAGCAGCAACATTTCTCAGGCAGTTTGCTCTAATTAGAAATGTACTGTCTATTTATTTTACTCCTTTAATATATATTGTAACCGAAGGTGTAGGGTTGTGGTGTCTGCCCCTGGTTCCCTAGGCTGTGAGCTGTTTTACCCATCTGCAGGTGCTGCTATGATTTTGCTTCCTCAGGGTGCTGTCAGTGCACCAGATTACATTGTTCCTCCTCCCAGCAAGTAACAGACCAAGTGACCCTTGTAATCCTGGTCTTAGGACGAGATAAATCAGTCTTTGGTGGTTTTCTAATCGCTCCACTGGTGCCCAGTGTTAACCACCCCACCCGTTCATCACTTACGAGCTCTCCTGTGGCTGATGGAACTTTCCTGCCTAGTTCAGCATTCGGAGTTGCTCCTCTCTTTCTGTAAATCCAGATTTGGCTCAAACTTTGTGAGATGCATAAATGTACTTCGTTAAAATATTTCCTTCTGTCTTCTGTTCTCAAGAGCTTTACTTTCCACAGAGTTTAAACTGTATTACACTTTCATGCAGATACTTTAGAGGAAAAAAAAGCTGTGTCTCTGTAGGAGCTATGAGCAGCTCATTTAGGTGGCCTCTGTCAAGAGCACACACATCTCATTGTCTGGTTGGACTGAGAGCTCTGCAGAGCAGAAATCTCCTTGGGTTCTATCTGTCTCTGCAATATCTTTTCTGTGATAAATAAGCTAATTTACCTGATGATATGAAGCTGAGCCAAAGCCGTCGCCCCCCCAAACAACAGCCCCCACACTTCATTTGAGAGAGATGGGTGGGATTAGTGGAGTTGTGACCTCATATAATATTGGTTTGTAAGGTCAGTTCTTATCACCAAAACCAGATTTGTCCCATGCTTTGCAGCTGCACTGGATAAAAGACTCATAGTTTTATTACTTCATAATTTGGCAATTTCTCCATCTCCTTCCTCCTGAGGGTTAATGGTCATCTGATGTGTCCAAGGTCACAGAAACTTCAATTGCATATATTCAGGGGCTGGTGTGTGTGTGTGTGTGTGTGTATATATATATATTTCTGGATTATTCTTTCTCATAAATTTGGAATAGATGGTAGTCACTGATCTGTGAAATTCTATATGCATCTGCGACTATAGTTTTATAAATAAAAATTCCTCACCAGGGGAGTTACATTACAGTAAAGTGGTGACTTGTACCATGTGCCAAGAAATAGCCTGGTGTATGCAAATTAGTTCTCCCAGAAAATATTAATTTTCAACTCCTTTGACATTATTCATGTTATATCACAGAAAACACTTTAGAATATGAGCTGGTATTTTTTTCCTTGAACATATAGCTGAAGGGGTAATAATTTAAGATAAATATAATTTTTTCTTGGAGTGGAAATAATGCAACTCAGCTGTTAATGAGCAGATCTTTTATAAAAAAATATTTTAAAAAATCCAAAGGAAAATGAATATTAATGTAAAAAGTTAAGGACCAAGAAAGGAATTAGAGAAAACTAACTGTATAGAATGTGAACATGATTTAAAAAGAAGGGTTTCAGGAGGAAAAGAAAAATTCTTTTTATATCATGTGGCCTGATGTGCAGTGAAAGGGATTAAATTGAATATTGATTTTTTGGAAAGGTATGACTATGCTGTTAAAATTATAAAGAAAAAAACCCCAAAACACTATACAAGAAAACAATGAGAGAATTGATCCCCAAGGAAAGTTGCAACTGAGGGCCATATTCCAGTTGCCATGTCCTCAAGGGAGAGTCATGGATTCTGTAAGTGGCAGAAATGCTTTGGGCTGATGATGGCAATCAAATAAAAAGTATCCAAGTAATTGATAGTGAGGGTGAGAATGTGAAGCTAATGATGAAGAATTCTCACCTAAAAAACCCTCAGCAGTAATAAAGAATTGATGTCCAGTGTGATGAAGGATGAAATGCAAGGTAGTAAAGAGTGTAGAGAGATGAGGTCATTTTTTCAAGATGGCCAAAAGTAAGATAGATGAAAGAATTAATCCCTCATAATTAAAGTTGTGCAGATTACTTGACTAGGCTGAAGCTTAAGCAGTTGAAGTGATTCTTTTCAAAAACATAATTGAGCTTTCAAGGTGTTATAGAGAACTAACTGGCTAATGAGATTTGTATTGGCCATGTCATGGAGTCTCAAAAATGTTCCAAAGAAGGAGATCTGCTTTCTTCAGATATATAGAGAGATAGTTTAGCTTCTTCATTCCAAGTGGGAGATTTGGTCTAGATATGCATTAGTCAAGGTTTATGTAATAGTGTCTTTTCACTTCTAGGAGTGAGAAATCCACTTTATAAGGATAAGAAGGGAAGATGGGATTTGAGTGCTAGAAGGTGGAAGAGTGATGAAATAAAATATGTGGCCAAATATGCAGGCCTAAAAATGTCTCCTCTACATCTCTGTCATCAGAATTCATAGGTATGTGATGAGGAATTAAAAAGGGAAAAAAAAAGCATTTTTTTGCTAATTTATATTGCTTTTCGAAAGCCTTTTCTTGAAAGGACTGAACAGCTTGGATCTTTCCTGTATCACACACAAAGTACAGGTCATCAGCTACTGTTTTGCTTTCTTGGCACAAGAAATTATTGTGTCCTCCTGCTATACTATGGTTGAAGTGCAGCTTTTGTTTCAGTGTCTTCTCCCTTTCAAGATATTTATATCCACATCAGCTGTATTTTCAGCCAGCTGTAGGTTAAAAAAAGGAGTTTGCAACACTTAACTTTTCTTTTTATAGAGTGTTATGAGGCAGAAGTTGCTTTTGGTTCAGTAGACCAGAAGAGAGTGAGAGTGTATTAGGGAGCATGGTTTTACCATTGAGACTAGATCTATATTCTGTTCTTCCCAGTGGGAATACTTCATGGAAGAACAGAGAGATAGTTTTTCAGACCGTTTTCAAAGACCTGTTAAAAACCCCACCCAAAGCAACTCTGAAATTGCCCCAGATTCCAAGTCAGAGTATCAACTCTACCAGATAAGACTCTCATCAGTGTTCATGTATTTATTCATACAGTAATGCTTTCTCTGGGTGCTTTGTTACCATCTCACCCTGTCATACAGAGTATCAGGGAACATCAGAAATCCTTGGTGGCATAAGGAAGGAAGATGCTGGTATGTCTAAATGCAGGTGCTCACACATTATTGCACCTCACCCCAACTTGTCAGTTCTGTGCACAGATGAACATGTTCTTGTTTTGGGGACACGTTCTAGTAGTGTGAAAGACAGATAACAGCTTGTAGCTGCAAGTGAAGAAACTAGATGTGGTCATGGCTATGAAGTGTTGCAAAGCCCAGAAACAGACTGTACTGTTGTGCTTATGGATTTCCATTCAAAAACCTAGAGAATAGAAAGTACTATTACCTCCACAAACCTACAGAATAAAAAGTACTATTGCCTTGCTCATCAGCTGCTGGCAAGCAAGTGTTCAACAGCAGATACCCTGGAAATTCAATTGAATAGATTTAAGAGTGGGATTTGGAAGCCACTATGGACAATACCAATAATTTAATATCTGTGTAGTTGTGAAAAGTGGAAAAAATATGTTGTGGCATAAATCAAGAGACAATAATGCATTTTGTCTCCTTGCTATCCATCCAAGTTTTGTTTGACAAATAATGTTGCTTGTTTCTCTGTGTTGCTTTTGGCATTCTACCTTTTGCCTGTTTGGTGGCTGTACTGATTTCTGCTTCTAAAGGTTATTGCTATCTGCAGTATTTGATAACTTCAGTGTTTTCCTCACGGGCTCCAGATAGTTTGTTTTACTTTGTTATTAAATAAATTATGTCAGCTCCGCCACTGCAAAATCTTAAATAGAAGCAGGGTTCTTTGATTCCTCTGAGGTTGCTATAAAGAGCAGCAAGATAAACTGCATTCCTCTGGATGTGTTCATTTCATGTTGCTTAGCTTTGTGTAAAATGCTTTGACTCCACTGTTCTCATGCATGGGTAAGTTTTTAGGTATTAGTTATCCCATCATGAAAACAAGTTTTCCTTTGACAGTAAAAGTAGTCTTAGAACTGCTCATCCATTTCAACACTTGCTCCATGGACTGCCATCATATAATATGAGGCTGTCCTTTATTTCTTAGAGGGAACAGAAAGAAACCCTTCTACTATATTGAATTATTGAGTTACGAATAATGCTGCTTTCCCTAATGGAAAAGTGAATTAGTTGGTTTGCAATTTTAACTATGTAGCTATATTACTATTAAAGATTAAAATGCCTTAAAAGTAGAAATAACCTAGTGATGATACCTTGATGCTTCTTAATACAGATTGTCTTCCTTATCTGGGGAGTGTTTGCATCCTTCATTCTGCTGTTCCTGGCCACCTGTCTGGTCCTGTGGTGCTCCCAGCATCCATCAGACCTGAGCATGGGGTGGGTTAGCCAAAATCTGAGCAGGATGGGCCTTTTTTATTGTCTTTGTGGAACTTCAGACTAGAGAGCATGTAGAGCATAGTTCCGTGTTCAGAGCAGAGCTCAGTCCAAGAACCAGTGGGATTGTTTTTTCCTTTGAGCAGTGGAAGCACAGCGTCTT
The DNA here is from genome assembly GCF_009650955.1 of Corvus moneduloides. Classification (NCBI taxonomy): domain Eukaryota; kingdom Metazoa; phylum Chordata; class Aves; order Passeriformes; family Corvidae; genus Corvus; species Corvus moneduloides. Next base: position 13,700,440 of record NC_045490.1, read on the forward strand.
CTGCCCTGCTCCTTGTTATCTTTCCTTTTCCAGTACATTTAGAGTTTGCATAAGGACAGTAAATCATGTGCCTTTACACACGCTAAGGAACACCTTTGAAGATTACAGGTAATCATGTGGGTTCTTTACTGTCTTCTAACATACCCTGTATACAGGCAAAAAGTGCAGAGGTGCAGGGGAAAAAAAAAGCAGCAAATACTGCAGCATATGTTGTTTCTGTTACATCAACACTAAGGCTAAGGATTAAAAAAATGTAAGTGGAACATGAGAACTGTCATGTGAAGCAGTAACTGCAAAGAAAGACATTTCTGTCTAGATCATAATGTGGCAAACTTGTAGCAATTTAAATATTTATAGTAGTTTAAAGAATGACAGCAAATGCTTAAGTCTTGCTACAGCTGTCACAAATTATATTCCCTGGGTGTTTATTGTTCTTGGGGTTTCTTTTGTTTGCTTGTTCTTAAATGATGTTTTTTGAGTCTCACATTCTGGAAGAGAATTCAATCAAATTAGATAACATAAATTTAAGTATAGAATCACTTTCTATTTTCTGTTGGTATTACAAAATCATATTCTAACTGTCCTGTGTAGCCTTTGCTTTAGAAACTCAGCCTTTCTGAGTTTTTAAAGAAGTTTCTTCAGAATTTCTCTGAGGAAATGTATCCCTTCCCCCTCTCTGTTCTGTGAATTGTATTTAAACAATCCTGCCTACTGACTGGAAAAGCAAATTTGCTTTGTCCTTTATGAGCTGTATTTATCCTTCATGAATATCCAAGAAATTCAGCAGGGATTTGGCCAAGAAAGTTGAATCATTCCTCCCAGAGAAGAAATTTGTAAATCTGGGAGGGTGGTGCTTTTTGTACAAGATCTAAAAGCAGCTTTCAGAATTTGCTAGAGAGGCTTGTGTAGCTTTAAGTAAGGAGATTATGTAAAATGCTGACTAAAGCTGAGAGCTTGCAAAGGCTCTGCCTAGCAGAAAATTAATAAATAGCTTTTGAGTTCTCCCAGGGCAAGGACTTCTCACTATGACATATTCTGGTTTCCTTGTTTGGCCATTAGTCAACCCAACTTTCCTCATTTCATCTGTGTCAGTCCTGTGCTCATCTTTCACTAATACATTAATGATGTGCTTTCTTTTGGCTTGAATAATTTTTTTCTGGGTATTCATTTTATTCTCAAAGCACTAGAGCAGAACATCCTTACCCTTATATCAATCCCACTTAATGAAAAATAAAAGTATTTGAAATTGTATTTAGATGTTCATTTGAAAATTTATGTGAAAGCAACCACTAGTAATGGGTTGGGTTTGCTTTGCGTTTTTTCTTGGGATGCTTTTACTGTTTGAAAAACTGATTGTATTTTTTATCTCAATACAAGGAGATAATAAAAACGAAATCAACTTGAAGTAAAAAAGTTGGAGGATAAACTGAAGGATTTTTCCAAAGGGACATAAATTGCAGAGATCCCATTCTATTTCTTTGCTTTAAAAGATCATTTTGGACTTCAAGGAGTATGATTTGAATAAACAACTGCATGCTGGCTTTGAGGATTTTTGTCCCATAACTTCACTGATATGTTTGAGTAGTATCAATGAACAGGTGATGACCTGGGATACCTCAGTTTATACCTGCCTTGCACCGTGAGGATCTGATTCCCACATTTCATTACTATATTTTAGAGATCTTGTTAATAAGGTACTGTGCAAACTTCTGTTTTGTTGAATGCAGTGGCTTGAAAAACATACTGACTACAAAAATCAAATTGGGCCCAATTCTGTCTTCAATAAAGCTTAAAAAAAGAAAAGTTCTCTGGAAGTAAATGAGTATCATAAGCATTCTCAATTCATTATTGAATGCAGTATGTTAGAGAAGCATAGATATAAGAACTACCTTTTGATCATACTTCTTGAATAGCAGCTTAGTTTGAGTGTACAGTCCCTTTTTTATTAGCTTTCCTGACAAACATCAAAGAAACTAATGTTTCTATAAACTTCTGTTTGTAGAAAGTGTATAGAAAGCATCCCTTATTAATTCAGAGCCACTGAATCAGTTGTCATAGAGAGCAGCTGTGAATTCTGATAATTGCCTAATTAATCTAATGATACATTTTTCCTATCATGATCCATCTAATACATTTCTGCATGGATTTAAATTCTGCAGCTGAGTTGTTTTGATGCTGGTTTTGGATAGTGACTTTTAAAATTGAAATATGCCTAGGTGCATTAATAAAGCTGAGGAGGTAAAAGTCATTTTCCAATAACTCAATTATTCTCAGTAAATGTATGGTAATAAATGGTCTCAAGGATGTGGGGGGTTTATTATTCATCTGGTAGATTTCTAATTAACTGCCAGAACTTGGTTAACTGGTATTTCTCCTTTCCATCGTTTTTCTTCCTGGGTAGAGAATATACTGGAGTATTGAAATGGGAGGTGGCAGTCTTGGGAAATTAAGTATTCTTCCAGCTCCAAGGGTGGCCAAACTACATAGTGCTGTTTTGGGATAATTAGCCTACTTTGTATAGTTATTCTGATATATTTTTCCTAAGCTTTGATTCCAGGCAGTTCTGTAGTCATGCAAATCACAAAACAGAGCCTCAAATGTATCTCCCCAAAAGAGCTCGGAACAAATTAGTCTGCCAAGCATACATGTGTGGATAATCAATTAAACTAATATAGTCTTGATTTAAAACAAAACAAATAATTAAACACATACAGCATGTTACTGCTAAAATACAGGCTAAAGGAAAATAGTGCAGTTAAAATATACTACCAATAGATAGCTACTGTCATTTTGTAGAGTTCATTTGATACCAATTTCAATTTTATTATCAGTTCTGTGAGTAGTAGAAAATTTCACAGACTAAAAGGGAATTGAGAAACAAATAGTTGGCAGCAATTTGGAATTTCCTTTTTTTTCTTTTTGCAAAATTCCTTTTTTTTCTCTATACGGTCTGTAAACCTTTGAGTAGGACCAAATATTATATAGTAGATCCCCTTGTTTGAGGGGAAAAAAATTACTAGCCATCTTTTAGTTCCTGCTCTATCCAGAGAATTTACAAATAAGAATGATTTTACACACTGAGCAGACTCCGTCACTTGAAAAGGTTTGCAATTCCCCATAGTACCAGTGTTACAAAATTTGTTTCATTTCAACATAAGCAGTGTCTTTCTGAGAAGACACATAGCTTTGGAATCTGTAATCTCATATGCTATTTGAGTCTTTTCACCTTGTCCACTGTTAGTCAATCTCTCCTGACAGATTTTGTGACTTATGCCATATATTAATTTGGAAAATACCTTACTACAGCAGAGGTTAGGATGATAGAGAGACTGACAGGAGAAAAGGCATGTTTGGGGACAGGGAATCCAAGACTCCAGTTTTGTATTGTTCTCTTTCAATTAACCCCTTGTGCTTCAGGTGTTTGGAATTTAAGCAAATGTGATGGGTATTTAATAATAATTTCTACTTGTACTGGAATTTAATTTTTTTTTAGCTTGCATTAAATGCAGATGAAATGTAAGTTAGATTAATCTTGGCTTGTACAATTATGCTAGAAAGGTTGAAAGTGGTATCTTTCAATATAGTGGTTAAAGAGCAGGAAACTGGGATAATACTTCAATGATACTGAATTGTAAAAAGATTGACTCAGTGGCTAGAGGCAATGAAAAAAATCCATATGCGACTCACTCCTACTGTTTCTGTGGAAATGAATGGAGTTGTTTCTATGACAAGAGCAAATGCTGATAAAAATTTTCTTTTTCAAAGAAGAATAAGTCATTGGTTTCATGAAGGATTTTCCATGCTAAATTACTGTTCATGCCACATAGTACTCTACTTTATAGCTAAGATACAAATATGCTAAAATTATTTTGTGTTGTTAAATGATGGAAGCTGTTAAGCCATAATGACAAGATTGGTTTAAGCAACTGGTATTTTAGTGAAATGAGAATATTTTGGAGTAGAGTAGTCTGCAGTTAAGATTAGATCATACTATTCCCTTCTTTGTCACCAAAGAGCTATAAATGTGTTAGGTCTGAATGATTTCAATGAAGCAATGAAGCTTCTATTAAATTTCTGTAATCATAACCAGCAGTAGTTGTTCAGTTTTGCAGGTTTTCTGAAGGGAAGCAGAATATGCTTATAACCTAAATGCAACTACAAAGCTGCATTTCACTGTCACAGTTTTCTTCCCCTTAAAAATAATTTGTAAGGTATGTTGAAGGCTATGGGGCATTTTGGCCCCTCCCAACATTTTTTTGTATGAAGTTTCCAACAATTATCTACCAACTTAGATTTCAAAACACAAAGCTGATTTTTCTGTACTTTAACTTCCTGACTTGTTTATTCAGAGTATATGCTCACAGGAGAATGGTTTTGTTGGGTTTTTTTTTTCACTTTATCTTCCTAAAGGGTGTAGTTTAATGATGCGCTGAACTTGGTATAACTGTAAAATATTTCTGTTGTTGTAATGCTTAAAATTTGAAAAAGACCAAAATGATATCTATAGTGAGGTTGTTGACTTTTTGACCACTTTGGGAATCTTTCCTCCTCTTTTAAGGAGGAGGAAAATAAAATGCTTTTTTAGTCTTAAGTAATCTTTTCTTCTGCATCTTGCATGGTAGATGAGTAGGTCTTTGGGCTTTTTAAAACTTTTTTTGCTGTATTTGGTAACATGCTCAGTTAGCATTGTCCTCTTTGTGCTTTTTGATGCATCTGGGTTAAGGTTGCCTGGTTTATTTTAGCTAAGTACTCTTAAAAGGAGCAGCAAAAGGAACCCTCTAGGGCTTTTTCAAACAATCTAAAAACCTGTACTCAGTACAGCTCCTGAAATCCCATTCCTAATTTGACCATGGGTCAGAAAACTCTTGGCCTTAAAAACTCAAGTGGCTTCTGTAATTGAAGTCAGTGTAGTCTGCTACAACCCCCTTAATTCAGGTATTAAAATAACACCTTACTGTTTACATTAACAATAAAATACTGTATTTAATATATTAATTCTCTGATTTCTGAACTTTAGAAAGTAATTTCACTCGGTTTTTCAGGATTACTCTTTGTCCAGAGCTACATTGCTAGGAATGTTTATTGAATCTATTTCTTACATGGAAACAAAAAATTGTATTTCCTCAGTTGTTTCCAGATGCTGTACTTTAATGAGAAGGCTGCTTACCATGTCAGCTAAACTAAATTTGACACTAGAAAACTCTTTCTTCTTCTTTGTCAGGCAGAACATGGCATTGGAGAAAATTTAAAACTTATCTTGAATGAGATTGAAGAATTAGTTATTAACTATATTCTGGAGCTCTGAGCAAAAACATACAGAGAGCAACATAAATGGAGCTGTTCAGAGAATAATCTGTTCTCTGCAGGAACAAAGACATGCAGGGAGTTGTCCAAGAAGAAACTGCTGATTGAAGTGTTGGCTGATAATCACTTTTGTGTATGCTTAAGTTATGCCACTAAAACTCCTTTCTGTTCAAAACCATCTGCAGGGATTGTATATTTGTAAACAAATACAGATTAAGATAATTTATTAATTCTTTGTCTGCCATCCACTCATTATTTCTACTAGAAGTATCCACTTCTAAGCTCCCAACCACGTTAACCTCTGAGCACTGAGGCAACATTTTAGTTGGCTTACAAGTATGATTTGGCTTTTATCCTTACATAAAACACGAGTGTTTCGAAATCTAATTCATGCCAGGAAGTGTAGTACCCACATGCTTTCAGGATTAAGTACGGTGTGTTAACTTCACTGAGTGCAGATGTGCACGGAGTCCTGTAAATTAGGCACAGTCCTTGTTCCAGGCACCGTGGACAAAAACTTCCACAGGGACAGGACAAGAAGCTGCTGTGAAAAGTTATTCAGGTTATCTGTGCCAGCTCTTTGCAGCAATGAACATACTTAATGCTCCCAAGTGAACGGCCAGGCTTTACAATTGCAGAGGCAGTAAGTACTCTGGGCTTAGCAATTAGCACAGGAAAGTAAGGCTGTATTTTATGTGAAAAGACAGATGAAAGGTTGGTTAATTGAACTTCTCCTAAGTGCCAAACATAGAGCAGCACAGAGAGGCATCCTGTCAATACGTTTAACGCTATCAGAGAAAGAAAGTAGAGAACATCCTTGCTACCAATTACCTGTTAAGCTGGAGCACTGCATCTACCAAATCTGTCTAGGTCTCTATGAATTAGAGCTGAATGGTTTTATTAGACCTATGTCTAGCGTTGAAAAGATTAGGTGCTTTACATATGAACTAGAAAAAAATGGTTGCAGCAAAAAAAAAAATCTTAGTAAGGTTTTTGTCTGTTTCCTTTGCTTTCTTAAATGGAATCAGTTTTCTATACTTTCTTTTCCTTTCAGTCTAGGCTCATTATATAGCTTTTATTTCCTAATCCTCAATGTTATTAGAAACATTTTTTGTATATCTATTTAAATATACTTGTATATCTAACAGATTTTTGTAATAAAGCCTACAGTCATAAATATCCCACTACTCTTTTTAATGTGAAAAAAAAAAAAAAATTCTTCCAGTGCATCATGATGTATATATAATGTGTGTGTAAATAATCTGAATAATGTTGATAGTCAGGAGGTGTATATATATTACAAAAAAGGTCTATACTGCTCCATGAACCCTGCCCACACAGGCTCCCCATTCCATGTCACCTCACACCCATTCCCCACCTAAGAGCATGAGACTGTGCATTTGAGAGGTAAAGACAGTTCCTGAAAATTACCCACTGGAGGTGGGGAAGTCCCTCCAAGAGCCTCCAGTTCAAGAGCTCTGTTGTTCCAGTCCACAGAGCTTGAACAGAAAATTATAAAATTGGCAGAAATGGCATCTCCCAAGGTCTGTTGGGATGAAAAGTACTGACATGAGACAGGGTTGGATGGGAAAGCTCTGACTTTCCTGGTGTATCCCCAACCTCAGGTAGCAGAACTGGGTAATGAAGAGCCTGTGGCTTATTGAACTGTGAATCCATCTGTAGTGAAGTGACACGGGAGAGTTGATGTCACTTGCCTGCAAGCTTTGAGCAGCAGGAATTCTGTTTCTTCCCTTCCCAGGATCTCTGAAAAATGAAAATTCAATTCATTACAAGCTGCTGGTTCCAATACATGTAGGAGATTCAGAGCAAGTTGGAGTAATAACTCTAGAAAAATAATCAGAACCCTGTGATTAGACGCACATGAAATTAGGTCTTTTTTTGGTACTCGTTTCCTACAAATCAAAAGACTGCTCTGAAAAATACTTTGTTTTGTGTTAAGATTACACTGTAATTTTATGTTCTCATTTTGACATTTAATTTCATGCTTCCTATTTTTTTAATATTTGAAAGTCTTTGTGATTTCTTGCCCATACTTTCCTCAGTATGTATTACAGTCCACAAACTCATACAACCAATTGAAAACTCTCTGTGTGACTGAGGATATATTTACTTTAAGTTGTAATGCTAATGTATCCTAAGCAAGAAAAAGCACAACAGTCATATCCTTCAGATTCTTAGGTCTGTACTTGATTACTCAGGTTGTTAGTGGTATTTCGGGAAAATAAAAAAAAAAATCAATGGCATTAAAAAAGTTTGCTCGGGGTACAAGCAGCAAGTTCTGTGAAGGAGATTTTGGTACTGCCAGTATCTTTCAGTCTTTCATCTCTTAAATCCTACTGTGTATTGTTAAAATAAAAATACATTGGGGTTTTTTCCCCATGAAGCAGATATGACTGCTGGCAGTCTGCAGCAGTGATAGAGGATAAGAGGATATACTGAGTGTGCAGAGGCTATGGATCCACTTCTTCCACGTGGGAAATCAATCAGGTGTTAGATGCTCTGTGATACCTTGTATGTCATTTGTGTTTTGCCTGGAGAGCACTATGACACGTGCATAACCTCAATAAAATATCATCTCTGGAACTCGGCTCATGCACTGCACCACCAGTCTTGGTGCCAGTGGGCAAACAACGAACTGCTGAATCTATCGCCAATTCCTACATTACAGGGGCCACCTGCACAGGTCATGCATGTGCTCTGCATGTAGAATTAGCAAATTAGTACCCCTGCAATGACTACTGACATGTTCATGCCTCTTTCTGGGGTTTTTACCAGAGGATTTGCATTACTGTCCCACTCCCGGCTCTGCGGGGTCACACGCACTGTGTGCACGCACGAACGCGCGGATGGCTTCGCTATACGGTCGGCGGCAGAGAGGCAGGAAGGGTCTTTGCCCGGGTTCCCACGGGAGCTTTTATCGCTTCCACAATGGTCAGAGGCAGAAGACCGAGAACAATGGAGAACACAGGGTTTGAGATGGGGCGGGGCGAAGGCGGGACTAGGGAATGAGGACCAATGGGGAAGCTCTGGGGGAGCGGTGATGGGCAGGGGCCAACAGCCAACCACGAACACAGACCTGGGGTAGATTATCGTAACGAAACAATGCATCCTGGGAGAAGCCTTTCTGGTCACCCTAACCTGAGGAGGTTCTTGTGGTACTAGGGACTTGTCTTACTGAGAACTCTTTGTCCCTTGTAACGTAGATTCACTGGTCACCACAGGTTTGCAATCTCTTTCAGTTGCAATGCGTCTGAAAATTAAATAAACTCTGTATTTTGTCATCCATCTTGCTCGGGAGCCATAAACATAATATTCTTCTTCTCTGATAGATAAATACTCTTTGATTTTCAGGGCTTGCATTCATTTTTCAGTATGCACATATATTTCACAACAGTATCCTCACCAGACATACGTGCTGAAACTCATGCTCTAAACTTCTCTGACACAGAAACATCTCCAGAAACCAGTTCAATAAAAAGTTCCTTTCCCAAATTAACCACTATGTTTTGAAGGTGCAGGTGGTTCAAGGGGATTACTTGGAAAGCACAGTGTTCATGCTCTCTCCTGCCCTCCTGTGGGAATACTGTCTCCATCCTCTCCTGCTTGCCTTCAAGTTTATTTCTCAAGACCTCTTTTAATACAGCAGATACTCTCTGAAATACCTTCTGAAAGCTAATGGAAGGATCACCAATGGAATGAGTAGATGTTAGCTTTATCAGACATCCAGTCCACTTTCAAGAGATAAAATAGCAATGGTGTGGTTGGTGGCTGTGAAACTGCTGCCAGACCAAGTGGTTTTGGTTTGAGACAGTGTTTTACTCTATGAGCTGGATGAGTAAGAAGGCTAGTCTGCAGTGCTGTCATCAAACACCTTTTCCCTTTACATTGCAACTCATCCCATAAAGTACAGCTGGTACTGCATAACAAATGCAGTTATTTAATGTTCTGTAATAGTAGTTTTGAGTTGTGGGAAAAGTACCTTCAGATCAGCTCAGCTGGTTAGAGCATGGTGATAATAATGCCACAGTTGTGGGGTAGATCCCTGTATGGGCCATTCAGTTAAGGGTTGGAGTTAATGATCCTTATGGGTCCCTTCTAACTCAGAGTATTCTGTGATCTCTCAGTTTTTCCTTTGTGCAAGCTCAGTTTCTTCCAAATCATGTACAAAGACTAGGTAGCAACTGCACATACTTTACAGCATCTTATATAATTAGGACTTCTATTTATCAGTGTGAAGATCCCCAGTCAGAGGATGACTTTAGCACTGTGCTTTAGTTGATTGCAGTGAAGGGAAGTGAGAGGGAGTTGTGTGAAGGAACATACTCCCATTCCAGTTTAACTTTAATTACAGATAATGTTGAACAGCCAGGGGTTTTGTATTAGGCTTGATTTACTTGGTTTGTTCATTATCAACAAAGTGTTACTCTCTGTTCTGGGGCTGGGAGGAGATGCAAAGGGGATTGAAGCAATTTCCTGCATGCAAAGTTTAACTACTTTTTTTTTTTTTTTTCATTATATGTAGCAGGCACTGGTTTGACATCAAATTTATTCAGCTTACTGTGATGTGTGGTTTCAATATATAGACTACTCCAGTGGGCCCTATTTGTACATAATGTCATCACAAATTATGGCAACTGAGTGTGGCTCCAGTCAGTCTGTGCCAAATGAGGAGGTAGATAAATTTCCAAAGACCATATTGGATAGATTTTTTATCAGCCATGATTTTATGTCAGTATTGGCCACTGAAATCTGTGTTGAAGTGAATGATAAGTTTCAGTATTTATTTTGGAAAAGGGTTACCAAAATAAAATGTAATCTGAAATTACAAACAGCTTTTCTCTGCTGTCTGAGTGCTATGGACTGGTTATCTTTTTAAGAAACTGTTCTGTGTTCTTGCCTGTGGAGCTTTGGCTGAGGGTGTGTTCTTATGGAGAAGGCTGGGTTTACTTCTTTATTGCTTTGTTTCTTTCTCATAGTGATGCTTATAGAATTTTTTATTATCAATCATTGTGGGTTTAAATATTAAATTATAGGGATTTTGCTGAGACTTGAGAGGCTGTTAAATACCTGAGGTAGTAATAGGACATGTGAGCTTGTAGGTGTGCACTGTTGTCAAGACAGACAGCAAATGCCGATACAGATTGTTAGAAAACTGATTGTGTTGTGGTTTGCTATTTTTTTTTTTCCTTAAGGGAGAAAACACTTCTTAAGTGGATGCTTTCCTTCAAAATGAAGCTGTTAGATTAATATACAGACATTGTTTCATAAATACTGAAAACTGGAAAAAGTCCCCTCTTTGGCCAGCTAATGGAAAAGACTGAAAACAGCAAATATCTCTTCCTCCCCTGATTATTCTTCTGTACTGAAGCTGGCCCCTGAGCGTCTAGAATAAAGCAGCCCATGTACTCAGAAAAATAAAGTGCTATTGCTGTGCCTCATCTCTGTAAGGTTAAGGTGGAAATGAGGCTTTTCGTAGGTTGGGGTTTTTTAATTACTTCATTGTGTTCATTATAGGGACTGACCAATATTTGCTTCAAAGGATATCCATCAGGCTAAGAAGTGTCTTTATTCTGTGCTCATACTGTTGTTTGTATAGCTGAATGTCTGCTCTACACCAGGAAGCTCACAAAATTAATTTACTTTTCCTGTTATGACCTACGGTGCAAGGTTGTGCAATATTGTCAAGTGGCTTGTGTACAATTTTTATTCATCCAGGCTCATCCCTTACACTGTATACTAATAAAATCAAAAGATTTCACTGTGGGAGACCACAGTCTATTGGGCAGTTTTGAAATGGTAGCTCACTGAAAAAAAAATAGAACTTAGGACTTGGTGATAAAAAGCAAAAAATACTGTTGGCCTGATTGACAGGGAGGTGAACGATTAGAGAGCTGGAATGAGACAAAACTCTTCTTGTGTATTCTGAATTAAACGTAAGGCAGAGAGGTCCAGCAGAAACCTCTGACACCACATATGGGTTTCCATCACAGGAACTTGCCCGGAAATGTTCTTCCCATTTGAACATGCACAAATACCACTCTCCCCTTCCTCAGGAATGAAGGCAAATTCAACCTAAAGAGTCCTGCATGCTGACAGATGATGTTAGAAGGCAGGTTGATTGTGTATAATAGAAGAACGTGAAGATGCCATTTGTTACAATGACTTTCTCTTTATTTCTCCTTTTTATGTTTGGAACCATTTGCAAGTAGTAAAAGCATGTTAACATGATAAAACACTTGTTTTGGCCTATCCACAATACTCCAAGTGTCTGCTTAGTGCCATTCTGTGTACTTCCCAATGGAATAGCCCTGGTCAGCTCTCACACTGTCTGCTGATGTGTTTGTCCTCCTCTGTGAAGAGTGGAAATAGTCCGTGGGTCTGCTACTGTGGCTCTGGCCTCACTGATCATGATGATTGTAAATGCAGTTCAGGAGGCTGCACAACTGTAAAAAACCCTGTTGACTCAATATGTGTCTCTAGGAAAATCCATCACTCTCTGTAGGTTTATTATCAGTCAATACACACTGCTAGCAGAAAGAAAGATGATATTTCTAGTAGCTAAAAAGCAGGTTTATTTCTTTAAAGACTACCTTGTCATTAAATTTAAAATACCCCTATCTAATCATAAGTGTGTATTTTGTAACAACTGCTTCTGTCTTTCTGCTAAGAACAGTGGGAATCTGGGATAGGATGCTCCCAGGTCACTGTTCAAGGACCTGGCTTACCTAGGTGCACAACACAGTTCTCACAAATGATAAAGCTCCAAATGGATATCAAGTAGTTGGTCTGCAATAAACTCTGCTTTTGAATGTCAAGCTGTTTAAATGCTATATAACCATCATTTGGGAGATAACAAACTTTCTTTCATAAGTGCTGATTGTGACATGTTAATTTTGAAAGTAATAATAACCACAGGGTGAGTGTGTAAATTATCACTTTGCAGACGCAGTTTTTGCAGTGAGACAATTGTTCAAAGCCAAAATAGCAGATGAATTAGCAGATATTTAAGCCCTTAGTTAAATGCTGCATGGTTCTATTTTTTGTTTAAGGAAATATGCTTTTAGTGCTTATAGCTCCAGAGACTATTCAGCTATATTGTTTGGGTGTTTTGTAAATCTTACTAATAAAGGAGTTTGGGTTGTTTAACATATTCTCGGGAATCTGTGCTTCAAACTTTGCCCTCCAGTTGGGATTACAGTATCAGTAATTGCTGCCTCATGTTAACATTTATTTAAAGCTGCTGATTTAACATTTAAAAATTCTGAGGTTAATGGATCTGTATTCACAGATCCATTAACCTCAATAAAAACAAATGGGACCTTTAGTGAACTAAAATAAGTGCAGATCAAGGATACACTTTCACTAATACTTACTGATAGCATTTAGATTGTACTGTTAAAATGTCAGGTCATAAAAAGGGCTAGTAATGTACTAATATTCAAGGTGAATTTCAGTGTTTCAGTCTCTCATGTGACCCAAGATAGGATAGTTTAAGATTAAGCAAGTTCAGTGTTCTAATTGCAGGATATTCTGGGTGGATTGCTCTATAAATGGTATATTATTTGGGCTGAGCTGGATTTGCATAAGAATAAATTTGGTTTAAATGCATATTCATCTAATGAGCATATTTGTCTGATTATTATAGTGTAATTAAATTACAAACATTTATCTTATGATATAGAAAAATTGAGTTCTAGCTTGCAGCACAGAAGAAAACTCTAATATTTAAGAAATTAATAAATAAATAATCCAATATATCTTCTTAGAGTTTCTTTCATTTAGTCCTCATATTTAATCTAACATTGCCATAAAAAAAAAAAAAATGGAGAACTAGAAACATGGTTTAGAAAGTAAGGTCTCTTCCCCAGTTCATCTCCTGCATCATAATACAGCAAATTGGCTTTTACAGAGGTGTATACAGAAATATGAAGTGTAAATCCTGACTGGAATTCACTGACACAGACATATTTGCTTTTGTGGGAATGAGTTGATTCTGCAATAAACATGTGATTATATCTCTGTTCATCTTTAGATCTTGTTTATCAAAATTATGTTTTCTGTCAAGGTCTTAAATATGTATTAGATACACTAGTGCACCATTCAGGAAGTTGTAAATTGCTCAGTGCTAACTCCACACTTGTACTTGAAGAGCGAGATCATAAAATACAGACAAATGTGTGTTTGTGCTCTATTCTGTGTATAGTGAAAGACTGCTTGTACCGGTTAATAAAGTAGCTTATATACTAAAAAGATATTGTTATTTTAATCATGCAGAAAGGACAGATGGGAAATCACCCAACAGGGAACTTTGAAGAGTCATATATTAGGGAGTTTAGAGCTATGTTAAGCTGAACCCAGAGTAGATGGGTCAATATAAAGGCAATTTAGTTATATGGGCATGCAAAGTTTTAGTGGATGGTTATTAAAAATTGTAATATTTTCTACATGGCAAACACTCAGAGGAAGAAAGTGCAAAGGCACTTAAGTCTTTAGAAGCCAAAGTCCCATAAAAAATCCACATTACGAACATTCTTCAAAAGAGTTTTACTGGCTTCATTTGCTGTATCAAATAAGAATGTGATGTATTCTTCCATGGTACACCATAAATAAAAATGGGTTTGAATACATTCTTCAGAAAATCAAGTTAAAAATGAGAAGAACTAAGAGGGCTGTTTGAGTCCAGTTCCAATAATGTGCTACTTTTACTTCAGGTTTCTTCTAACACTATTAAAGTCTTCACAGTATTACACAGGCAGAACTGTAATTTAAACTGGGATTCTCCTAGAGTTTGTTACAATTCAAAGCAACCCACTATTTACATTTGTGCTTTCTAATATGAATACTGATTATCCTGTATAAATCACAACAAACGAGTATGTATTAAAATCTAGTAAGAAAGAAAACTAAAAAAATAAATCTCAGTGACAAGTCCACAGAGTAACAGCTTTCCAAGGTGCAAGTGTAGAACAAACCAGACTATAGTTGTCAAACAAAAGAGGTGAATAGCTTAGATCTACCACCATAATATGTGTTTAGATAAATAGAGCCCAACACTATTTAAGTAAAACAGAGAAAAGCCATTTTTAAAGTACTTCTCTATATAGCAAAATAGACCATGTCAGTTTTCTGCTATTGTGATTTCATTTCAACTTGGCTACACATCAGGTAGATTGGATTCTCATGTTGGAAACCAGGATGCATTACTCTGTGAATTAGAATGAATTAGGAACACTCCAGTGCCCTGTTGTCCTGTCATATTTCTGTCTTTCTAAGAACAGTCTTGTGAGAATTTAATATTACATCTAGGACAACACTTGAAGCAAAATTTAATGGAGTTTTTAATCTGTTAAATTTTAGTAGTAGTAATATTAAGGGGGGTTTAGCAGTGGAAATACTTTTGTTATCTCTGAAAATTGCACTTAAATCATTCTCCACTTTGGCTGATGTGAATGAACTTCAGAAATGTTTTCTTTAATCAATATTAGGTGGCATTAAAATCTTCACTGCACTCTCAAATCTTCTTGAAATTTAGAAATTTTTTTTCTTATTACTAGGGTCTTCTTGTATTTCTGTTGAGCTGGATATCCACCTTCTAGGTTCTTTATAAATGCCATTCTAAAATCTTAATTGAGGAGCCATCAGCGGTTTCCAAATCTATTGTTAGAGCTGTATTATCCCTAAGAACATTTGAGGCATCAGCTAAATCTTCTTCACTAGCTTGGAATCAAGCCTCATGAGTATCTACTTTGCATTTAAAAATCAGTCTTCTTACATATACCTCTTTATTTAATGATGTGGCCATAACAAGGACTTTTTGAAAAGACCATTATAGAGTGCCCATGCTGTGGAATTTTAGCCAGAATGGTGAGCTGTTTAAAGAGAAGGGATGCTTTCTGGCAGGTAGCCTGCAATGTTTTCTCCTTGGATCTGTATCTAGGCTGTAGCCAAGTTTATGCTGTTTCATTTTCCAGGAGTCTTTCCTGTGACCTAAATCTGCTAATGACACACAGCAGCAGGGTAATATACTTACCTTCCTCCTTTGGTACTCTTTTATTAATGGACTGTACTGATGAGAAGATCTGTTATTGATTATTGTATATTGGCCCAGTTCAGCTAAGTGCTTCAGCACTCCTCTGACTTTGAGAGGAAAAGTGTATTAAGTACCATTAGAGTATTGACACAGCCAGATTAAGGTACAGTCTGAGAATCATAGTGAACTGCTTTTTTTAAAAATAAATTTAAGAGTGAAAGAAGACAAACATTAGTCTTTCATCTTACAAAATGTGTGAATCATTAATTTGGGGATCTCTCTAGGTTATCTATTTTAAGATAGAATGAAGGAATTTACTTCTGGTGCTGCATTTACATTTGGTGTTATGTGTCAATGATTCTCAGAATGGTTAAGATTTGAAGGGACCACTGAGGTCATCTAGTCCAACCTCCCTGCTCAAGCATACCTTCATTTATTTCATGTTAAAAATAATGATAAGACTGGGAGATATTTTACATTAAAAAGAAAAAAAAAACCAGCTGAAATCTCTTATTCCTATTAGTCTATAGCAAAGCATAATAGAGAAGGAACAACCACGTTTTCTTCCATGTGTCTGAATAAGTGAAACTTGAAAGTGTAATTCCATAAAATGTAAATAATCATTATTAATATAGGCTGGTAAAGAATTTGTCCTTTGTGAAACAGATGGATATTAGAAATAAGTGTATCTGCCCCATATAATGCTTTAAGAGATCTAGCTTTTTTTTCATTCAAAATGAGGGTCTCCTTGCTTGTCTCTGACTCATAATCCACCAAAAGGTGGGAACTCCGAAAAGTGGATGTGCAACTTTTCTGAAAATGCCTGTTTCCCTTTTTTAGTTTCATTTAATTCAGACTGTGCATATTCAAATAAATTGAAAGCAATCTTTGCTTTGTGCAGACGAGCGACCAGAGAGTCCCATTTGTCTGGAGCTGCACCTGACTCCCAAAGCAGCCTGTAGTTCCCATTTGTCCCAGTAGTGCTGGTGCTGTACTGTCTGTGAGGTGTGGCCGTATCTCTGAGGCATCAGCATCGCCATGAACTGCTCTCTGTGGCCTTGTGTGTAGAGTTTTTAGATAGATTAAACAACTTTGGAAGCCCAGCAGAAAGCTTTGAATGCTCCTCTGCACACCTGGCAGCGACATCGTCAGCATGAAAACAGGACAGTGGTGACTGCAGAGACTTTGGAGCCCCTCTAGGAGTGTTCACCACAGCAGTTGGAGCTTGTCAGGGAATCGCTGCTCTTGGTATTTGGAGATTCGCTTCTCTTGGCATCGCCTGGTGAAGTTTAGTTCTCTTACTGGGTTTGAAGGGCTTTCGAGTCTGAAGGGCCCATCTCCAAGCAACACCTTTCCAGCTATTTCATTGAATGGGAGCTTGGGTTTGCAATAACTGAGGCTTCATTTAGGACCCATGTATTTTATTGTCTTTATTTACCTATTGTTTTGGATTGTAATGACTGTAATTGAAGCACCTAATTCCAAAAGAGGTTATTAAGTAAATAAATTAATCAGATTGCATTTCATGATAATATAATCAAGATGATATTTCCCTAGTAAAGTATTACCATTTTATAAATAGTTCAAGATATCTGACTGTTTACATATATATTCATGAATATATTAACATTCAGGAAAGGTATTGCAACAGAACTCTAAAGTAGTCTATTTTAATTTTTTTTTTTTTAATTTGTGTAGCATAACAATAACACATTATTTTACATACTTTTATTTGCCTTCCACAACACATGAATGCACTGTAAACAGTTACAGAAAAGTGAAAGTATGTTCTTTAAAAAAGCCTCTTTTGATATTATATCTTCTGGGGTTTGTATTTCACAGCTCACTGAACATCCTGGGCTTCACTATCTTATGTAAAGAGAATAGCAGATTATAAGCTTATTACCATTTCAGTTTTTATGATCTCACAAACAAGCTCAGCAGCCTTCCTTCCTACCCTCGACAAGTTGTGGTAACTAAACAAAATTAAGCTTGTAATTCATCCCCTTGTATTTAAAATACTTCAGAAGAAATAACTATATTAGCCTTCTCTCTGCCATACAACATAAGCAGAACAGAAGGTTGGGTAGAATGTAAATGACATCCTAGTCATGAAAAAAAACCCAAGAAAAACTGAAATTCAGCGGTGGTTCTTCCCCCATATAATAAGAGCAATTCATTGTCAAATAAAATTGAATGCTGACACATAGAGAACAATTAAGCAATAGAAGCAGTTGGTTATGGTAGACATTATATTAGAAGCCTTTTCAGACATGACTGGATAAGTGTGTACTGACATAGAGGAGTAGTGGTATCCCTGATCTGTCTTGGTTAAAATGCATAATTGTCCTCATTTTAATCTGACAGGAGGATATGGCTCTTCAGCTTCAGCTGGGAAGAATCGGGATGGCTTCTCCAAAGTCACCAGCTGAATTGACTGTAAACAGAGCAGCTAGGCACGTACACCCACTGACAATTTTTCCTTAGTATCTCTTTTCCATAAACAAGGAGAACACAGCACTGTTTGGAGAAATGTAAACCACAGCTGTAAACAGGGTGCAGTTATTATTATCTTTTGCTTATTACAGTCTGAGTGCCATCTTATTCCCAGTGTTGATAAGGAGACACACTGGATAGTTGGTGCTGGTAATGTTTGCAAATCTTTCTTTGGTAATTCATCTTCAGATGTGTTATTTGACATAAGCTGAGCAGCTCAAGGAACCAGAGACAGATAGGTTTTCATGGGAAACACCTCCGTTCTGGAATTGAAGAACAAGGCTGACTATGAAGACCTTTAGGCCAGCAGTGCCTCACGTTTGTTCAGCTTTTACTGCTAAATGAGCTCAAACACTAAACATGGCTTTGCACAAACCTGTATTAAAATGTATTTCTTGTGGAAAATCTGTGTGAAAATGCTGAGCAGAGGCTCTTTCAGTGTTCTCTATGTAGAAGATTCTCAGAAATTTCAAATGAACTCTACTTGATTTTTATCTCAATGGTAATTCTTTGATTCTTTTCCTAAGCAGCAGAGGGTAACCTGATTACAAAGGCCCAGCTGTCCTGAAATATGAATGCTGCTGAAGAGATGATATACAATTAGGGCTCGTCTCCTGGATGGGAGAATGAATGAAGAATATTATAGCTAGCCTTTGTCTTATTTGAATAATGAATAAAATAAAAAAAAACCAGCCAAAAAAACCCCAAAAACAAACAAACAAACAAACAAAAGGCAAAACCAAACCACCACTGAATTTGTGAATTCACAGTGTTTCACCATAGATAATGGACAGTGAAGAATTGTGTGTTTTTAAAGATAACTAGATATTTAAAATTACCCCAAAACTCTATCTATTAAAAAGTATTAATTATCTATCTAGCTATGCAAATACATAGATGCCTAAGCCCATGAAATTTTGTGGAAATTAATAGCTAGGAATTTTGAAAATTTTACTCATCTGGTAGCTGTCTAGTACCTTGAAAGTCTGATTGTATCGTAATATTCAAAGATGAAAAGTATATTAAATAATCCCAGGCTAAATTTTAAATGAAAGCTAATTGTTTTCAAATACTTCTTTTTTTTTTTTTTTCATTTCAGTTGCTTTTTGTTATATTATGTAGACTGTTGTTTTTATAATAGTCAAATAATGTAAAAGTTAAAATGCCCGGTAGTGTCACATATTTACAGAGAAATCTGGAGTTCAGGATTCTCTCTCCCCTTTAAAGGACTTTCAGTCATTCCAGTAGTAGAGAAATTATTTTAATATTGACCTAAAAGCTCAAAAAATAAAAAAGCTGGGACAACACCAAGCAATTAACCCTGGGACACTTCCATTCTGATGAGCATTCTACATAGGACAGGTACTTCTCCCCTTCTAATCCACACATCTTGTGTGCTGCATCCCTCACATATTTTCAGTCCTTTCACTGCAGCTGATGTGGACTGAACATTCAATCCATTTTGCTATTACCTTTATGAAAGCTACAGTGCACCTTGAGAAGAGCATGTCTGACCCAATTTGATCTTTCATTTCTAACACCATTGCTTGCTGACTTTCTAAAGGATACTCAAGAAAGGCTTATTAGCAGATGTTATCACTGGAATCACCTTTTCTGAAATAAGGAATGACAGGACCATCTGTTCATTTGTTGCTTGATAACCTAAGCTTCCATGTTGTCCTGGAAATCCTGCTGATAGATCTATCTCCATGTGGTCACATAGCATTGATCTGTTTGGAGTGGATTTTTGTGGAGCAGAACAGAAAAAAATGGAAAACAGAAATGCTATTTTAAAGAGCAAATAGCAAAGGCTCCTGTAGGACATGGGTAGAATTTTCAGTGGAACGTAAGTGAAATAGTACCACAAATCCCATTGCCCTGAAATGAGGGACAGTGAAGCAGTGAACCTGTACCTGATGCTTATGGAAACTATATCTCATATTGGTTTCTATAGCTGGAGGATGTGTGCACTGCTGATTAGTGAAGAACTTAAGTGCTGCTGATAAGTGTAGAGGAAAACAAGCAGTGAGGCTTAAAAATTCTCTGAAAATACAAAACAAATGATGAAATCTCTTTAGGGAAGTAATTGACCTTTTTAAATTATAAGCTCTAGAGAAGAAAGATTTAAGAGTACTAATTTGCAGTGAGCCAGGTGTGACAGCTTAAGTGATACTGTTTTACTGATATGGTGTGTGAAGTCTAAGCAGTCTATAATGTTTAATAATGGATATATAACAGACATCTTAATAATCCATGATGTCTAGAAAAAAGTAAGTGTTGTTTAAAATTACTGCAATGGCCTTTGTAGTTATCTAAATCTTCAGTGACTCGCATAGTCATTGATTATAGTTGTATACAGTTTTGGTCAAAAGTCACTTAAAATAGTTATACACAGTTTTCACTTTTAAAAAAGTGACAAATTACATCTACTTGATATGATTGACAGGTTTATGTTAATTTTTTCAGCAGAGTACAAAGCGATATAAAAGTAGCTCATGAACAGAGATGCTTTGTTAGATGTTTATTGTTTGGGGAGGATTTATATTGCCATGAGGGAGTTGTGTGGACTTTTCCCTTTTTACTGAGTCAAGGAACGCTGGGTTAATCCATCAAAGACAACAAATGACACCTAGTCTAACAGACCTTCAGTCGTTTCTTCAAGGAAGTGGAAAGGAAAGTAAGGAAGAACTGAAATCTGGGGATAAACTCCAGATAGAACATGTATTGGACTTAAGAGCATAGCAGTTCAGTAGTTGGAATCAGAGTAAAAATATCCTGTGGGATATAATATTGATACAAGTAGATAATTGCAGGTTTTCTTTCATCTGATCACTTATGCATTTTTAAACATGGTGTTGGGGAACATATTAATAGATGCACAAGCCCTCAACACATTTTCCAAGCTATTCAAAAAGTAGCAAAATTCCATCGAAGTGGAGCTACACAGGCTAAGCTGGCGATGCACGAACCCCTGTGGGAGAGCAGTGCCCCAGGGTTTGCATTTTAAGCAAGAAAACCGTCTGGCAGAGTGGGGAGAGTGTCTGAACTCTAATAGTCCATGCAAGATATATCACAAAAGCAACTACACACTACTGCTTTTGGGGCATTACAGCTCATTTTGGATTCCTTCATTAAATGCTGACTTAGTGTAAGAAGGTTGTTCAGAACCCAACCTGTAACAGGGGAAAAGTCTGTCTTAAGGTTTTTTTTTCATTCCACTATTTGCTCCAGAGAGATACTTTAAATGATTGTGAATGCAAGTAGCTGAAGCTATACAAACATGGAGGTGGTGGGGATATGGCCATGTGCATAGTGAAAACATAGAATGTATCTAAAAGGTAAGAGAGCTGTGTTTCAGTTAATTATTTTACAGGTTAATTTTTGTAACACTTGACCAAAGGAGTATCTGCTTGGCCTGCTTATGACTAATTAGTACGATTAACTCTTGTTTAAAATGTTGCCTGAAAATACACAACAGTATGCATAGAGACTTGTAATGAAATTCTGAGAGGAAAGTTAACTCAGTTCTTTATCTAGGATTCTTCTCAGTACTCATGTCAGGGCAGAGGGAGAGGAAGGAAATTTCCTTGTCCAGTAGGAGTTTCTTTTCTGCCTGGGCTTTAAAATTGCACTTTAAATCCTGCATTTGTTTCTTTGTTTTCTGTAAGCTTTTTAAATTATCAGCCAATAAATATGAATGGCAGTATTCAAGTTTGCTTACTGCAGGATATGCAGAGCTAATGAGTCCCCTTCTTTTACAGGGTCCTGTGGGAAAGCAAAAGAGTCATCATGAAATAAACAACTGTGCATCAGATTGTGTAAATATGCTACCTGTTCTCTTTCTCCAAACAGTGAATCTCTAAAAATAAATACAATAAATTGTTTTCATTACAGCTATCATCACTGTATAACTATCCAGTCTGTCACGTTTTATTTGTACATTTTTAGTTAAAGCATTTGAGGGTGTTCTCTGCCCTCTTTAAAAATCAAGATTGGCAAAGTTAGTCTCTATTTCCAATTCTTCAGAACAGGGTACACTTCGTGGGCATTTTAGTTTGGTTGGGTTTGGGTTTTTTCCTAATGAAAAAAAAAATGGTTTTGAAGGAAGTATTTCAAAAAATGGGCATATTTCCCAGGTTAGACATTTAGTTTGTACTTCATGTGTGTCATAAATAGTATAGCTATAAAGGTGATGAATGCAAGGAAAAACTTCTGTGAAAGTGCTTTATTGTATGAACTGTCATAGCTTGTTTTTAATCTTTCTACATTTCCAGTTTTCATTTGCTATGACTGGGGAAATAAGCTTTAAGAGAAGCACTGCCATTCTGTGAGGAATACTATATCCACTCTGCATTACTCCCAAGAAAAAAAGCTTTCTCATTTGTTACACTCTTAGTTTGTCATACTTTGGATCTCCTTCTCCGAGTGTGTCTTACGCTCTTACTGCCATGATAAGAGTTGGGGATGTTGGGGTTTTGTTGTTTAGTTCAGTCTGTGCTCATTTGCTTTGCCTGTGTATCCTTGAGCTTAATGTTCCTATTTCATTTTAAATTCTTGTGGCAATGTCAGCTAATAGCATTAGCTAAAAGCATGAGCAAATGGATTTATTTGATGTCCTCCTGTAGAGGAACAATATCTCCAAGAAGCAACAGTTCTCACGTACAACATCTGCTTCTCTGTAAACTTCTGACACTTGACTCATAGTTGGAGCTAGATTTACTGCACTGCAGCAGGTAGGAAATCAAAAGTAGTATTTGGAGTAAAGGATAAGGTTTCATGGTTTCTATTTCAGGAAAAAACTTTTGAAATATTTAGGAAAATCCCTTTTGAATACTTGTAATTAAAATACTTCTATATTTTGATTGAGGCAACTTTGCATTAAATTAAGATAATCTGCAGTATTAGAAATAATGAATTTGGAAACAAAAATTAAGTTTTCTAAATCACTCAGATGATTTTAATTTTTATTTTTTAGTTTTCTTATTTCTTCTCTGAATTCAAGGTGAAGAAGTGTTTGATATGTCAGAAATCTTCAGAGACAGAAAAATATTTCTTTTTGGCCTTTATTCAGCAACATTATTAATAAACATGATAATTTCCAGCATTGAACATAAGATATAATGTGGCTGAAAATACTGTGGCAAGCAACATCAAAGAAAGCTTGTTACACAGCAATTACTTTCAGTTAAAATGATCTCTGCATATCTACTTTTCAGTTAATATGCCGTTATGCAAAGTATCAGCATGTAAATGGTTTCTCTAAACTGACCTGGAATTTCTAGTAAGATGCAAATAACATTAGGATAACTCCCTTGATTAATCCTCATTTTAAGGATGAAGGATTCCTACAGTTAGTAGGATAAAATTATATCAGCCATATATATACAGCCAACAGAGCCTTGCCAAATGCCTTGCCTGGCCTTTAATGCAGAACTGAGAATGCAGGAATATGGGCAAAACGTGTTTAGAGGAAGATGTCCAAGTGTCACTGAAATGATAGCTTGGGGTTTGGGTGTACTTACCTGTGCCCTGTCCCACAGGTGGCTGTAGATGGCAGGCCATGGTTGGGTCTCTACATAGATTTCTTTTTCAAGATTTATATCAAAATGTTGGAGGTGATAGATTGGAAGGAAGCGTGTGATACATTTATATTATGCTCTGTTGCTTATCTGTCTGTGAATGTCAGAAAAGTGCAGTCCTCTCTATGGAATTAAGTTCTTATGGTCTTCCCCCACCAGAGCAATGTCTGTGTGTGTCCATGGGTGCTGAGCATTCCTGCTGGAGCAGGGAGTACAGACAGGCCATGGCAGGCAGTCCCATCCCCTGGCCCCTTAGCCAGGGTAACAGACCAGGGATGTGTTCCCCACCCTTGCGCACTAAAGCAGGAATTGTCCATGGACACTGTCTTAGCATAAATTCAAGCTTTTTGCCTTGGCTGTGAGACATGTGAATGTGGTTTCATGGAGTCCAAGTGAATGTTCAAAATACATTGTTCCATCACTTCTGTGAGTGCCCAGCCAGCTTTTTGGTTTGTGCCCCTGAGCTTCTCTACTATCGGTTCGATGTCATAAACCTTCCATGGGCAAAAAGGCGTATAATTCATATCAGTAAGAAGGGGATGATGTTTAACAGTAATAAACTCAGCAGTACAATATTCTGCTTGTTTTCTGACAAAGTAACCTGCCATGCTTTATATTAGAGGACAATGCTTCTCTGTTTTGACAGACTGGTAGGTGAATGCCTTTTGCTCAAAACCTGGCATATTCTTTCTGCACATGGACTGTACACATGCTACACGTTTATTTACTGTCATTGTTCCACTCAGCTTTGCTTTTTTTTTTGTACAGGTTGTTTCCTTTGTTGTTGTTTGTCAATCCAATTTTGGATTTTCTTGATTTATCTGGTTTCATTTTGTTTCTTTATGTATTTGGAGAAGAACTCCTCAAACAGAATGGGGTACTTTCCTAGCAGAACTAAAGCTTTTAATTGCCACTTTATTTGTAAAATAGCTTTCTTGCCTTCAGTTATGTGAGGGCTAATATTGTAAAAATAGTGTATGCTGTTGTTGCTCGGAGTATTTTATTTACCTAAGTGTTTTGAGGCAAATCTTCCTTCACTCAAACAGGAATCCTATTAGGTGACTCAGGTGTGCATCCCCAGCTTTGTCCATTTGAGCTCTTGGATTCCTTAACAGTCTGAAAAATAAGGCAGTGAGCATCTTACTGAATTTAAGAAAAAGAATTTACCTTTGAATAACTTCTGTGGCTCGCTGAAACCAGACAAAAATCCTATCTTCTGCAGTATCTGTAACCACAACTAAAACACAGGGCAGCTTTGTCCTCAGGTTTCGAAATGAGCAATGTCCTTAATTAATTTTCTCATAAGGGAATTGTGTTTTTAAGTCTGTAAATTGTGCTGTTAATTGACTGCATAGAAAATACGCAGTTAATGCCATTTTTTCAACAAACTGAATGACTCTTATCTACTGTCCCTTCTTTTATTACAAATAGCAGGCACCATAAATTCAGTGTTGGGCTGTGGAACAGTGGCTATCATGTATAGCACTAGAGCACACAGCAAAGGTGAAGGAGACTTCGAAATCATGTTCTTGCTTTTCACATTTAATTTTTCATTCAGAGCTTTAAAAGGCATTTCAGACAGTAGGTATTCTCAGGGGCTTGTTGGATTCCTCAGCTGGTTTAATAGTGATCGTGACTCTTGTAGAAGTGTGGCACTGAGAGAATTAGTGAACTCATCAGAGGGAAGGAAGGAATGATCAATTATTCACCACACGCCACCAACTACAAGAACCATGACTGCCTCTTGTCTCTCTCCTTTTCTTTCTTGTGCACATGCACACACTCGGCTTATGCTATTTGTGCAATTACATTATTTTCATTCAAACAATCTCTAGAGAAACTTGTTTATTTGAGTATGCTGGAACGTTCATCATTAGGGTGTTGCATCAAGTGTTCTTGACATTCACTGCTCTGTGCCTCCTGCATCTTCTTCTTTAATTATTTTAATACTTAGAATAAATAAATCAGAAAGATCTGGCTGATTTACCTAGAAAAAACAGAATGCATAGAGACATTTCATAATTAGATCAGTCACGTATTATTTTTGGACTATGTTTATTCCTTTCTTCCTAAACTTTTGTGCTTGAACCTGGGTTTCAAGGGGGGGGAGTCTAACAGCCTTCAGGTTTTTACATGTAAGAAAGACTTTTGTTCTGCATCTCTAAATATTCATAATGCACACAAAAGAAGATTACTGGGTTCTTTATTCACTTTGAAATGTTAGTAAGAATATTTTTTCAAAACTCAGTTGTAACAAAAAACTCATTAATCCTTGATCATGGCTTTATATGCTAGAGGGATATTAGTGTTAAAATAGCATATATGCTCTTTTAAATATTCAAGATCACAGCATCTTTGAAATCATTTTGATTTTTCTAAGTTCATCATAAAATTGCACTAGGATATTTAAACAGTACATTAGTCTGCAAAATCAATAAATTGCTGATAGTTGCAAAGAGCTTGTAGATTCTGCCAAAGTTTCATGAGAAGCTAGAAAATGAGAGACAAGAACTCTTGCTGGGATTTAGAACTGAGAAAAACCTGAAGGCAGAGCCAGAGGATGGAATTGATCCTTCTTTTCTTGGCCATATGCAGGAATGTCTGTTTAAGTCTTTATCATAGAGTGAGTTCTATATGAGCTCCTGAGTCAATAGGGTGGAATATTTCAGCTGTTGATGAGAACAACATGGAGGAGATCCCTATAGAATGAGCAGTACAGAAGATGCCATCATGATGACCTTAACAGAATTGTTTGAAAAGCAAAGCTCCAAAATTTTGGCTGGCTGTGACAATGCATATATATTTAAATCTTTGCTACTAATACTCATTGTGTAACCTTGTTACTACATTCAAAGTAGTTTGCAAGTATTGAACAGGTCCTTTTTGTGTAAATATACTCCCTCTGTGACAGCCTCACATGCAGCTTCAGCCATGCCACTTGCTCTGCTCCCCACACAGCCATGTGCTGGACGTATTCTCAGCTGTCACTGTGCTCCTCACCTCTTCAAGAAGCATTCAGGGTTTTTCATACTTCAGCTTTAAACTCTTGTCTGTTTTGCTTTTACACAGTTTTATATTCAGGTGCTCATAACAGATGTGCAGGAAGTGCAGGCTGGGTGTGGCTGTACCCAGTACCAGCCCTGCTGTTTGTTGGCCCTATGGCTGCAGGGAGTAGAGGAAAAAAGGATCACTGTGGAATGGTTCCAAGCCCAGCAGCACGAAGTTACTAAATCTGATAAACTTCAAACTCTCTCAATAGCTAAGACAGAAAGCTGAAGTGCAGTGTCTCAGGCAGAGATTATATTCTGTATTTATGTTCAATGTGATCATCAGATACAACATTGTCTTGGTTTGAAAGACAAGTGTCTGCCAAGGAAGGCAGGAGTCTCCCTTGAAATGAAAAAGAAAATGCAATCCCCTTCCCTCCGAATTATTGTAATTTTGAAATTAAGGGGCTTTCAGGCAAAGGTATGAGGAATAGGAATAACAGTTCTTTACTATATATATATATATATATATAAATAACAAGGCAAACAAACACTGGTTCAAACTGACAGAGTTAGGACACATCCAGATACCCTGTTAGTCAGGGTGGTGGTAGCAGGCCAGTAAGATGGTAGCTGCCATCCTCCTGAAGTGGTGGATGTGGTTCTGTCGAAGCAATGATGCTGTAGAAGGGCCTGCTCTTCCTCAGAAGATCCAGCAGTGGCTACATAGCTCCTGTCCTCTGGGAATCCAGGGGAAAGTGTGTCTGTGGTGGTGGGAATCCCAGATTATATTGAGGATGGGATGCTTGGTTCCTCCTTCTGGGTGGAGCATCTCACAATGAGATGAGTCATGAGGCCAGGCGTTGATGGGCTCATTAACAGAAGATAGCCCAGGGGGAGGAGGCAAAGAAACACTGCCCCACCTGATTTTAACAGCTCATGAGGATGGTAATAGAATACACTGCAACCCAGGACTAACATAGGTATGACCTTCTCTATGAAGAAATATCTAAAGCCCTGTTAGAGCTGAAGAGCTGATGCAGGACTAAGTGCCCAAAAGTGCTGTTTCAGAGCCTGTGGTTTGCCCTGCATACTCCTGGTCTTTTCTGAAATGGTTGTGAAGTGGACATGCCTGGCTCTCATTTGTGTGATTTTATCACAGGAAGAAAACGTGTTTTGTTTGGGGTTTTTTTTTGTTTTATTTTCTTTCCCTTGCTGTCAACTGCATGGAATATCTTAGTTTTACTTGCCTTTTTTTTAAGCCAATGTTCTTTTGTAGATAGTTTTTATATCCTTTTCTTACTTGAATAATAAATCTGAATACCAAAACCCTAATTAGTTTTGCATTATCAGGTTATATTAAAGTCTAAAATTCAAAATATTTACCTGCAATGATAAGAGTTGCATGTTGCTTGTGCATGTACTTCAGCCACTTTGCTTGGAGGTTCTGTTTATGTACCAAGGCTGTCACAGTTTCATGCCATCCATAACAGCTGGGCATTACAGCACTGGCCATTTTTTGCCCCTAAGTGTTGAAAAACCTCAAGATTCCAAAACAAATAATAAGACTGATCTTAATCCACTAAATACATCCTATCACCTCTTTTGAGGTAATTACTCAGGCTTGTTTGCAAAAACAGAATTAAAATACTGAATTGATATTCTCATCTCAGAAGCCCTGTACCTTAGAGTGTGACTGATAGTCAGGTTGTAAGGAAGTTCAAAAGCAGTGGCTTCTGGGGGTACCAAATGTGCTGTTATTAAAAACTGGCAAAAAGCATCATTTATTTCCATTTTACACAGTAGGTCAGGGAAACATTAATCAAGTATCTTGACAGGAAATCTGTCTTGAATCTAGAGAATAAAATACCATCCTGCTTACTCTTGGTCCCATGCCTTCAGTTGTAGAGCAGTCTTCTGTTGTTGATGTCAGGGACAGTTCTTGAATTGAGGTAAAAATATGCCACACGTTTGCTGTAACATTTGTTTAAAGGCTAGTTGGGAACGAGTAGAGAGGAGTGTTTGTCATCACATCTCTCATCAATGTATTGCTGTTTCTGATTTGATGCAAGTTAATTTCTAGCATTTGTTGACAGCTCTGTGGTTTCCACAAGAGAGTGAAATATAGATATTAACATAAAATGTTCATTGTGTGGTAACATTCTCAGGAGCCATGACAGTTTATTACAGCTTGTGACTATTATTAATAATATTATTCTAAAAGCAGAGATACCAGTGTTTGTATTTTTCAGTCTATGCTATGCTTAGTAAGAGATGTCAGGGATAAATTTATTTCTGACCTTGATTTGTCTGGATCACTAACTGTTGCTTTAAAATGCCCCAGGTAGTATTTACCATACAGAGAAATAAAGAAAAGCATTGGGATGCTACTGCGTAAGAATTGTGGAATTCCCTTGGCATAGAGCACTTAATGGGTCACAGCAGTGAGCTCTATGCTGTAAGCTATCATAGACATCAGCAGGTGATATTTTTGTTCTTTGCTTCTCCTCTGCAGTGCTGAAACAAGAATTTCTCATGTGATGCTAATATTGAAGAGTTAAAACTGATCTAATTAGTTTAATTCTGAAAAATATGTTTTAGAACCTGTTCTACAGGTTTACACCACCTCTTGGAGATAAATGAGAAAACACAGTACAGCTTCAAAAAATACCTTCTGATGTAATTTCCCTCTTAAAAATACACAAGATTTTCTCTTTATCTCTTACGCCTTCTCCAGTGATGTCAGGGGAATCTGAATACTCAGGGATGTCAATTTATATTGGTATTATAGACTGATTTGCAAGTGCTGTAAGCTGTGTTCTAAAACTTAACTGTCAGCCAGGAAAATTTTAAGCATTTCAGTAATTGTAAGGAAAAAAAGAAAGGTAGTAAAATGTACATCTTTTATTGAAAGAAAGATGTAAGACTAGGAAAGATGTACTAAAGCAGCACATCTTCATGTAGGAGTGGGGCTCAGGACTGCAGCTCTGCAGAACCAACACCATGTGGACTTTTTCAGGCTGGAGATATGGTTTAAAATAATTAGGAATGTTAAAATGGAGATGAAATATGAACACTGAAAAGGAAACCATTATGCTGTAAATCCTTTTGGTGCTCCTGTAGCAAGTAGGAAACCCCAACTGAAAATATGCTTGGTTTGTTTCCATATTTAACCCAAATTACCCTTTGCAGAGGAATTCTTTTTAACATTCAATTCCTCATGTCACTTTTTAGCTTCTGTAGGTCTTATTTTCTCCCACTACATAAATTGCAGCAGGTGCACAGAATTGAAGACATTACAATTAAATGTAATCAAATATTTTAGGCACTAATGAATAGCTCCAGAAAAACAAGTCAAAAGGAAAAAAAAAAAGAAAAAAAAAAAAAAAAAAAGGCTTTAAGTAAGTGAATTTTCAAACAACCCAAGGCATCATAGGGCCAATTAAGGGAGTCAGACACCAGGACACATACTGGCATTAATTATCTTTGAGTTTAGGGAAATAAAAAATAAAAGCAACAATTATCATAATAAATTTCCCCACACACTGCTTGTAAGTTGTGCTAATCTACAGCACACCTGGGTTTCTGGGATTGAAAGTGAACACTCAGTCAGTTGGTAAGGACCTCACGTCAAGGCTCGTGGGCTGTGCTGGGGTTTGCCAGAGCCTGGATCCCAGGTCCAGCTTCATGTTATCCCAGGGATGTTGGAAATTCAGCACTGCAGCCCCTGTGCTGGCTGGAAATGCAGAGTCCCTCCTAGTGAGGATGTCATCGCTCTGTCCCTCCTCTCTCTCACTCTCATTTTATTACACACCTAATGAAAATTTCACAACGGGAGTATCAGTCTCAATCTACTCTAAATACCTGTGGGTTGCTCTAAGTTTCCTTCCTCTAAGCTAAGCAGGAGCCAAACTAAATGAGCAAATGTTTCATGCATGTCATAAATTTCTTGAAACATGCAGATGCAAGAAAAAGTGGGATACTCACTGAGCTACAGGAAAAATTGTTGAAAGGTATTAAAAAAATTGATCTTTCTCTGACTGCTATTTGAACCAGCTGCAAGGTATTCTCACTGAAAATACAGGAAAATGGGGTAATATATCTTGGGCTGTTGGTTTTATGTCAGCATTAGATAAAATTAGTGTCTGTCGTGGTTTTCTTTGAAGCCTTGTCTGGTTGTTTGGTTGCATCTGGAAGGTAAATGTTGATCACTCCAACTTCCACACAACATAAACTAGAAAACAAATCCCTAAATGAGCAAGGTTGGGTTTAAATTTGTAAGTAATGTATATTTTTTTTTACTATCTTGATTATTGTAGGTTAAAGGAGGAAAAAAGTCGTCATGCATTATTTCCTTTCCCTTCGTATCTGCTAATCAAATTTTTGTGCTTGTAGTGAAAGTCCTCTGTGACATTTTTTATGTTTAGAAGGTATTTTGCATACCATGGACAGGATAGGAGGATGGAGGGGGATCTCAGGGATAATCTGGTTCAACCTTTCTTGGCAAAAGCACTCCAAAAACATGGTCTAGATAAGATGGCCCAGCACCCTGCCCAGCTGAATCTTAAATGTGTCCAATATTGGGGAACCTATTGCTTTCCTGGGGAGATTTGCCAATGGCTGATTGTTTTCACTGGGAAACGTTTCCTTCTTATGTGCAATCAGAATCTCCCCAGAAGTAACTTGTATTCATTCCCACTCCTCTTTTCCATGTGACTCCTTGTAAAAAAGAGATTCTTTGGGGTTCTTTGATAATGCTGATATAAAAATTCACTATGATCTTTTCTCAGAGCACCCATCTGTAGCAAACACATGGGACAGCATTCAAAAAAATGTAGTATTTTCATAACTTAATGTCAGCTAAATGACTGCGTTTTCATTTGCTGTCTGGAACTAGTTCTTTCAATTAATTTATAAAAAATATACTTAAAAGGTTTCACATCTTTACAAAACCTTTTAAAAATTTCAAAGTCAAACCCCACAGCTTTAAACATAATATACTACTGTGCCTCAGATGTATATTTTAAACTGTATGTATAGGATGTCCTTTTCATAACATAAGAAACATCTGCTGTTTGCTTGTGCATGTATTTTAGAGAATTTAAAAACTAATCCTTTTTCCACAATGGTTATAGAATCCAATTATTTTGCAAACTGCCACATAACATTTTCTTCCCATAACATTTGCTTCATACCTTAATAATCCTTAATATGAAACTTGCTTAAATTTCTTTTGGAAGCTTCCTCATCTCTTAAAATGGCATTTCAAACAGATTAGTCTAAAGGAGACAACATGTCTCCAAAGATCAACATGGAATCCTGTGAATCTCTCCAAAAGAACAGAAAGATGTTGGACAGTTTCTGCAGGCTTCTGAAAGGTTTGGAAGAAAATTTCTATAGGAAAGAGTGTTTCCTCAATAGCAAAAAGAAATAAAACAGGAAGAGAATTCAGTCTTGTTTTTTTTTTTCCTCTAGTGCATTGTTGCACTGAATCAAGAATGATTCCCAACATTCCCAATTCCTGTCAGCAAGATTCTTGTTTATACCTATCCTTTGATTACACTTCAGTCCTAAGTTCAATAATTTCTTGAGGTTTAAGAAATATTTGATTATATCTTATAAAATCTCTGTACAATTTTAAAGAACATAACCCATGTGGATGTTTTAAAATAAAAGCACAAGGGTTAAATCAAAATCTTCAAATTTTGAAAGGGTTGTTTTGTTTTCCTCTTCCTTTTCTAGGTCTTAAGAAAATTAAAATGTAGATTTTATGCTGGTACAAGAGTAAGGCCAAGCTCTAGTCCTCACCTCCCTGTTGTAAGATACTGACATGGTAAATAATACTGAACTTAGCAAAATATTTTAAAATTAACTGAACAGTTATTAGAATTCCTATCTTTGATCTTGTCCACTTTGTATCAAGACCCAGAATTATTATCTAAGTAGAGTTTGTACTTATATGTGAGGTTTCATTTTCTTCCCTTCCCACACACACTGATTAAAAAAAAAGTACCACCATCTCCCCCAGTTATGATTACAGGTATATCAATTCTTACCCTGTCTCCTGGAGAGGCATTTTTTGCAGCTCTACACCACCTCTGCAACTCATTACCAAATAAAAGCCCATAAGCTCTTTATATGCAGGTGCAAGATTATGATCACTCTTTTATTCTTGACAGAATTAGTGTTTGAGTGCTGGTATTGATAGATATGATGTTGCAGAGGATTTTCGGTTGAGAAATCTTTATTAGTAGTGTATCCAAACATAATGAAAAATCATGAACTTAGCTTCATGCTGTTTGCTTTCTTCTGGATCTCTCTAAAGCTTAAGCAAAGTTTTTATGC
Source organism: Corvus moneduloides (assembly GCF_009650955.1). Classification (NCBI taxonomy): domain Eukaryota; kingdom Metazoa; phylum Chordata; class Aves; order Passeriformes; family Corvidae; genus Corvus; species Corvus moneduloides. The sequence goes on from NC_045490.1 coordinate 13,733,202, forward strand.
CTGAGCAAACAGAGTTTTTCACACCAGACTGGTTCTAAGAGTGAGGCAGCAGCTCAGGAACAAGAGCTTTTCACTTGCTGATGGTTCTCTGTGTGTGTGTGCACTTCCCTGCCCCAGCTCCGTGACATGTGCTGGGTGTCTGTCAAAATGTGGTGCCACCACATCCTGCCTGATGACTTCAGTGTGGATCTTGGGTCCCACAGGGACATGTTCGAGAATGGAAGTCCTTTTCTTCCCAGGAACACTCATCAGTGTGAGGTAGAGGCTGATGTTTAAGCAGTGCTCTAATGATGACCTGAATTAAGGTGTTTTTTCCACGGGATATTTCAGCGCGTTCATGTGTAAATCACAAACCTTGAGTTTGGTTGGGTTCAAGGTCTCACAAGCTCTCTGTGCTCAGAACCTTCTTAGTAGTTAAGTTTCATGAACTTTCATTTTCTGTTTTCAAACTAGCTGTAGTCTTTCAAAGCAAGGATGTGACCGGTTAACACCTGAGACTGTAATATTTTTTTTCCTCCATAATTTCCAGGCTCTTTATATTGGAAAGTTATTGACCTAGTCTGGGGATCAAAACCAGGTGAAGTGGATCCCTGTTGGAAGGCAACCAGGGGCTCACACAGCATAGAAGAAATTAAGGTTTGAGGGCAGGGGGTGTATCATGCAACACAGTATCATGTTCCCCCATAACTAAAAATTATCTATTGAGTGAATAACAAAAATAACCTATTAACTAAAACCAAAACAACAAAAAAAGGATGCTTTGTGCATTCTGTACCTCTTACTCCCCTACTGTGGTTTTTTTTTTTAGTTAACAATACTGAGAATGCTTTTGATCATTCCTTTAATGTGCATTGCTTACGGTTTAATGGGAAATCTGAATTAAGGACATTGAAACTTATGCAGGCCTGAGCTGCATATCCATGAATTGCATACATAACAAATTGTATGCAAAACTCATTCCTGCACACTGTAGAGCATTCTAACCATTAGCACCAATGAAATAGATAGGTGGAAATGTCCCTTTCCATATAAACTTGTCTTTACACTTAAAGGTATTTTCACAGTTACTTGCAGGTTGCTCTGTAGCACTCTGACTAGCACTTCTCACATATCTACGAATGGGTTTAAAATAGAGAGCATAAGGGGAGAAAGAGAACTCTTGAAATACAGGGAAAAAAACCCTTTTAATAAAATGAGAAATCAACTTTTAGAAAAGGGCAGAAGGGAACAGAAAGGTCTGGCAAATAACAGAATAAGAGCAATCTTAAAATTTTTTATATGAAACTGCACCTAATTGATTTCAAGTAAGTGTCTCAAAGCGTCCTTTTAAAATATCACCAACTGCTACAATAGAATACTGTCATTTTATTGTAGCAACTGTAAGTTTACTTATTTCATAATTGGCTTGGCTAGGGAGCTCACCTGGAGGGATTTTACCAGCAGCCATTCTTATCAATTTTTTAATAAATCCCAGATTGAGTAAAGTAAATAATGAATGGTGTAATGCTTGGTAAGTCAATATTTAATTTAATATAGATTCTGAGAAGCTCACATTTTACATGCAGATATTACTATGGTTCTTTCTTAAGGAAAAAAAAATAGATTTTGTTTACAAAAGGTAAAGGAGTAGAATTTGTAGGGCTATTCTTGTAAAATTTAGTTCCTATTAGTGTTTCATAGCTTCAGACTAATAGAGTACGTGAGGGAGGTGTGCTGACTGCAAAAAACACCAATTATTTTTCTGAATCTCAAGATCTGTTCAATTGGTATCAGTTCCTACAGGTCCATTCAGCAAGTGGAAGGATATATTCAGCCACAGGGTAACTTCAGTAGGATTTAAGCACAGGTTTAAATACCATTCCAGATAGAGAGAAGCTTAAGATAAGTTTTAGTTGAAGTTGTTTTAAAATTAGTAATTTTGCTGAAATTTTTTTCAGTTTAATGTTCTCAAGTTGTTTGTATATGGGCATTTGTGAATACTGTCAAGGGACATAATTTCCCCTCTCACCAGTATCTTTAAAATATTTCACATAAAAAAATCTGTGCTGAAGAAAAGGTTTTTTGCAAATAACGTCTTTCAAATGGTGTTCCTTATTTATTTATTGTCATGATAACTTGACTGTAAGGACTTTTTTGAGTTTTGAAATTACAAAAGGCAATAAATATCAGTCTAAATCTATCAGAGCTGCAGGTCTCTAATAATTAGTGCATCATCATAATTAGTATCTTATCATCTGAGTACTTCAAAGGAGAAAAAAACAGCAAAAACCTAAGAAACACTATACAAAGGCTACAGACTGAAGAGCTGATGTCTCATAGTAGAGAGATTTATGCGGTCTATCATAAAAAATTTGGCTTTTCTACAGTTATTAATCACCCTCATCTGTTCCTAATGTTTCCACATGACACCATTGACTATAGTAAAGAAGCTGCTCCAGATGAAATAGGGTAAATTAGCACTGGTTAAAAAATGAACATCCATAAGAAGAGCAAGGATAACTTAAATTCAGCTTTTTTTTTTTTGTTTTGTTTGTTTTTTTGTTTTTTTGTTTTTGTTTTTTGTTTTTTTTTTTTTGTTTTGAGATCTGTTTTCTAGAAATCTGTTGTTCAGAAGGGTAAGTAAGAGTAAACTTTAACAAGGGTGTCCCTCTGCCTACCTGGGTGACAGTCCCCACCAGGGGGAGGAAGGGGTTACAAAAAGCTGTCAGCATCCTGAAGCCTTTGTTAGGAGGGATGTGAGAAAGTTAGTGAGGAAGGTTTCCGTCTTCTTTCTTTTGGGAACCCTTTGATATTGGCAGTTCCTTCCTTCCCAGTTTTAGAGTGAATTTGGTTTGTTTTTATAAAATATAATCTACTTATGTATTTTTTTTTTACTTTCCATTGGTTCCATTGTTCATTTTGTTTACTTTGTTTCCTTTGAAACTGGTTTCATGGGAACCAAAGAATGTTGTCCTCACAGACTGATCCTTATGATCTGTGCTAATGTCCTGGGGCCTGTGTTTGTGCTGCCTGAGTCCTCTTCCACAATACACTTTTGCTGGAATGATGGTTCATTCACTCCATGGTGAATAACTACCTGTCATAGCTATAAATTAACTAAAACTAATTCAAGGAGCAATTACCTAATTGCTAGACAATTGCTGCTAGAGCTAAACAAGGCCAGGCAAGACCCAGGACTGTCTGGATGATACAAAGCTTGTAATCAGAGAAAAGGTATGTCTTCTCTTTCGAATAGAGCCTCATTTGTTCTTGGATTTTTTTTTTTTTTTAATAATGGAAGCATGGAGCCAAAATGTATGTGTAAATCCATTAAACAAAAGATATAAGTTGGGACCAATACTGTTGCTAAACTCTGGCAAATCTTGACTTGTAAATAGTAGCTGCTGGTGTTTTATAAAGGCAGAATATAATTACAGTAAAAACCTTTTATAACATATGAGACATTCAACCATAGTTATCTCAAAGCTCAATCCTCTAAAATGTAAATTCTATTTTTATTTCCTTGATAATGAGACCCTATGTTTCAAAACAGGATATAATCTTGGCTTCCCATTTTTTAATTGCTTAAGCACAGTTTATCTGTACCTTAAAATATGGCAAAGGCAATGAGCAGCAAGGTGACATTGATGCCTTTTCCTGGTCTTAAAATCAAGAGTCATACACGGTTAGAAGGGGAAAAGGGATTTTACCTTGGGATTTATTTTAAGGATCCTTAGGGTCACACATCCAGGTTATATGCATCGAGATGCACCGCGCTGAGTCTGAGTGTGAGAGAGAGAGAGTGTGTGTGTGTGTGTGTGTGTGTGTGTGTGTGTGTATTTGTGTGTCTCCCCCCAACACTGGGTAAACATTACAGGTTTTACTAATTAGCATATCTATCAAAGATTCCCCGATGGGAGGGTCAAGGGAGCCCCCAAGGAGCCTTCCCCTGTGTGGTTCTATCTTAGTTTACAGAATGTGTTCTGGAGAGGACCTTGGGCTCTGGGGCACACTGATCCCTAGCTACAAAGCTTCTAAAATGTTGAGTCTCTCAGCTTGACAGACAAGTCCAAGAATGTAGGCAAAAAGCATTAGGAATACAGAAGTTGTAAAAAGGTATAACAGGGGTATAAAAGAAAAGGCAAAAATCTTCATGGCATCAACATTACTAAAGTTCTTTCATTTTAAAAAAACAAGTTTTGTTTCCTTACTGATCCCTTAAAATACTGTTATTAAGCATTGGGAGGTGAAGATATCAGATGAAATAGCAGGAAGTCCTGAAGTCCTTCAGGAGGGTCCAGTCTGTAGGAGGCCTCACACAGATACAATCTCCTACAGAAAAAAGCTTTTGCTCTCAACAGGTAAATCAGTCACTTTGTTTCAGTGTTAACCAAAATCCTGCAGGTGTTTTAGTATCATTATCCCCCACAAAGAGACCAGGACACAGTTAAATATAGAAGTTAGTGAAGTTAGTGTAAACCATTGTTTTTAGACACAAGGGCAGGAAGAACACCTAAGTTCGTCCTTACCTTTGATACAAATATACTTTGTATACTTTTTCTTTTGGTATATTTGCTCATACCCAGATTAACCTATCAAGTTAACTCTTTCCAAGTTTGAAGCAGTTGCAACATGACAAGATGCTACCACCTACAAAGGGCCCAGCTACTTAGGCTTTGGATAGGCAGGGTACTTAAAGGCTGGAAACCTGAAAGAAGCCTGTGCTTATACCAACCTAAGGCACTGTGGAACTTCTGGGAAAGTTGATCATCACTGGATAGAAAACACAGCAGCAACCCTGCTGAGTGGAGAGCCTCGGGGAATATCTCATTGGAAATGCTGAACAGTGTCTTAGAGATTCCCTTTGTTTGGATATTGTCCATTCCAGTCCATATATCAAAAAGCCTGACTTTGTAGTGGAAGGACATCAGTTTTTTGTTACAAAGTTTGAATTCATTCCTTTAGTTAGGTTCATGTTCTTCTGATCTGTAAGGAATCTTTAATTTGACTGGCGCTCCAGTTTCAAGAGGTTGGTAAAACATCCCCTCACAAAAGCTGGGATTAGGAGGTTCTTGGGGATGGGTGACATGGGGCCCTGAGTCCTTTCAGCACAGCTGTTCTGTGGCTGTGTTCTACAGAGCAAACAAGAATGGTTCCTTTATTCACAGATGAAGACTTTGATATTGCTTGATTTAGATGCAAGTATTCACATAAGTAAATATTCCTATGATTAACTGGTTAGGGACCTTGATTCTACCTTGAACATGATGGCAAATGATATTTTGTAAAATATGTTTCTAAAATTATTTTTAATGTCCTTGTCTTCTGATAAACTTTGAATGACCAGATTATTCATTATGATTATCACCTACACGGGATTGTTGTCAGAAGAGCCAGAAGATAAAGTAGTTACAAGACCGTACTTTCTCCATTAATTTTCATGCCAGATGAATGATTAAAATGTTGTGTAATACCAGAAAGCTTTATTGCCCAGGAAAATTTATGATATTGTATTTAATTTCATTTTTAGGGTGTGTTTTTTTGTTTTGTTTTTACCCCCAATCTTTATGAAAATTAGTAACTGCTCTATTTTACTTCTTACTTATTCACATGGCAGTTTTCCATTGCACTTACACCTTCTGAAGGGAAAGCAGGTTTACACCAACATAGTGTTAGGACTGGCCTGGGGGCAGCAGAGTTCATTTCAGCCAATTAAAATGACAATTACTGTTAGAGACACTAATAGGAACACCCTTTTGCTCATGAGTTCTACAGCCCAGATGGTATGGTTAAAACATCTCCAAATTGTTGCACTGTCCGCCTTCTAGAAGATTTTTTACCAAAAATATGACACAAAACTCTTTCCATTTACATGACGGTTTTCGCAGTTTCTTTGCCTAAAAATGGCATGTTAATACAATCACTGCTGGAAGCTATATTATCTGATGTAAAATAAGATAAAGTTGACTGGTCTCTTTGCATTATTATATACATGTTATATGGAGTTTTAGTATAAATTTTCAGATTATGCACAAAACTATGTTGACCCAGCTAAGCATGGCTACAGCTTAAACACTGAATGTAAATAACAACACATTTGCCAAATATGATGATTGAAGTTTGCATCAAATGTGTTAGAACACATTTACAATATTATTGTTTCATTTTAGTGCATACCTTGTCTGAGCTGTGCACTTGTGTTATTTATTGGGCCTGTTAAAACTGCTTTTGTTTGTGTGTCCCTGTTAAATTTCTCCACAGGCTTGGTTATGTTGAAGCCAGTTAGAGTAATTTCAAACACTTGCATATGTTTCAAGAAACAAAAATATTTCTTAGAGTCTGATCTTATTAAGTCAGAAAAAATGTCATTAAGAAAAGGGAAAACGTTTATTTTTCCTTGAGATCCACAGATTCCAAAGAACAGTTTAAAACTATTAATGTGTTGATCTTTATTATGATGGTTTCATGCAGTCCCTGTTTCATCCATGTCTGTCGCTGTCTTGGTTTTACGGGCCAGGGACAAAATTGGTGCTATCTGTGGGTAGGCAAACAGGCCTAGGCACCAGAAAGACATAGTACCTGAAACCAGAGAGACATTATTACCTCAAACAACATGGTGACTACTTTCCCCCAATACAAAGTAATGAAAACCAAATTGTAATAATTATCACAGGGGGTTTTTTTCCACTTTCTCCAGCCGCACACGGGGTACCAAATTATTTGTCTTGGTTTGAGACAAATTTGGAGGAAATGTCTCAAAAGAACATATCCTCTAAGAGAAAGCAGATTTCAGCGGCCCCTCCCCCAGAAGGTTCGGAAAGAAATTCCTTGGAGGAAAGTGAAAAAACCCTATTTATTTAACAATCAGGATGCACGCAGGCACGAGAGGGAAGAAAAAAATGAATAATGTTAGATAATAAAACCTCTCGCTGTGGAGAAAACCTGGTTAGATTCAGAGTCCTTTCTGTAGGTGTGGCTCTCTCCTCTCCGGAGCTGGGGTGCAGCATGGGCCCCTCCGGGCCACGGTGTGGGGTCTCCCGGTGGTGTTCTGGTGTTGCTGAACAGTTCCAGGAGAAGAAGAAAAAGCCACAGTCCCAGGAAAAAGTTCTTGCCTCAGCAAGCAGGCTAGCTAAAAACCAAAAGATTGCACCTCTCTGCCCTGCCGCAGAGCCGAGAGCTGGGGCGAGAGCGAGCGAGTTATCTGTGGTTTTGAACACAGGCCGCCAAAGGAATTGCACGGCCTCCCCCCTTTCCCAGACCTGGCTTGAAAGGCACAGAACTCGTGTCTGGCATAGGGTAGACGATAGGGGATAGCATCATAAAGCCACCCCAAGACAGTGGTGGAGTGCAGCAAAGAGAAATCTGAACATCTTGTCACTACTCTGCCAACTTCTCTATCTTAGCAATTTCTCCTACTAAAAAGCACTGTCAGGACAGGTAATACATGGCTGGCTTCTGTACCTCCAGGTTACTGTTCCGTGATGCCAGGGACATTTTAAGCTCTAAATGCATTTACTTTAGGATGCTTTAGAAAATTTGTTAGTACAGGTCTACTTGGAGTTCAAGCTTGTAATCAGCAATAAATATTGTTTTAACGCTGCTTTCCAAAAATTCACTAAGTGTGATTTACTAATGCACTTATGTATGTCACATTAAATTCATGTCTCATATATAAATGCTATTTGTCATCCGGTTATCCTGGTTCACAGTAGTTTTCTTCAGCTTCACTGAAGGTTTCTTAACATATAGCCAAGAAGTCTTGTAGCACTGCATATCTCACAATGGCTCAAGACAATTGGAATTGTAGTATATTCTGTTAACGAAAAAAAAGGACAATGGTATACGGCCTTGGTGTAGTCTTGTCCCCATTTATGTTATGCTAAGATAGCATTGGTGGCAGTCTTTTCAAGCAATACATATTTAGATTATCTTAAATATAGAGGATTTGTACGAAAGATCCCTATCCTTTTCCTTGATACGGTTTAGACAAGAAACAAAATTAATACTCACACTTGGAATTGTACGAGCAAAGAAATAAATTAATAGATGGTCTCAGGATTCATATTATTCAAATTTCTGCATTATATGGAAGGAAATTCCTGCCATGTGTAGCAACATGATCTATTTGTAAAATAGAGAAGTAGTTATTCATTCACATAGGCAGATACATCGGGGGTTTTTTTCTCTGATAACTCAAAAAGGGGGAAATAAAGCTCAAAGCAGGATAGTACTTATTGCTTGTATGAGTTTGACTTAGATCACAAGTCAGAATGGTTTTCCTGTTCTCTGGAACAAATGAGCAACCTTGTGAATGTCAATAATCTTATCCATTCCAATGCAAATATCCTTCTGATAGTCTCATCTTACTGGGTGTGTGAAATCTTACATGGCCTTCAATCTTACGTGTTCACATGATTTTAATTTCGGTAGCAGTTCATAGAAACGTGGTCACCAATCTGCATGAACATTCACAGGGTATTTACAGGTGCTTTTAACCTGAGCAGCTGTGAATGCAGCAAAGCAGCAGCTTCCCTGTGAGCATCTGAAAGGAGCAGCACCCCTGCCCAGAGGGAAACGCTGCCTCCTGGCTCCCTGCTTAGCACAAATCTCCTGCTTATTCTGCAGTTCTCTGGTCTGCTACTGCAGAAGAGCATTGCTGAGATTTAAGATGATATTTGAAAGAGAAGTAGAGAGGCTGGATACACTCTCTGGAAGGGAAGAAGGAATGATGTAGAAAATGAAGAAGAGGCACAGGCATAATACTCTAATTAGCCTTGTCCTGCTTCTACCAAGCTGTTCTTACATCTGAGCCATCTGCTTGAATAATTTGAATCACCTCCTTGTTACTGGACAGAGTTAAGAAAAAAAAAACAAACCTCATTTCTTAGGAGTTTTCATGCCTATTGGTTTGCCTCATTTGCAACTCATTTGCAACATTCTTTCAGAGTACCACTGAAGCTCACCCAGCCAAGTCAGTTTAAGCTGAATTTTTACAGTGACTATGGATTTTTACTTAGATATTTGCAGCATTAGCATTGTTGTCTTCTAAATGGTCTTCCATGTAGATCAATTTTGAATTTATGTAATAAAAATTTCTGAACGACCACATTGGTCCTTCAATATCTCTTATACTGAAAACCACAGCCATAGAACTTCTTTTTTGATCGAGAGCTTTGCTTTGATCAAAATCCAGTTCTGGATTTTAAAATATCTGGAGTTTGTGAGTATACACTGCTACTCAATAAATGGCTGGAGAGGTTAAACACTTGCAATATTAAAAGTGTACATTTCAAAATGGAATTTCTGATACTTAGGCTTGTAAAAATTGTTTAGTCTTTGATGGCTGGACCAAGAAGTCTCCATTATTAAATTTCTGTTTTCCAAAAATGATTAAAACTAAACCACCTAAATAAAGGAATGAGATACTGTAAAACTCATCCAGGTGGTATCCATCATTTATATACTTAATATCTGATCCCAGATACCAGAATATCTTCAGTGCTGTTGGTAGTAGCTCTCAATCCTTTCAGCAGATCTGGAGCTTCTTTTCCACTCTGCCCCTTGGTGAAGCACAGCGGCCTTCTTTCAGATTGCAGTGATTTGAAATCACTGAATTTTTGGGACCCAGACAACAGAATTTTAATTAAAAGGTGTAAGGGGTTTCCTCTCCCTTTTCAAATCCTTATTGACTATCTAATGTTGAATATGGACCACAGTCTGCCAGGCTTCCCAGGTGAAGGTATTGTAAACTGAAAAGATATTTTTGCACTCTGTCAGCTTCCCTCTTTCTCTGCCATTAAATCTTCATAAATTTTCAATGTATTGTGGAAGTTTCAAAAGAGGGGGGAGCTCCCACTCCTGCAAAATTTATAGTCTGGTAGCTAAAGGAATTGGCATGATAATTATGCTCCACTCCCTTAATTTTTCTGCTTTTGTTTCCTTTTCTTTCCTTTTAATTTTTTTTTTTAATTTTTTTTATTTCAAATCTGGGAATTTCTGGATTCCATGCCTTTGGCACTCATAAGTTTACTGTGTCAGCCTGTCATACTGAAGCTGGTGACCTAGAAGTGTTGCTACAGCTGTAAATTCTTGCTGTAGATAAACTGCTAGCCTTTTCTTTTATCAACAACGAACAAAAGCAGGAACAGACAAAAAAAAAGAAAAAAAAAAAAAAAACAGAAAAGGTGAGAGTGTGTGTGATACAATTTGAGTATACAAATTTGGCAGAGGAAATGACCAAACCTTCAGTTTATCTCAGGAGTTCAGTTATTTTCCACTCTTTCAACAGAAAAATAACTCTAAGCCTGAGAGAGGTAAATATGTTTATAATGTAGTACTGGTTTGACTACTTTTCTGTACACCCTTGTTTATGTAATTGTCGGGCACTGACATCCTTGAATTTCTAATATTCTCTTGTATCCTATGGATCTATTCTCTGTGTGTCATTAAAAGGCACACTAGCAGACATTTCTCCCTATATTCTTCCTCATAAATACTTGAATTTGTTAACACTGGTAGCATTCAGAAATGCTAATAACATTGAGCTTTCTCCACCTCTGCAGGTACTTCTTTCATCTGATATTTGTATCTGATTTAATTTAAATGCAACTATTGTGTTCATAGAAAGGAGACTTAACATTTCTTAGTGGGCTGTTATGTTGCATTTTTCTACTGAAACTCTGAAGATCATATTCGTCTGTGCTTTCTTTGTGGTAATCATGGATATGCTGCTGTAATACTGTCCCCATAATCGACTGTGTGTTTGACTCATGTTACTGTAAAATGGAGACCATTTTTAAGGCAGAGAATCTTTTTGTGACATCGATTTCTTGAGGATGCATTCCCCTCTTTTGAGGGAGAGAAGGCAATGATCCAGGGTGTAGTATTTGGTACTTAAGGCTGTGTGTAGCGCCAATACAAGCAAGAGTCCAGGGAAGTATTAGGAAAAACTTTCCTTTTTTGCACATGCAGAAAAAGTGCATTGAGGGGTTAGCAGCTGTGAGAAATGAGACAACTCTTAGTAAAAAAATTAAATTAATTTCTTGAAAACAGAAAAATTGAAAAATTACAGAAATTAGAAAAATATAAAAATTTGGGATCCTATGGCTCGATAGATGGTATGCCCTAAGAGCGCAGGGATCTGAGATCTTCTGGCTGAGACAGAACTGGACCTCAGGTAGAGAAAAAGGACTTGCAGTGCTGGGCTGACTTTTAGCTGGTCCAAAAGTCAGGAAAAAAATTATTAAAGGCTCCTTAATAGGAGTAAGGCTTTTAACGCTCAGCACTGGCATCCACCACACCTAGCCTGCAGAGAGAGAGAGAGACCACCTCTCTGTCTGTCTCGTTGTTTTATAGTGCCTTTGCTCCGCCCCAGTCCACCCACAGCCCGCCCACAGCCCGCCCCTTCGGTTTAAAGTGATTGGTACTTTCCCTTTGATAGATCATCTCCGTCCACCAATGGCTCATCATTGTCAGAGGGGTGGTATTAGTTGAGATAAGGGTGCTAAAATGCCTTCATTAAAATTCAGGTTGCCACAGAGCTTGCTTACAGGGTAACGGCTATGGGGCTAAAACTAGCTGCTGGCTGTTAGAACTGGGGTTTTTGGAGTTAGCCTTGGAACCAAAGTGCAAGTAAAAACACCTAAAAAAAGTATTAAAATACATCCAACACATCTTAAAACACTTGTAAAAGTATACAGTAAACACAGGAAAGATAACTCTTATGGTATACAGGTGGTTTGAAGTTTGAAAAGGGAGCATAAGTTGGGATTTTTAACTGGGGAATTTTTAACTGGGAAAGGTGCAACTCTCTTTAAATGAACTACTTTGAACAATTGAAAACACTGATAATGGAACTTGATTTTTGTACCTGGGCTGATGGGTTAATTTTAACATTCAATTTAAAAATATTTAACTCAAAATTAATTAATTAAAGCACTTAATATGCAAAGACCAAGCACAAATAGGGATTTCAGGTATGACAGCAGCCACTGGGAGCTGGCAGGAAGGGGGTTTTACCCCTCGCATGCCGACACAAAGAAGCCCAGAGGTCAACGCTGGAATCCCTCTGGAAGGCAGCACTCAGTGCCCAACACACAATAAAAAGGGGTAGAGCTCCTCACCCAAAAGGGGCTGTATCTTCCTGTCGCTGTTAAGCAGGCACACAGCTGAAGGCAAAGAAGAAAGAGAGGGGACTCTTCGTATGTGCTCCAGACAGGTTTATTCCATGGAAAAAACAGGGATGAAGAACCAGATTGGTAGGAGGGCCCAGGGATTTTATACTGGGTACAAGAAAGGCGGGGAAAGGGATCACAGCCAGTGGGATAGGGGCAAGTAGGCGGGGTTGACAGCAAGGGAACCAATGGGAACAACACATAGGAGGGACTTAGGGAAGGATCCAATGGGGCGTCAAGGAACGAAGAACTTTCTAGAACTAATACATATTAAAGAAGGGAAATGAATATACATAACCTCATACATAAAACAGGACTGGGAAAATATTAACCAATCAGGGGAAAACATGCAAAAGGCAGAACAAGGGAATCATGGGTTGTCACCATGACTGTGAGTTACGTGCTAAACTTGGGTTGCTGACCACTACAGCTGGTTGTCTGAGTTCTTCTCAGGAGACAGAGTGGCTGGAGCCACTTGCACCACCACAGTGCATAAAAGCCTGTAATGTATTTTTCATGTGGATGTGGGATCAGTGATCAGTTTGAGTACTCTGATTTGCACAGTTAGTATGTCTGCTCAGCATTACAATAGGGCTTTTCCGCAATATTAACAGTTCAGAAAAGTTTGTGATCAGATTTCTTGGTCACTGTTAGGAGAGATAAGCAGCTAGATGTGCTGCTAGTTGGAACTGTGGCAGAAAAAAAAAAAATCTACACTGTAATTTAAATATACTGTAATCACAATTGTAGTTTCTATTATGTAACTTGTCAGTGTAATGATTATGGAATGAAAATAAAATAATAATATGAAAAAAAAACCAAACCAGCCAGGAAGCATTCCCGTAACATTCATGCTAAATGAGTGGTTTAGCTCTGTAAAGCTGTTTTTACTCCATGAGTTCTGATGATCCCAGTAGTTGGTACTCTTCATTTTGAGACATGCGTGAAGTAATGTGCTAATGTGAGGGTAGAAATTCATCATCCATGGCTTAAAAAATTGTGATGTAAGGAATTTAGCTTTTTCATAATTCAGAGGATTAGATTTCAATTTAAGTTGTGAAGTGATTTGGAAATAGGTATCAGTGGTGTTGGAGTTAACATCATGGTTTGCACCACTGATGTGCTGAGCGTGTTAGAATTGTTGAAGATAAAATGTTTGATAGGAATCTACCTCAACGTGTGGTTGCTCTGGTACAAACTGGTTTTTATCTAAATAAAGACGTAAACCTTTTGAATACCTCTATGACAATTAGCACATCTCCATTAAAGTCACTATGCTGCATGTGTTTACAGAAGGTCTGGAAAGATGTCTCCTAGCTTTATAACTTTCCAGTGGTATGCCTTGGCTTTGGAAAGTATTCAGAAACAAAAGGGCAAATATTTTAATCTCTCTTTCCAAATCTGAAGTTACATGAACAGTGACAGAACAAGACTACGTTCTGGCACTGTCCACTTAAATACGTATGATCAAGGTTTACATGTGATTCATGGCATTATCAGAAGTAGTCACATATGAAAGTTGGAATTAATTCAGAAAGCAAAAAGCTTGCTGCCCAAATCATTTAAATGGACTTGTGTAAAAGGTGCTGTACTTCTTAAATCCCTGTATAAAGAATATGAAGGAGTGTAAGCCAGACATCTGTATGATCAAGCTGGTTTCCAATTGCAAAATATTTTTTTCAGAAGCTGAGCCGAACATCTTCGATATTTTTTTAAAGAAGATATTTGGGGTTTTTTCTAACATTTTCTCTTTAAGATAAATTCACTAAGGGGGTGGGATACATTGCTTTGAGGTTAGTCCATGCTTATTATAAATGTATCAGCAGCCTCAGGGAAAGCAACCAATCCATAGCAATTGAGTATCTAGAGGCAGCAAGGTGGGGGGATGATGTAATTAGTACTGCATAATGATCACATGATGGAAAGAAAAATCCTTACTTTACACTATTTTGCCTGAGAGGACAATGTGGTTGTGTATGCTTATTGTATTATTCCATTTTTTCTTTTATTTCATGCTTATGTATCTGATCAACTGAATGAAATAATCTAATTATTGGTACATGGCTTAATCACCATCCTAGGCCCTCTGTCAGGGGGCTTTTTGGGCTAACTGATAGACTAAGTTTATTTTGGATTTACTGGAAAGGCGCAGTTGTTTTTATTTGTGTATTTGTTGTCTTTGGATTGAAATTTATTGTATGGTACTTTTTAATAGCCTAGCATTTATTACTGTGATTTCCCCAGGAGACTAAGCTAACAACTTCATAGTATGCAAGGTCCAGGTAGGTTTTGGGGGATGAGAACACTCCATGTAAAATTCCATATATGGCTCATTTTCAAAAGAATTGACGTTCTATCTACACATTACACTGTGTAGCTTGGAATTCACTGGAAGAAGATTTTTGACCATTTACTGGGTTGAATTTTATTGTACAAAGATAAAAACAATATTTTAAACAATGATTTGGGCAATATGAAGAAACTGTAAAATGTGGCAGGGAGTTGGTATTTTCCAGAGAAGTACCTATATTGCGGATTAGATGGGTGGAGGGGAGTCCTGGGCCATCTGATGGAAGCCTTCTGCCTACTTTTTTCTGGAGTAGCTTTAGTGTGTTTATAGCATCTGTTTTTAGTAAATGGTGCACTGTGTGGAAGTGTAATCCTGCTACTCCATAACACAGTATGAGAGACTGAGTTATCTCCAGGGCTAGTTCCTTCCTATAAGCAGCGTCTCATGGATGGACATGTGGGGTTGTTGAATCCACATGTTCCTCCTGTGCAAAGCTTTGCCATCCTTTGGACATTGGTAACAGAGCCAGCAGTGCAGGTTCCAAAGCTCCATGTGCATTGCAGAAGCTACGTTGAAATAAATATGAGAAGATGATGTATATTATAATATTGGAACTTTTGTATTACCATATGGATATTTAAAATAAGCGTTTAGGCATTCCCTCAGATCATTGTGCCACAGAAAACCTTTTAAAATTGCACCCTGAAAAGAGTATTTAACTTTGAAGAGCAGCCTGCAATGTTACACTAGTGTCTCAGTTTGAGACAAATTTGGAAGAAATGTCATGAGATGAATATCTCCTCTAATGGAAGGCAGGTTCTGGCAGCCCCTCCCCCACAGGTTCAAAAGGATTTTTTTGGAAGAAAGTGAAAAAAAGACTGTTTATTTAACAAGCAAGGTGCACACAGGCACAAGGGAGAAAAAGTGAATAATGTTAGATAATAAAACCTCTCACTGTGGAGAAGACCTGGTAGATTCAGAGTCCTTTCTGTAGGTGTGGCTCTGCTCTCTGAGGAGCTGGGGTCCACGCTGTGGTGTGGGGCCTCCCAGTGTTGGTGTTCTGGACCGGGGCAAAGCTGAACAGTTCCAGGAGAAGAAGAAGCCACAGTCCCAGGAAAACTTCTTGCCTCAGCTAATGAACGAGAAGCTAGCTAAAAAGCAAAGGAATGCAACTGTCTTCCCTGCTGCAGAGCTGAGAGCTGGGGAGAGAGTGAGCAAGTTATCTGTGTTTTTTTGAACACAGCAGCCAAAGGAATTCCACCACCTTCCCCCTTCCCCCCCCCAATCTGGCTTAAGGCACAGGACTCACGTCTGGCATAGGGCAGATGATAGGGGATACAGCATCATAAAGCCACGCCAAGACAACTAGATATTCCCAAAAAGGCTTTTCTTTATGGGTTTATAAATCACAATATATTAGGAGTGAAATACAGGGCACCTATCACAGAACACCAGGTGTGCACTGTAATGAGTCTCGGAGAGGCCACACATTTTAGCCACTAGATGAGATATTCATACGTGCTACTGTCAGAAAGTACCAAACATTTTTTCTTGCAACATGCTTTCTGTGACCTAACTTTCTGACTGAAAAATAGAAGTCAATTTGAAAATTTAGACAATAAATCTAGTGATTTATTTTTAATTTTGGTGTTTCCTTGTCTTTTCATTTAGATGTAATCACTGCAATGGCAGACTGAGGGCAAAGGAAATTAAACCAGTTGGGTGAACTAGCTCAGCAAGGGACAGTTCACAGGAGAGTCTTTATCTACTCTTTCCACAGACTGTGTGTGCATAATTGCAGGTAAGGGCACTGGCTACATTTTCTTCAATAGAAGAATTATAATAGAAATTATAATTAAAGGTCTGATACTATACTCATGACTAGATATTTGGATCAAAATTGTACATGCACTAGCTTGAAGCGTGTTCTATAAACATATTTGATTAAATTTATATTTTATTACATCCCTTCAGGGGTATGATTATGCAGCCAAAATTACTCAGTTAATTTTAAAATTATGCTTTTAAAAACTGGCTATTTTTATTAAGTATTTCAGACTTTGAGTGCACTGTTTTTTATATTGAGGTATTGTTCAAAGGAAAGTTCATATATGCATATCTCTCCATATTACAGTACTATGCTTGTAAAATTTTATCAGATTAATATATATGTATGTACCATAGCATGAATTTGAGGTACCGAAGACCTTTTGAAAGGCCATAGAATCAAGCACCTAATTGCTGTCTGTGACAACAGTAATCTCATGTAAATGTCTTAGTGCTGTGTGTCACAGTGAGAATGGAGACATTTATTACTCTGCACATAATGCTGTGCCAGATTTTGTGATAGATAGTAAAAGAAAATCTTATTTGTCACTGCTGCAAATACTCCGGAGGAGGACTAATGTTTTTGCAAAATACCTTAATTCAGATCATCTCTAGGTAAAACCAGCACAGAATGCAGAAGTTAATCAGTGGCCCTATAAAGGTGCATTTTATAATTGTTTAATCTAGAACCCAGTGTGCAGATTTTGAAGAGTGTTATGCTTACAGTGAAGAAATACATATAAGGATTTAGCAGAGAATATGCCCAGATAGTTTTCTGCTACAACATATTGGTGAGGCCTTTGAACCTGAAAAAGAAAACATGATAATAAATAGCAGGTGACATTTTTCAGTGTGAGCCATCAGCTTACATTTCCAACACACAAGGCTCTACTTCTGCATGTATAGCAAGCACATAAGTGTTTTTTGAAAACCCTGGAAATATTCTCTAATTTTTCTTGTGCGTAAAATATATTTCTTCTTTATAGAAGTCCCTAACAGAATTTAGAATAGATAACGATGAATTAGAAAGTTTACAGAATTAAGTGATAATACATGTAATGTACAATATATTTGATGTCAATAGAGGAAAATAATTGTGTTGATTTAAAATCATAATTGGACCAGTAATCCACATCTTGACTTGGACTGATATTGGATCAGCCAGAGAATGATCTGTACTTTTGCATATTCTAAATATTTTTGTGAAACCTGTTACTTCTGTTGAAGAACTCTTACACCCTCATATTGCTAATGAATTATATACTATGATAGGAGTTTCAGTGTGTATCTTGTTTTATCTTGTTTTCATAGGTTTTCTGTGCAGGGATTTAATAAAGCCTTGATTTCATGTGTCTTTTAAGATATTTCACAGAACCTATTGGAAGAATTTGATGGTATACCTAAAAAGTGGAATTTGTTGTATTTAAAACTACATTTAAAAATGAAAAAGAATAGGATTCCAGCCTGAAAGTGAGGATTCTGCACAATCCTGGTTATCCCTAGGCCTGGTAAATTCAGTTTCTGTTAATTGTGTGTATGTAAGGGTGTGTATGGCAGGTGGGAGCACTCCCAGAACACAGTTGCTGTTTTCTGAAGCTGAATCTTTGCGATGCACCTGCGTTGAGAGATGTTTTCCATTGGAGCACCCCCTTGCTGTTCTCCATATTCTCTTTGTGAATATCTAACAAGTGGAGAGAAGCTGGAGATTTTTTTCCTTCAGTAATCAGCGAGGACAAAACCAAAAGGAATTTAGCAAGATGAAAACAGCAAGGGTTGAGTATAGATGAGAAGTAGATGAGAAGGTTTCCCAACTCTTTTGTTCATCATCAGAAGCATTCTAAGTGATCTTTTGATATGAGAACCTTAAAATAGATCAGAAATGCCTGCATTTCTTTTCTGAGATCCTCATTTCACAGATCTAGCTAGTGTTTTATTTGGTACACTTTTCCTCAAAGATTAGGGGGCAGATAAAATACTGGTTCTTTCTAGTCAAGGGAGTCCTGTTTTGTTTGGGTTTTTTTCTGTTTTTAACTGTGAATGGTAATTATAAGATTGATATAACAATGTCTGTTGATAAGTAGTGCTGTAATTTTAACCCTTAAGGTATGTCCAAATTTAGAAAATGAAGGGACTTTACCATGCATTAAAGCATTTCTGGTTGAACGGTATATGTGAAATTCCTAAAAAAAAGCATGGCATCATATAAAAACACTTTAAAAATTGGGATGTTAATTTTGAATATATATATATATATAACCTCTTGTGCTTTCTCTGTACAAGTGGAATTGCATTCATAGCACTATTAACAGCATTGTCTGATTACCCAGTTTGTAGATGTCTCTCTAAAATGTACGTTTTTATCTTTGCATTCTCAGGGCTAATATCAAGGATATTATAGAGCTACAATTTTATTAGTTCACAGTCTCACAAACATTATACTACCTCAATAGACAAGGAAGATTGGAAACTAGTACTAAAGAATGAATAGTAAGAAAATAAGAGTTCTGATGCCCTATATTCTGGAGTTAATTATGCAAGCCAGCTCCTGTTGTTACAGATGGAAGGTTATAATGTCTAGATTCAGAGATGTGTAGGTGCCTAACTCCCATTGAATTCAAATGAGAATTAGGTTCCTAACTACCTTTCTGAGTCTGGGATAAAGTGATTTCAGCAGCATTCAGTGCTGTTAGTGTGGAATTTCTGCCTGCTTCAATGCAATTATTTTTCATTTACTCTGTCCTAGTAACAATGAAACTCTGGCTGCAGAGTTAATTTGTTGACTATAAATGGTCTTTGATTTTACTCTTTTGAAAGAGAAATCTTGCAAAAGAAACCGTGTTGAGAAAGTGTATTTGTATCTGAAGAAAAAACATTCTTCTCCAAGTTGCCATCCCTGTGCCTTGCTTGGATTGCTTGCAGCAATTTCAACCATTACTGCAGAGTCTGACTTAGAATGCAGAGGGAGCAATGTGTCTATATATTAGTAAGGCCTTTCATTAAATCTTTACTTTTAAAAATAATTGGTTCTTTTAATCTATAATGGAACATGGACTTACAGGCTGTCTGTGATTAAAATTAAACCTTATTTGTCTTTTAATATGGTGCTATGTTCATCTGTAATTGAGTAGGGATCGATGCCAGCCGTGTGATGGGCAGTAAGCTTATCCAACATGACGGAGATAGATTTCAGGGAAGACAGACTTTGCTGTTTCTATGTACAAGTGGGATGGGTAGACCATATCAGCAACATTTAATTATTCTGTAGGTAATTATTCATTTGAGGGACACAACTTTTCCTATTGGAATAGGAGGAAGACCGATACAATTACCATTTGGCTAAGTACACTGTTTGCACTGGTAGCTGGGAAGTCATAATGAGATTTTCATTACATTTGAATAAAGAAATGTTTTATGTAATAATAAAGGCTCAGACTAATGTTTAGTATAACAATACTGACTTGGAGGAAAAGAAAAATAATCAAAAAAAAAAGAAACCAAGTGATAGATCAGTAGCATGGATTCACTGGTTTTTTTCCTCTTTTTGTTAAGATACTTTGCTCTTGTGGAATCATACAACAATTTAGTTTGAGAAGGACCTCTGGAGGTTAAGTAGTCTAACCCCTTTGTTAAAGTTGTTCTCTTCAAACCAGGATGTTCAGGGCTTGTCCAGTTGAGTCACACAGAATCACAGTCTTGAACACCTTCAATGATGGAGATTCTGCATCCTCTTTGGGCATATTTGACCACCCTCATGGTAACACAAAATAATTTTCTCCTAATATCTAATCAGGATTTCCATGTTCCAACAGGTTTCCTTTGCCTGTCAGTCTGTTGCTGTGCACCTCTCAGACTGCAGGAAGTTGCAGAGAGCTATAATGTGTCTCCTTAGTGCCCTCTTCTTAATGCTGAGCAAACCTTCCTCTTGCTGCCTTTCATGTATTCCATATTCCCTATTCCCACCTATCTTGGTGGTCTCCACTGGACTCATTCCATTGTGTCAGTATCTTTTATTGGCAAGGCCTTTGCTAAACTTCAGTGATTTCCCATCAAGCCGTGTCTCCAGTCTGTCCCAATCCCTCAGTATAGCAGCCCTGTCCCTGACATATCTACTGCTGCACCTCGATTTGTTGACATCCACAATTTTGCTGAGAGTGCACTTTGTCTTCTCATGCACCTGCATTAATGAGGGCAATTCCCAGTTTAGTCCCCACACTGATCCCTGAGAGACACCACTGTGTACAGATTGTCAGCTGGACTTTTAAGCACTGTGGCAGTCCAGTCAAATCTCTGCCTGCCTTGTTATCCGCATCTCCAGCTGTCACTCACCAATTGGATGACAAGACAGCTATGGGAGACTGTGCCAAAAGCCTTCCTAGGGTATCCTTCAGCACCCTCAGACATATCTCACGTCTTCCCATGAATCTATGCATGTCCAAGTAGGCTGAGCAATCCATAAATTTCTCTTCCCCTGCTGTGGATACTGCTTCACTCCAACAGGAAAAAATTGGAAGGATCTTCTGCCTTCAAAGCTGAAAGGAAATTAATGAATCCTCCCAAATGTTATGCAGGCTTTCATAATGAATATGTTTCCATTCTGCTTGAACAGTCTTACTTGAAAATGTGTTTTTATATATGAACTATTGTTCAGGAAAACTAGACTTCTTTCACTGCGTTTTCTGTGTCTCTTGCACCATAAGCAATTGTTAGCTTTATGCTGCTTGCTAAGCTATAAATATTAATATACTACCAGTGATACTAGAGGAGATACTTAATTTTATTAGGAATGGCTGTGAACTGGAAGGGCTATGACCAGAGCAGGTATTATTTAACTCTTTAAATTTTCATCACTTTATTTTTAGAGAGCAAATAATGGTGATTCTCTCTCTCTTTTTTTTCCCATGGGATGTTTAAATAGTGGTATTAAAATGGACAAGATGTTAAACCAAATGACTTTTTGTCTTGGCTTGGACAGATTATGCTTGTTCAAAGTTTTCCTTTTCTGTTCCTTTATTTCTGAGTATCTTTCAGCTACAGTCTACTGAATATATCTCTCTCTGCCTATCCAACAGCAATATCCACTGAGGTTACATTTATCATTTCCTTGGTTAGTGCAGTGTGGTATTTGATCTTCATAACTTCTTAGCCTTTCCTAGAGATGATCATAAAAAATTTGTTCAAATTAAGAAACAAAAGTCACTAGGACTTTTGCTAATTTAAAATTTTTGGGGTAGCACTAATAGTAAGTATAAGTACTTGTTGTTGTTTAACCCCCGCCAGCAAATCAGCCACACAGAGCTGTCCCCCCAGAGGGATGGGGGAGAGAATCAGACAGATAAAAGTGTACATACTCATGGCTTGAGATAAAGGCAATTTAACAGGTTAAGCAAAAGCCACATGCAAGCAAAGCAAAGTAAGGAATTAATTCCCCACTTCCCAGGTGTTCAGCCATTCCCAGGAAAGTAGGGATCCATCACGTACAACAGTTACTTGGGAAGACAAACACCATCCTTTAGAAGATCCCCCCAAGCCCTTGCTTCCTTGCTATTCCCCCTAGTTTACACACTGAGCATGATTCCATACAGTCTGGGGTATCCCTGTGGTCACTCAGGGTCAGCTGTCCCAGCTGTGTCTCCCCCCAGCTCCATGGGCACCCCCAGGCTCCTCGCTCCTGCCGTGGGGTGAGGAGCAGGAAAGGCCTTGACTCTGTGTGAGCCCTGCTCAGCAGTAAGGAAAACATCCCTGTGATAGCAAACAATTTCCAGCACAAATCCAAAACACAGCCTCTAACATTTACTGTGAAGAAAAATAACTCTACCCCAGCCAAAACCAGCAGAGTAACTTTCTATTCTGGAGTATCATTAACATGAACTGTGGTTTATTTTATCTTGGTCTGATAGGACTTGTCACTCTAATCAATACAATAGTTTGATCCTAAAATAAAAAAGTAAGAAATTTCATTTTCCATGATGATATTATCAAAACCTACTTCATAAAGCAATCAGATGCTCCAATGGACTCCCTATGAAGACATTTTTTTAATAGCTGACATAAGTAGCTTAACTTACTTTACTATGTTGTTAAGAAAAATACAAATAAATTGCATAAACGCTATTTTTTCCCTCACTTGTTTCACTCAATTCTCCAGATCAGTAACTAGCCCCAAATACATACAAGGACATCGATATGCCTCACCCAGGGGAATGTATTTAGCAATTTATAAAGATTCTCACATTCATCCTTTAGTCCAATTCATTTATTGTTTATCAATTGGAGGCCTTTTTTGAATTTCCTCTGTGGTGTTTTCACACGTACGACCTTAAACCAGCAAGAGTGAGGTTAAAATAAAGCTGTTCTAAGGTATTAATAAAAAGTGTTCTTAACAAAATCATTGATCATACTTCTAGATCTCATGACTGTGAGAATAAGTGCAATTCTGTTGCTCATACCTGACCTAAGTTTGGCTATACATTGGGCAAGAGAGCTTTTCTAAACAAGTGAAACCACGTTCATTTCATGAGCTTTTTCAAGGTTTGCATAGGTTATAGATACACTACAGAAGTTTAAGTGTGTAACCGGCTGCTATCAGAACGAGTTTTAACGAAGTTTCTGCTGCAGCTATTTAGCTGGCAAAGCCTAGTGCTTAGAGCAAACAGCTAATTTCTTGCAGAAAATCCATATATAATGCCCTCCAAATTTGTTCTCACTGCAGAGAGTGAGGACTTTTACAAGAGTCAGATTCTAATCCAATTACAATCCACTGCCATATTTTTCACAGTAACCATATTTTTATGATATCTGCATGCTCTGTTTTTTGGTGAGTGTTAAATCAGGTTAAATCTGAGTTTGAATACCTCTGCATACTGTGAGTATAAAACATTTCCAATACCTGCTTCACCTTCCTAGTGGCAAGTTCTTATTTTGTCCTAATTCCAGCTAAACACCATCAGTATAGCAGCTTGTTTCAGTAAAAGCCTTAGTGCAACAACAGTCTTTGTTTTAGTCTCTATTTTAGGAGTTGTTGGTTAGCAAAAGGAGCTGGCACTGGATTCAAGGAATATTCTGAAATAGCTTTTGAACTTTTGACACAAAGGGTGTTGCCAGATCATCTGCCAAAGATGTAACCCCTGATGTAGTAAAGCCTATTGAATACATAGATATGAGAGTTTCCTCAAAAAAAGTAATTTCCATTTTCCAATAATGATATGACACTATGCAGTACATTTTAGAGGATTGTTTTACTTCTTCAGTGGTTCCACTCACATAACGTTTGGCAGCTTCTTCCTCGTCATACTTGACTCATACAACAAAGACTTGCTCAGGAATGAAGTGTCTATCACTTAGTATTCATTCATTCATTCTAGTCATGCAATTTTACTTATTCATGCAGTTTCCATAACATCCAAGTGATAGATTGCACATAATTTACACTGATAAATTATGCATAGCTGTGACTTCAGAAAACTCGTAGTTCAGGTCAGTACTTTTAAGTTGTAGCTTGAGAGTTACAGAGATTCAAATTCTAAATATTTTTTTCCCATTTTGTTTTATCTGTTACATAAAATGAGGGCAGTCTAACAGAAGATAATGGATGATAAAATAATAATTAATGTAGAAAAATATTATGAATTTAAGAGCTTGTACTTTGACCAAGATAGGTTTTTCGAGAGCAGTGAGGAATGTTTGCTTTCCAAGACTTGCCAAAAACCATAGCGAATTGTTTATGAATTGTTAAACGTAACCTATATTTTGTATTAAGACATTGAGACGTTCCTAAATAGCACCTCTAAAAGGTATTGTAAGGAAGAGGAGCTGTCATTTCAGTGCACAAATTCTTTTGACAACCATCAAGTATATTCTAGCTACAGGTGAAATATTTTTGCGTGTTCTTGTCTTGAATTCAGGAGGTTTTCGGTAAACCTCAGAATTGGATTTCATTTGTTTTCAAAAAAGATCTCTAAGAACGAGTCTCAGCTGCTTACCATAGCTAAGACTAATGGAAAAAATGAAAATTAAATTCTTAGAGCAATATGGGATAACATCAGAACCTTTATCTTCTTTAAACTAATAACTAGCAGAAATTGATCAGTTAAAACTAATTAATTCTACCAAGTAAAATTAATCAGTTATCAAAGAAGAGGGAAAATAAAAACTTAAACATTCAGAATTTTTTCTTTTCCTTTATGAGTAAGTGCATTGATCCTAAATCCTGTGTTCTTACAATGCATTTGTAGCTGCAAAAACAGGAAGGATGCACTGATGCTGTCCAACTAATATTTCTAAAGAGAAATGTACCATTTCCCGCTTAGATTTTTAAGTAATTGTGAAAATTTTGGTACTCTTAACTTCAAGAGCTGTATTCACTCCTGATAATAAATCAATTCACAAAATTTATCAATCTGTGTTTGCAAAAGAAACTTATATTCTACTAGAAATTTTAATCATGGGTATGGACCATACTGATCACCTCTTTCCTGAGAAAATGCTCAAATATTTCCTACCAGAGTTATGGTTACAGAGCAAATTACCCAAAATGCAGTGTAATAATGCAGAAAGGTTTGGGGCTTCTAAAGTTGTGTAGATGTTTTGTCAGTGTTTATTGTTTGTATCCTATTAAAAACTTATAAAAGCTTTATACTTTGAAATGACAATTTCTCTCCTGCAAAATTTTTTAGTATTATTATCTTAACAGAAAAAAAACCCCCCAAAGTTAAAATAACACCATAATTATTTCACATGATTTTGGAATGAGGTATGGAATATTTAAAATTCCCAAACAGCTGTGGTGCCTTTGGCAGTGCCAATGGCTGTGTTATTTATTTAATAAACAGGATCTCGAAGTAGAATGTTTGGACAAATGTCCAGCATCCATTGGTGGGTTATTTTTTTTCTTTTTACATCATTCTTTCACTTGGAGGTGAGGCAAGGTAACCCAGCTGTCCATCCACTGTGGAGATTGGCTTTTACTGATTTGCCTTTTGGGTGCTGTTTAACATGTTATGATAGAGCTGCTTTCAAAATGGATAGAAAATAATCTCAATTGTAAGGGTTTTTTATGTGGCAATAGAAACCGTCCTGCTAGTAGAGATTTGTCCCAGGGAATTCAGAGCAGTGGCATTGCTGAATGGCCTCTCTCAGCTGTAACACGTGGACCAAGTATTTCCACACTGGAAGGACCTGTGCTTGGCAGCAGTCCTTCACTTCACCTAGACACAAATCAGAGCTGCTCTGAACTCCCTCCTGTAATGGTAATTGATCCATTTGTAGTGGTGTGAATGTCATCATTCCACCTTAGAGGCACTGGGGTAATCTCCAAAGTAATACAAGGAGTGGTTACTAAATAGCAGCAATATCTTCTTGCATTTATTTATACAATTTATGTATATATAATTTTTTTTGTGAGAAAGCAAAGAATAGTTATCAGTATCATACTTTGAGCAAGAATACGCTAGTAAGAGTCTATAGTAAAAGGCTAAAACTACTCTGTCTTCAAGCAGTTGTATTTGCTGAAAGATATAGTGATTTCATGCTGAATCATGGTTTAATTTTTTGGTGAGTTTTCTTTTTCTTTTTTTCCTAAAAATGCTCATAGTGATATCATACTCTGAAAAAAGTGTCACAGCAAATGCACAAATGCATATAAATGAAGAAAGAAAATTTCAGGAACTCTCCTACAAACCAGATAATTCGTTCCAAAGTTTTCCATTACTTTTAAATGTCTTATTTGTCCATAATGCAAATTAAAAATATTGTTTAATAATTTAAGGTAGGAGTAAATTGGTACTACTTTATTGTTATTAAGTTAAATCCTATAGAATTAATTATTTTCTAGAAGTCATCAAGTACCAATCATTATACTTATTTACCACAACAGCTGATTCCATTTCTTACAAGAATAATTACCCTCTGTTCAGTATGCTTTAAATAATACTAAAAAAAAAACCACCCCCAGAAGATGAAGTTCCCTTTATTGACAATGATAATACTTATTTGTTTATGTCTTTATTGACAATGGTAATACCTAATTGTTTGTGCCTAACATCAGTGAGCTCAGCCTTCATAAATTATTATATCTGTTAACAGTATGAAAATACAGCCTCATGATTTTCTTGAGACTTACGGCATGAAGAAAAAAACCAAAACAAACACAAAACAAATAACTTTTTGCTTATAAATTTTTAGAATTTAATACAATTTGACCATGTAGATCTGTTTAGAAAAGGTCTAGTTATTTAAGAAAATAATCACTGGAGCATTTTAGCTACTGCACTGCATTCACCAAGGACAGGGGGTGTTTTAGAAAACTCATTAGTGAAACCATCTGTTCCTCTCTCCTTCTGAGCTCTGCAACTTTGTGTGACTTCTCTACTTGCAAAATGTCTGTTCTCATCTCGAAGAGCACTATCAGACTGAAGAAATCTTTCCAAGGATCAGAGATGATGGATATTTCCACAGGGTTCATTCTTGCACAGAAATGCCTTGTAAAATAGCTTAAAACCTCATCAGTCTGTCTGAAACCTGTCAACTTAGCATTGGAGTCCATTTAAATTTCAGAAATCCTTGGGGAGTTATTGGCCCATTATAAGTGGCCATTTTATAGCCCCATGAAAGATCAATGGTGCTGCAGTATTAGGTGGCTTCAGGCTTTGGTCTTTGGGTTGGTTTTTTTTTGTTTGTTTGTTTTTTGGGGGTTGGGTTTTTTTCTCATTTATTAATTTGCTTGTTTATTTTTATTTTAGGGGGTTGTGGGTTTTTTTCTGAGGTTGTTCTGCCAGCTGTCTTTCCTAGTCTGTGACACTGTTGGCCTGGGGTGAAAGAGGTGGGTGAGTCCCTGTCTCATGATCAGTATTATTTGTGGACTCTTAAGATCATGTAGAGATTAGTAAAAATTGATTTAGCAAAAGAGGGATGTTATTACTGTCTTGGTATGCTTCCTAAAAGCATTTATGCAGAAGGAATGAGTAGTGTGTATCTCCACCTGATAGTTAAAGCCAAAGAAGAGAAACTTAATTGAGCACATTGCAACATTATAAGTAACTAATTGTGTAACTGAAGCCATTTGTCATTCTATGAGTTAATGTAGTTTTGGTCTGAACAGCTCAGGGAGAAGAAGAAGAAAATTTTGGAGGAAAATAGTCATTGGTTGTTATAAGCTGCTGAAAAAGACGTGTGGGAACAAGAAATTTAACTCCTTGTGCTGAAGCTCAGTCTGACAAAGCACAGGAAATACTCATCTAGGCACTCTGCTGTAAAACTGGTTCTCTTGCCTTTTACCAGAGAAGCATATTCTGTGATACTGAAGGATTGCTAAATGGATTTAATGGATTCCTTTAAGTGTCTTAGGATAAACCTCATGCCCAGAAGGCAAACAGTTCACTCCCCCCCTTTTGTTTTTTCTCTCTATATATGACATGTCACTCTACTGATTGTGAAGAAGTGCATTTGTTTGGTTAGTTTTATTTAGTGCTTGACCAAATTTCCAGTTAGATATGTTGTATTAGCAGCTCTTGGAGAGATAACACTTGACTTGCTTTTAAGTTTGCTAAAGTAGCAGCAGCTGTTGGGCCATGTAACATACTTGGAAGGTGAGTCCCTTGCCTTTTTGAGACTCATTCCTCTACAACATGAATGAAGCAAAGGCAAGTGTGTGAACGTGCCTCAGAAAGGAGAATATCTAAAACTTTCTGTGTTGTTCTTATTTATGTAGAGGTAAAAATTTGCATAACATGCTTTTTGAAAGCACGCTTGTGAAATTCACAAAGAAGCATGACTTATGAGTTTTACTGTTCAGGAGTGAATAAATAAAGGTCTTCAGTGAAAATATTCGACATTATGATGTTACCATATGCAGTGATCAAGTCCCTTGCCATCTGTATCTCAATATAGAAATATTTCTTCATCTCCATGATGAGAGCCGGTACAAGAACAGGTGAGAATGTGTGTGATTCCGTGGAATCATAATCCCCTGTTCTGCACGTTTGTAGAACTGGTCAACATTTCTGAGTTTTCAAACCCCTTGCCTGAGAAAGAGGAAATACTTTACAAAGAAGTAAAAGTAACTTTTCTCCATCCTTTGCCTACTTTACCAGTAAATATTTTATACTCAGTTCAGTGTCATTCAGCTTTCAGTCTTTG
This sequence comes from Corvus moneduloides, assembly GCF_009650955.1. NCBI lineage: Eukaryota > Metazoa > Chordata > Aves > Passeriformes > Corvidae > Corvus > Corvus moneduloides. The sequence continues at coordinate 13,761,603 of NC_045490.1, forward strand.
TGGTTTGCTGTGTTAAAACTGTGGGTATATGGCACACTGCGGTCTCAGGCTTTTGAAACGTAATGGATAATTTTAGATCATTTGTAGTGAAAATTAAATTTGTCAAATCCTGTTGTGGTTCTAGGATTAGAAAATATGCTGTAGATAGGCTTAGCACTAGTCCTGATGTAATCACATTAAAACATTACTATCTCATTATAGCACATGAGTCTCTAGACTAGATTAATATTTGTAAATTTTTGATCTACAGACTGTGCTTAACTAACACAAACACTGAAATCACATTGCAAAGTATTGGACAGGGTTGTTAACTGCCTGATTTTGCTAATATTTTTTCTAAGTATTTACATATCAAAAAGCCTATGACTACTAAATTATAATACTATGATTACTTCCATAAATATTGCCCATTTTTAGGTTAGAAGAACATAATCATTTTAGTTCTGTATTTGTTAAAGTTGAGTCCTGACTATGAGGTGTACAGTACTATCCTGATCCTTTCTTTAGGTATCAGTGAGGTCTGGATTTTATGATTTGTGTAATTGGAGTCAGAGTATCTTGTTTCTTAAAGATCACTTTCATAATATATTCCCAACAGTGTCATGTATTTAATAAAGTAAGATGTGTTCTTATGAATTAGTGATCTGTCAAAATTTCTGGCTGTTTTGGTAAGCAAGATTTCATCATAGAAAACAATACAAGTAGAAGTACTAAGGATTTGTGTTTTATTTTAATTGGAATTTTGATTTTGAGTTTGTATATGTTCAATTTGATTTGAAACATGGCAAGATTTTTATCTGTGTGTGCTTTTTTTCTGGATTGTCGACAAACAGATATGCACACAAAAACATTCTCTAGAATGGATTCTTGCCTGAAAACTTGAGAGTCCATTGTTACATTGAGCATACATTGCAGATTTTTTAACTAATATCATTAATTGCTTAAATAATACTTCTTAGTGACATATTTGCTGACTGCTTGCTAAACATAATTCATCATTTGAAACTGAATTTATAGTTAATAGTGAGTAATTAAAAGCACAGTATCTGGTCTCTGTGCATCCAGCCACCCCATAGGTTACAGCAGTGTCAGCTCTTTGTATGAACTAGCTTCAAAGCATTTTAAAAAAAGGTTTCAATTTGTTTCCCTTTTTATATAACTAATTCTCTTATAATCATCTTCCTTTCTCAGACCACGATACTTTCTCCACTACCTCTTGTTTAGCTGTTGTTTCTGATTTAGTGTTATTTCTGTGTGTATAGGTCTGTTTCCATAGCAGAAGTCTTACACAATATCATGATTTTTTCAGATATTCAGGGAAAAAGAAATAGCATATATAGGCAAGAGACAATAAGGAAGATATTTGATATTTAATTTGCCTTACTCTACCTGGTTTCAGTGGCTTTCCCTGCTAGAGAGGATGTTCTGGGTGGGAAAAAGAAGGGTTCTAACACAGAGTAGGAACCTTTAAAATTACTGTATTCACAAGGTCTTCTGTTTGGCTTATGCGCATCCAGTACCTGAATGCATCCATTTGAATACTGTCACAAGTCAAAATTTAAATATAACTAACTAACTAACTAAATAAATAAAATAATGGTAGTTGAATTATTCCAAAGTCTTTCCCAAAATAACTAAAGAAAAGTGAAAGGTGATTCAACTTAGGCAAGCTGCAGTCTTCTCACAGACACTGTGTGAGTAGAATAAGAAAAAATTATTGAGGAAATTATTCATTGTGAATTATTTTCATAGTTCTAATGATGGGATAATCATCCAGTGGAGTATTTTGAGTTAATGTTGGAACAGCCTCATTTGATTAATCTGTGCTTTTTTCTCTGTCAGTATTTACTAGAGGAGAAAATGCTTTTCATTTATATAAGGAATGTGGTAGGTCAATCACTGCACACTGTCATTTGCCCTAGATTAAGGAAATTAAGTTTCATATTCTAGGTATGATAATTCCTGGAGGGTTAATTGAAAAAAAAAATTACCAAGCTGTCTGCACCATTTATTCTATGATACTGTATGATAGTACAAAAAATACACACACAAACCTGTGCTCTGGATTTTTCTACCCTTCTTCAAACCAAGTTTGAGTATATGTACACAGCAGAAATGACTATAATTAATGCGTATTTAGCTATCTTTAATTATCTGGCTTGGGCAAGACGTGAAATCTCACTAAATAAAATGCTGCATGGACTAATGATCTGAGCTGTGCATTGCCGTGTCTAGATCACTTTCAGGATCATTTTTTAAAGCTAGACAAGGCCTCATGGTCTATTTTATGGACTGTGATCACAATAATTTCCCCTAAACTCATCTCATGCTGCTGAACTTTTTGATAGGGATTTTTTTTTCTCTTTTACTATAGGCACAAGTCAGTTTTAATTACTTAAAACTGAGGTTGCTTGAAACAATTTTTGTGTAAGGATTTTCAAAACAGAAAAGCAAGTTATTTTTGCTAAGAGAAGAAGACACAACTTCCATTTCATTCTCCCTCTTTGATTCAAACTTCCAGAAGCATGATTTTTCTACAGTTTCAATGTGAATTATTTGGACACTGCTATTTACATTGGAACAGTGTAGGTGAACGGAAAAGTCTTTGAGCCATTTTCAGTTCTACCTGCCCAGCATGTCATTAGGTCAAGAATTATGGAGGGTTAATTTTGGTTGGCAAGATTAAACTAGTAATTTTTATCAAGGTTCTATTATAGAACCTAGTAATAAAAGAAAAAAAGAAAATTGGGCACAGGGATTTGTGCTTCTTGTTCCATCCCAATCTAAGTATAACCAATTGTCCTAGAGCAAGCTTCCAAGAGAAACCTTTCTTTTAGGTGAAGGGTTGGAAAGACAAGTTTCTCCTAGGAGTGAATTTTTTACCACTGGATAAAATTCTGAAAAAGTAATTTGATAACACAGTCACTGATAAGTCCTTAGCTACATTTGCATTGCCAGGGAGCTGTTGTCAAATAAGCATTCACAGTGTTTAAAGTCATTCATTACCACAGAGATTCTCGTAACAGTCCAAGACCACATTTACCCCAAAGAGCAACAGACTAGAAGAGTAATCTTGTCTTGGGTTTTTTTATGCCTTCACTTTACTTCAAATTTAGTGCTTACTTAGTGAGAGTCTTCCCACAATTCAAGCAATTTGCAAATCTTTAGTTAGTTTGTTTGTGGGTTTGTTTTTTTAATCGGTTCTTTGTTATATGTGGTGTTTCCACCTACCATTTCCTATTACATCAACCATCCATTGGGAAATGTTGAAACACCTTTTCCTGTTATTCTTTCCACGACTTTTCTGGTGTGCATCAAATGTGGAGGTCCTTTCAAAAATGTAGTGATCCCTTTGCACAACTTGGCAGAAAAATGCCACTCAAGAGAACAGATGAAAGAGTGCATGATTGGGGGACTTAAGAAACATGTGGGAGAGAAACACTGTGACTGACATGCCTGAAGGGAAAGTGAGCAGTGACTGACTGGAAAGACTATCATGACCAAGCAGAATCAATTCCTGTTCAATATTGCTGGAACTGGAAACTGTGTTTTCCCCCATCCCACAGTTTTCACTGTTGTTGCTGATGTTTGAGGATCATTACTGCATAGAAACAAATAGTGACATCAAAGAGTGAGGAAGAAATTGTTATGGAGAGACCTTAAGCTGGATTTTTGTTGTTTTCTCTGCAGAGTAAGATATGTAACACTTTTGAGCAAAGAAACTATTTGGGATCTTATGTCATGCAGTAGTTTCAAGGCCCTTGGGTAGCTCTTCTCTTTGTACAGTAAACCTCCAAGATTACTGGTAGTGGTGTTATTAATGTAAACATTCATCCTCTGGTAGTTAGAACCATTCTAGTCCTCTGCCTCAACTTACTGTTAGCTTCTCCCACCTTGTCCTGATTGTTACATTATCCTCCATCTCAAGCAGTCATTTGCTGACATGTATTGGACTGACAGAGTCCTGGCTTTAAACACAGGACTAATAACACAGGACTGCACACACTGTATTCAGGGATGTACTGGGAAATAAAACTTCTAAAAAGCCCATAACCAAATCACTATCCGTTGAACTATAAGCAGATACTCAACCACAATATCTGGCTCGTGTTCCAACTCTGCTCTCTAATACTTATTAAAGAGACACCCATCACTCCCAAAGGTACGAAAATTATCAAAATGTGAATCACTTTGACCTGTCAGAGGTATAGAGCTGCAAAAAACTTCTCAATAACACAGTTTTTTTTTTCTTTGGTTGGCTGCTTTTTTTTTACAGTTTTCTAGATCTAAGCTCTGCTGTGAAATTCATGAAGACTTAAAAGACATTCCACTTTTATTCAAGAAATCATGCACTTTTTAAGTAGTGTTGGAAATCTGTTCCCTGTATTGTTTCTTTCTATATTTTTATTAACACAAACTTAAATAAGGGCTGTATCAAACAAGTTAGAACCTCAGACAGCTATGATTATGACATGATGTGATGGACCTTTGACTGTGCTCATTCAAGGTAACAAAAGCTCTTAACAAATATTTAAGTGTAAGATAGTATAATAAAGATGAGGCAAAGCAACAGAAGAGTAGAAATAAATACTCCTGAGTAAGTAATCTAATCCTTCATGCTACATGGACGCACAAGTGTAGAAAAAGAATAGGAAAGATTTAGTGCTTGTGAGTTTACAGGTTGTAAATATTCACAGATGCTATCTGACCAGCTTCTGGATCAAGAACCTGAGCCACTGGTAAGGAAAAAATTCTGTGCCAAATTCAGCCTTGGTGTCCTTGGTAGGGCTGGGATGGAGATTAAATGATCTCTCCCTTGAGTGCTGTACTGGCCCCACCAGGTAAATCTGAGAGATGTGGAAGCTGGAGTGCAGGTTAGAACTGACCTTTCCCTGATTAATTACCGGCTCCTGAACTTCATTATGTTTCATTCACCATTCTCCATTATTAATTCCCTGTACAACATGGTTGAATGCATATGTACCTGTCAGTCTTATTTTGTAAGAATTAATTAATAGGAGATGCATGTGTGAATTTTAACATTTTTGCTACTGTTTTCCATATATATTTTACTTTGCACTGGGTGATCCTGGCTTAGAATACCTTTCCATATATGGTGTACTGTATAATGATGTATTCCCTGTCAATCCAAATTAAACCTCCCCTGCACATGTATATCTACATATGAAAAAAAGGAAAAATTAAAATGTAACACTTATTAGAAATTTACACAAGAGGGTTTTTAAAATTATTTTTCCACATAAATTGAGTTCAAATTAAATGTCAAATATAATTTGGTGCTAGAAGTTTGAAATATATGATAGTCCTTAGAGAAAATCTAAGCACTCAGTCCTCCCAGCCAAATTGTTATTTGCATAATAGTGAGCTATAAGGTTATATATCATTATATGGCAGAATGCCAGACCATAATCTGCACAGTAAAACTACTGAAAAGCTCAATCTGAAAAGCATTCATCTTACAAAGGAGTTTGTGTCTTCTATAAAATATGAAGCATATTGACTTTTTTTTCCTTGAGCAAACAGAGCACTGCGATCTATTTCCAGCATTCTTCTCATTTGGCTGGAGTAGACACAAATGTAAAATGAATGTTGACATATTTGTTTAACACCCCTGAACAGATTAAACTGCTTTAGAACTTCTTCAGTAATCAGCCTTGAAAAATATAAACTAACACTCACATCCCTGGATAGATTAAATTGTTTCAAAAATTCTTCATTAATCAGCCAAGGAAAGTTATATAAAAAAATACCCCAAACCAGCATACTTAGTCAGATATGCTGGATTCACCTTCTGATAATATTAACCAATTTCACCATGGGGGTATCTTTAGTCATATACATGTGTAGTTAGGACACTATTTTTAAATGTTATTATCTAAAAGATCTTCTTAATTCCTGAAAATTTTACCAAGATGCTCTGAATGAATCAATTTAGAAATAGCTAATATCTATGATTGGGGGTGAGAGGTAGGGGGGTTGTTTGTTTGTTTGAGGCTTTGGGGGGATTATTTTTTATTTTTATTTTCTTTATTTTATTTTCTTCTTTTATCTTTATTTTCTTCTTAATCTGTCTCATGCTTATTTGACACAAAGAATTCTTCAGGAACCATAGTAGGAATTGCCCTTGGACACATAATTATATTCATGTAATATAGTTATTCCCATTTCAGTACAGCTGTTTTGATTCATGCATTTAAAAAAATAACCTATAGGCAGAATAATAAATTCACAAACATGGGCAATTTTGTCAATCATGATTGACAAAAGTGTTTTGAACTTACTCTAAGCGTTGATCATGCTGATATTTAGAGTTTACCTGAAGACAGACACATTTTGTACATGCAACACACATTGGACTCAATTGTCTTTTTAACAATTCAACACAAGACTAATTTTTAAAGACAGAATTCTCTCCTCGTACCCTAAAAAACTTTGAAATGTAATGTTTCAGGTACTGGACATTAATGTAGCTAAGAATGAAGGCCGTGCAGCATGTATCTCATCCTAGCAAGTCACTGTTGCCAGAAGTTATTGGTATTTCTCAAAAATGAACTCACTTGTTTTTTAAACTACAATAATCTGATACAACACCTACTGAAATCCAAAGGCAGTTTAAACTCTGACTGAGCATTGGGACCTCTGGGGTGTATAAAATATGCAGAAACTTTGCATCAGTTCATTAGGTATGTCAAAAAATTTTTAGCCCCAAGTACATCATAGTTGGAAATTTTTCTTTACAGGTCATTTAGATAATTTTTCTTAATGATAATTGATATGAAGATTTATGCATTTTTAGGATTTGTAATTTTTTTTTTTTTTCTCCAAACATTGTAACAGGCAAATTTTAAAGATATTCTAAGATAGTAAAGCTTGTATAAATTCAAAACAGTAATCCCCTAAACAAAACCAAGAAATTGTATGAAAATTATAGAATCCAAAAATATGTAATTACATTTAAGACAAAACCATGAGAGGTTATTTGAATAAGTTCAGCACAATTCCTTGTTTGTAAGTATTGCCTTGAGCTCAACTTTCAGAATTTTACAGAGATTTGTAATATCTCTAAGCACTGGTCATTTTTTTACTGCATTCACTTTAAAGGTTAATATAAAATTTTTACATTAAAATCATTAAAGTCTAAATTTCATTAGGAAATAGAATTTAAAAAAAATATTTTCTCGTAAAAAATTACTTATGCTTTGTATTCTTCTAAATATTAAAGAAATGATTCAAAGGTGAAATGTCTGCATGCATGTGTCTTCTAGAGAATCAGGGCCCTGTTCTTGTGAGGCAAGACTTACAAATCTTCCTAGGAAGGATTCTTGTTTATTAGCATTAATTAAAACAAACAAACTACTCTTCTGCACTGCCAGTGAAATAAATTTTAGTATTAAGATCAAAAATTATCACATCTCATAATATTTTACTGATTTTTCAGTCTCAAAGGTGCAAAAGTGGTTTATTATATTTATAAATGCCTTTTGTAAATGGTGCATAAATATGTTAAGGCAGACACCTTTGAACTGCTGTAGAATGCAACAAATTAAATTATAAAGGAGAAATAGCACATTAATAAGATAAGGTACATGAATGTATCTAGGAAATAGCTTAACAAGGGAAGGTATCTCAAACTGATCTTTGAACCGAAAATTTGAACCGAACTTTTTAACCTCACTAGTAGATTACATTTAGAAAAGTCAAGTTCTTGTTTTGCACCAAATTATGTTCTCACCATACTAAAACACTAAAATGCACTAAACATTACCAAATGAATGGAATAATAGACACATTCTGGCCTTGGTCAAAACAGAAGCAGCACTCTGCAGAGGGCCTGTTCTGAAGTGGCTTTTGGATAAAAACTAAATTCTCATTAAGTAGTATTTTTCAGGTCACTTGTTCTAAGCAAGTGGGACTATGGGTTTCTAGGAGCTTTGTCTTGCACAAAATGAATTTCCCAGTAACTCTCATGTCATATTCTTATTTTGACACAGTGTGAAAAATTAAAAAACCAATTTATTCTTATCTCAGCTATGAACCCTGGTCATCCTACGTAATCCAATGTCTTACATAAATTTAACTCTTTAGTAATTTCCATTCCTTTTTTACTTGGGTGTTATGTATGCCAGTTTCCTACTTTTCCTCAAAGGCCTCTTATTCCCTCTTTGTTCAAGGAGACAGTTCTGAATACACTTCAAATATATGTTTAAGCTCTGTAATTTAAATATTCATAGAGTATATGCACATAACTCCTTTTCAGAAGAGAGGTAAGGTGATGAATTCTCAAATTCAAATCACTTTTTTATAAATGCTACTAGTAATCCAGAGGCCAAAACTAAACAACTTGAATAACTACAGCTAAGAGTTTGAATTTGTGAGCTCAGTGAGTGGTCAGTATTTTAGTGCAAAATATTCCCAGACAAAAGCATCACTCAGGAAATTAGATATGTAATATATGCATCCAAACCTGCTAGGTTCCTAAGTACCCTGCTACAGAATACAAATGCTCTCACATGTATCAGAATTCTGGATGCAAACTGAGTGTCGTGACAGTGCCCTCAGAGGAGACAGTGTCAGTGCTGCTGGAAGCCACCAGGGACGTGTGTGTGTCCTGACCCCCTGACATCTCAGAGTCAGTGTGACCAGCACAGTGTGAGGTTCCCATCTCCCTGCCTGGCATCTCTCTAAATCACTGCTTGCCATTACCAGGAACAATCTGGTGATCCAGCAATGTCCTGTCAGTACAAGAGAATTCCCCTGTGAACTCCAGACCTTTATTATTATAATTATAATTACAATCCTGAAGTAAAAAAAAAAAAAAGTTAAAAACAGCTTTCATAGTTGAACCTCTGTGAAATACATAGGTGCCAACTGGTACAGGATGCTGGTACAGATGTGACTATCACTTGTAAAGTAGATGAATGTCAGAGTTCATTATATGACTGTTGAATTTCCGTGAACTTTCTTTCAATAGTCAATTCTAATCTTTCAGATTTGGAATGTCTGTCGTATTAGATCTAAATTAAGTGCACCTCTGTGAACTTTTGTTTTACCTTTTCCCCATTTGAGATGTGGTAACAGTAGCAACTGATAATTCTTACTGCCAGTGGGTGCACAGGGTCTGGTTCACCCAATCCTTATAATTGCTGTTGTTTTAAAATGAGAACTTCTGCTAAAGAAAACAGTGATCAAGCCCAAATCCCAACATTTCTAATATATGCTGCCCCAGTAGGAGTTTTTTCTTTGAATTTCTAATTAAAAACCTTTCAACAAAAGACAGCGTGAGTCTGAAGCTGTCAGGTCTCCCCTTGTCCTTGATGCATGCAGGGGGGGAAACAATAAAAAAAGCCAGAGAGAGGATTTTACTTTTAAAGAAGCTCCATTTTCTTGAGACATTTGTATTCAGATATTACTCTCTCTTTCTCATGGGAGCACAGCTCTACTCTTCAAATGAAAAAGAAATAATAAAACACATCAGGAAAAGTGGACCTCAGACCTACTCTTTCTCTCCTTCTCTTGGACTGTTATTTCCATATAGAAAGCTACTCTAATGGGACACTTGTAAATGGCAGGGAATTTAGCCCTTGTGGAGTCTTCTCCAGAAATTGGATTTTTGCTTAAGCAAACAGCAAACCATGCAGCGGGGAAAAAGCTATTTATTTGGCTGCCTGTTGAAGAGCCTCACAAAAATACAATTCAGTCTGCTGTGATCAGGGAAGTCAGTCTAGTATGCACTGAAAAAAGAATCATTTTGCCTCACTTGGATGTTGAAACAGTTCTTTTTAAGTGCAGTGAAAATTAATATTAAATCAGTTCAAATTTTTAAATTTATTTAAAACAGGAACCATGTAATCCAGCAGTTGTCATTGAGAACAGATTTCACTAATAACTATCAAAACCTCATTTTTTTGTTTGTGCTTCTAGGTATCTGTCTAGTTTAGGGAGAAACTAAAACTCTAAGCAAATGGAAAGAAAACCAGGATGTTTTCTTCTTGTTTAGACTTCCCTTTTTAACATTTCGAAGCCCCGAAGCCATCAATATGAGCTGTTGCCTCTGATTTGGACACTTTGTGCCCTTTTAATCTGTGCCAATTAATTGATTTTTTAGTAGGAAATAGTCCACCACAGACATGAATCAATTCCCTCAGCTGACCATGGGTACATGTTCATTGACAGCCAAACTTCTTCTGTCCAGGACAGTCTATGTGCCTATCACTTCCCAAAGCCAGATCCTACTTACATGAAAACTTCCTGCAGAGATGAATCTGCTCAAATTGCCATAATTTTGTTGTATATGAGTGGAATCCAAGTTATATGAAATCTCATTTGTCTTCTATAACCTTTTGTTTATTATTTAAAATTTTCTAAGCCTACTTATTGTAAGTTCTGTGTGATAATCTAATTTTTTAGTGGCCCTAAGCTATATTTTCAAAAAGTCAGTTGTTCCACATACTATTTTAATTTCAAAAACATTATGAAAAAAGAGATATTTTGTCCTTTTTTTCATATTAATAATTAATGCTCATGGATTTTGTTTCAAAAGCAGATTTACAGAGTGAGTGACAAAAATCTCATTTTCTCTCCAAATCTCAGTTGCATTCCACCTATATGTATTCTTACAGCTATAAAAGTCCATGACAAGCTTTATGGAGTTACTTGAATTGGAAGCAGGAAACAGTTTAATGGGGAGGAAGGATGGCAGGAGGAGGATGGAAATGGCAGAGAATTCTTAGAGTGAATGGTTCTATTGTGATATTTAAGTGCTGCTTCAATTAGGGCTAAGTGAATACTCACAACAAGGGAAACTGGCCTTTACAAGTTTTAACTGGGAGGCAGGTGGTGATTAATTCTTTGGCATCTTTCTGTTCAGTCAGATGTAGCATTGACTCAAGTGCTTTATAGAAAACAAAATAGCTCAGTGAATTATGCTTCCTCTCCGTTATGGAGTGAAAAAAATGTCATTAACAGAACTCCAGAGTGAAAGTCACAGTTTTTGAGAGTTCTCTAAGCACTCAGTTCATGTTCATTCAGGAATTATTCACACGCTGGGGATGAACACATCCATTAAATTGTGGTCTTGAAACTTTTAAGCAGTGTGTGATTTCATTATGATATTTTTCAATTACACATAATGGGATAGATGTGAACTCTCATATCTCTTCACCTTTGTAGTATTTATAGATATGCTTCCCATAAATTGAACCATTCACAATTACATACAAAAATTTATTTCACTAACTCTAGATATGCTTTTTCGTAGTCACTAATATACTTCCTTGGTCTTGATTCTAACTACTGGATTTGCTTTAAAAGTTCCCGTTTTGTATTAATGCCATTGTGTTTAGGCTGCATATAAATGTAGTGGGAAAATATCTTACGATCACCGTTCTCTGTGTATTTTGAATGTTGTGAATGTGTATGGTATGTTTATCAGTCTTTGTATTGACATAATTAATACCTGTGTGTATGGAATAATCTGTAAGTGGAAAAGTCTTTGTGCAGCAGTGGCTGCAAAATCACAGTTGCTTGGTAAATGTCAAATCAGTGGCTGCCCATAAGAAGGGAAAACAAAGTACTTTGGACTAAATAGCTGAATCTTGGTGGGTTTAAGTGGTGAGGTGCATTACTACGAACAGACCTGAGGGAAGTCTGGGTAGTTCATGGCAGTGTTGTGTCTGCTGAGGATGCCCAGTTGCTCTAAAGCCCGCGGTGACTGTTTTCTCTGAGTTTCCAGCTGACCAGGGCAGGAGCAATGAGCTCCTCACCTTGACGAGCAGTGGCTCTTTGGCTCTGGTTTCACGGGCAGCAGCACAGGCTGAATGTTTGCAGAATGTTTACTGAACTGCAGGGTGAATTCTGTTGCAAAAAATGTAATGTTTGAAAGGTAAAAAAAGTTGCAAGAACCAGTTTTTTAAAACACAGTAAACTGCTGTAAAATTAAAGTGAGAACCGCTCCATTTTCTTAAGCAAAAGTAATTTCAAAATTCTGTTTTTCTGTCTCTGTGGAAACCTCTATGCTGACTTTGTGATATGTCTTTATTATGATACATAGTTTATATATAAAAACATCATATAATAAAAAAAAATTATCATTTTGGGGTGTTTTTAATTAACATATTCAGATAATTGAAACATTTCCTCTGCTTGTCCCAGATATCTTATATACCAAAAAATTTTCTTCTAATAACATTAACTATAATTGAGTGTAAATGCATATGAATTCTCAATGGCACTGGGGGTAAAAATGCTCCAAAGGGACAGAAAATGTCTGTATTTTGTATTTTAGGGGAACAGCAGTGCAATTACTGTACAACCCTCACTTACCAACCATTTTAACCTCAGTTTAATGTGTGTGGCAGTTCTCCCAGAATGACCTTGATGCTGTAGTGAATGTTTTGCATTTTTTATCAGGCTCACACAGATACAAAGAAATGTAATCCCATTTAATGGGATATTATACCCAAACCTTATTTAACATTTTATAAATTGTATTTATATAAAAGTTCCATCTATTTACAGTATATTAAGTAAAATCCCTTTAGCTGGACCAGAACACTTTTTGTAGTGCGCTGAGCATCTGATCCCTTATTAGTTTGTACATGGAGAGATGCTATTTAAAGTCTTACAAACTCCCTTGAAGTAAATTGTGCCCTCCAGCTAAAACCTGACACAGTGCAAATAACACATACAGAATTCTGTACAGTCTTCGGTGGCAAACTGCTGTTTCTGAGATCCCTCAGTGGCATCCCCAGCCTCAGTTGTATGAGCCAAACTTTTGTGCATTGGTACCTTTGAAAACTTCAAATGCTCTACAATGCTATGAGGGCAATGGAGGAGCTGATCTCAAAGTCCACTATTAAAACTTCCCTCAAGGACATTTTCATTAGAACTTTGTACATGGACAGTTCAAAAGACTTGGTTATTGATTTTTGCTCAGAAGTCCTCTCTCCTTGTTTTGTTCAACATTTTGAGAGAATTTCAAACCCCACAAACTGGGCAGCAGAAGATTCCAGCTAGGATTTTATGCTGTTCATTTGATTTCTTCAGGCCACATCCTTCCTGTGTCCTTGTCAGCACTACAAGGAGAGGAGCTGTCTTAGAACATTTCCTAAAAGGCAGAAGCAATTTCACAGCAATCTAAAAAAAATCTGACCTTTCCACATACAGAAAATCTCTCTTAAGTAAATAACCTTTTTAGCTGTAAAATTTTGCTGAGACATTCATTTATCAAAAACATAGATAAAAATCACTCCGTGTTTATCTCCTCACCATTAAAAAATTGCATTAAAAAGAAACAACCACCAATGAAAGTGGACTGTAGTAAAATACCTCCAGCAAACAAAATACTTTTTTTTTAAAAATAGAACTGTTGATTTACAGTTTGTGATGTTGGAAGATGAGCAATTAATTATTACCATCTGCACTTCCTATTCTTACTCCTATTATCATTTTTGTGGACACTGTGTAATGAGGTTCATTTAGCCTCAACTGCATTTCCAGGATATATAGTAGCTCAAAATTAATAGGATTTATGAAGAAGTTAATGAATGAGCAGTGTAATTATTTGTGTTTAAAGAAAAGCGTGATCTACTTGATCTTTATGAAAGGTATTGCAGGTCTTTTAATTGCTCAGTGCTTGCATCCTACATTGATGGTTGACAAGGCTGATATTCTCTCTCCTTTCACTTGATTTCACCGAACACATTTTGATATAACAAAAAATTCAAGATAAATACCCTTTCTGAGATGGGACTAACCACCCTTCTGTTGTTAAGAGGTTTCTTAGAGACTTTTGCAGCTATTTTTTGTCTTTTCGTGTATCCTACTCTGTTCTATTTTATTCTACTTTCATCTATATCAACCTTCTTTATAAGACTTCTGAATTCCTAAGCTCTCAGGCTTCAGAAGAACATTTAAATAAGTACTTTCTATCACAAAGTGTATCTCTTAGTCACCAAGACAAGTAAGCAGAGTTAATTTCCTGAATGTACTTAAATCTTTATTCTCCAGACAGAACATGTCCACACACAGATAAGTTAGCCAAAATATAAACCTAATGTACTATAAAGGATATTCAGTTTATTAAAAATAATATTTTAATTATCCTGTTCTGTGTGTTTGAACACCTCTGTCAAATCAATGGCATTTCATATAAGGAAGAGGAGCTTGTCATGTCTTTCAGATTTCAGGATTTCAGCATTTTCTAATGTTTCATTATTAGAACATTTCTTTGCAGAGTTTGGTTTCTGTTTTGGCTATAGTGTAAAAGTGAGAGATCATTTGGAAAATGAAATTTGAATACTCCTCACAGTGTTACCAGGTTCATAGATGCCCAACTTAGTAGCTTGTACTGAATAGATTACCATTCTCATTTAATTTTGAATGTTCTGCTACCAATCTATTCTTTTAATATTTTTATAAATAATCTTTTAAAAGGTTGTATAAAGCTACTGTTTCTCAAATCTCAACCAGGATACAGTCTCTCAAGCACAAGAGGAAAACAAAGTGTATATAGAGGGATCTTCAGCCCCAGCGGTGATACTGAAGTTATTTTGCCAAGGCTAACAGAGGCTGATCTGTTAAAAGACAGACCCTAAATAAGTTGATGTATTTGTACAATAACAAGAGGGAGCTTACGATATGTTAGTGAAAAAGCTAGCAAGCCATGAAGTCTGATTCAGAGGCAGATACAGCATGAGAGCTTTGTGAAAACCTGAGCTGCAGATCTGCACTGCACAAAATTGAGGTCAATCACACACATTTTGCAGTTGGGGCCACTTGAATCTGAAATACAAAACGGTAAAATCCTCTTTTTGTTCCCACTTTCAGAAATAAGCTCCAAGATTTCCTCCTTGTCTTTGGTTTTGTAGCAGTGTTTCAGTGGCTCATTACACAGTCCTTGCCTTCCTGTTCTGGCAGAGGGCTTCTCTGGAGTGGTTAGAAGAGAGGCCAGCTAGGGAGGTCTGTTCTCCAGGCATCCTTTCAGATACCAGTTGAGGTGGATGTTTTCCCGTTCCTCTGAGTATTCAGTGGGTCCTTCCTAGCTGGCATTTTACCTCAATTTGTGGCATCAATTGCCTCAGCAACATTGTGTAAAGCTGGTGCTTACACTTGAATCCACAGCGTGTATTTTCTTTTTTAGGTGACCATGCCTATGGAGCTCATCATACAAGGTTTTTTAAGGTATTTTTTCTGTATTAAGATAGTGCTCAGGAGGTTGACCTAATTCAGAGAGTTAATGCAGACTTCTTCCTCCCTTCTTAATAAAAGCATTTCATTTAAATTTTTATTTATTTATATTTGTTTTATTTTATTTTATTTAAAAGGTTGCAGTATGGAGGGTAGTTCATTCACATGAACATCCCCATTAGTTGCAATAAGTTCTATTTCACAGAATCACAGACTATTCTGTGTTGAAAGGGCCCTGCTAGGATTATCAAAGTTCAACTCCTGACCCTGCACAGGACAGCTCAAGAGTCACACCTTGTGTCTGAGAGTGTTGTCCAAATGCTTGGTTCTGTCTATTTGTCAAAGTTCTGGCCTGTTGATGAAAAACCAAACCGAAAAACAAAATCGGCTTGGGGCACTTCACAATTTTATAATTTTATCATTAATATACAGGAATTACGTTTTCTCCCTGTACAACTCACTGTTCCATCTCAGATTGAAATCTCCTTGCAAAACTGAGCAACTTTTCAAAAATGTACTTTTTTTTTTTCCTTTGGTTTTCCCCCCAAGAACTGGTGAAAGACAAATAAAGGCTTATGTCCAAAATTCTAGCTCTTCTGCAAATAATTAAATTACTTATCGTTTCAGAAATGCTGGTACCAATACCTTCAAGTAATAAACTATTCCTATTTATTACTGAAGGTCAATATCTCTAAATTTTGGACTTGTCTTTATATTTCCAAGGCATTGGAAATTTCTGTTTTCCGTGTTAAAAGTGAAGACAAATATTCTAGTTATCCAGGAAAGTGATAAATTTACAGTTATGGCATTTTCATTTATTAGAGTGCAGTGTTAGGAACTGTAAAATACCCTGTACTGTTCTTTCCCACTGTTACCAGTCTTGTGCTCTTGGTAAACACAGAGGTGGCTTTACAAAAGGTTATTTCTTTTACTTCTCATGCTCATAGATAGTTGTGAAAGTTTATGAGAACAGGCTTTCTGTGGAGGCTATGGAATGAGCAGACTAACAGGACAAAGGTTGATGGACTCTTGGCACTCCATTAAGACCATCTATGCTCCAAGCAGATCCATGCCCATGTAACCTTTCTAATATACCTTATCCTTACACAGATATACAATGTCATGGAAGTAGTTTTTCTGTGTGGAAGGACATTAGAATGAAAATATTTTGTTGAACTTAATCCAGTTACAGTCATGATGAATTTTATGTCCTCCCCAATGATCTGGAGAGCTTTCTCTTAGTCTCTGATCAAGTAATTCTGAAATATTTTGTCTAAATATTGTACTTTATTGTGCACATTAGCATGGTTTGGATATAGCATACACCCTCCCGTGCATATGAACATACACATCTCTTGCTGTTAAAGATGAGAAGAGTTGAAAAAAACTCATCACAGAAGAAAAGCCCATCCATCAGGTGACAACTTGTGCAGAGAGCTGTGAACTCATCAAAGCAGTAACAAATGGCTGTAAAAATACCGTATGATTCTTCTTCCTGCCTCCTTGGTGGGAACAGAACTGCTGCAGAATGATTGGGCTGCAAACCAAGAATGTGAGTAAACAAATTCCATTTCCATTTGGAACTCTGATTTGAGAAAATACTATCAGGAAGAATCAAGTGTGGGAGAATGAAACAGAATTCTTTAGAAGGGAAAAAGGGCAACCTACAAAGAAAACAAAAGATGTAAGCAGCAAAAACAGAGATGCAAAAATTGAGAGTATTAAGTGACATGATCCACTACTTTATTGAAATGCTTTCTTACCAGTTTAACTCAACTGAATTCCATAAAGCTGAACTGGCAAAATGTTAGTGATTTTTAAAGAGTTGCAGTAAAATTATACTACTCAAGCAATTTAAACAAATGAGTTAAAAGCTTGCTAACAATAGGGGTGTCCTAAGGGAAATAAGAATTGCTCTCAACAGGAAAGAAGTGTCAAATTAGTTTTATTTGGTTTAATATTATCCTTCTTCAGCATTCCAGATAGTGAAAATACTAGGAACTAGTTTGTTCCCTTGTTTCAAAAGATTTTATTTCATCTTAGAAGTCAATGAAAAAATTCCATTGACTGCACAGGCTCAGATAAAAGAGGGGATGATGAGCAGATATTTCTCCCTTCACTTACTGGGTGAGCAAATAAGCTCTATACAGTCATCCACTATTTGCTAATGCTGCTGATTTGTTTACGTCACAAGTTGGCTTCTAAGGCCTGACAGTGCTTCATTGCTGCATCTCAATTCAAACATGTTATCAGGATCTTCACCTACAGATTCCATTTGCATCAGTTCATGAGACCTTTTTGGCTATTCTCTACCTAATTTCAGGTTTTAGCTATTAGTTCTTAATTATGTAGTATCTGAAGTGTTTAGGAAAACATATTCTTTTATACTGTTTTGAATCTGGACAGAGGCCTAAGCTGCAGTATTTGGACTGTATGCTGTTCTTTATTACTTAACTTATTCCAGCAATTGTCCTTGATATTGGTCAAAACAGTCCAGCATTTGAAGGAGCAAGAAGTGTTTTCATGTGGCATTGCACAGAGGATTTGCATGCACGTGAAATATGAGAAAGCAGGGATGTGATGGGATAGCTAGAACTGAAAAAGGGTTGTCTCTTTGAAGGAATGTATTTAAGTTTTGGACATTTGACTGTGTGTGTCTTTTATTCTATTCACCAACCTGAACATTTTTGATGGTGCCTAAAACAAGACAAGAGGCAATGGGTACAAACTGAAACAGAAGAGGTTCCCTCTGAACAGAAGGAAAAACTTTTTAACTGAGGGTGACTGAGCACAGGTTGCCTGGAGAGGTTATGGAGTCTCCATCTTTGGAGATATTCAAGAGCCATCTGGACACTATCCTGGTCAGATTAATCTAACTGACCCTCTTTGAGCAGAGACATGCGGAAATGATGATTTCCAGATGTCTCTGCCAACCTTGACCATTTTGTGATTCTGTAAATAATACTATTCATACTTTTATAGTACTTCTGTTTATATTTTGCAACTTAGAATCAAGTTTGATAATTCTTTAATGATGAAAGTGCTACATAAACTTAGTGGTCCATCCTACCTTAAATCAGCAGAGAAGAAAAACATTCATAAAGACAATTTTCTGCTCTGCAAAAATTAATTAAGATTGTTAAGCATCACTGTGTAGATGAGGAAATTCAGATGAAAAGCATGATTTGCTCAATCTTCCTGACAGTGACAGGAACACCACCAGCCTGCCACTGGTTTGCTGGCTTAAGTGGAAAGTGGTGATTTCAGGGACTGCTCTGTGCACAGTTTAAACAAGTTGGAGTGCTTTGGAACACATTTGCAACCTTCACTCAGTCCCCTGGTTCTTGAGGTGTTAGTGGACTCTTAACCTTGTGTTCATGCAGTACTCTATGTATGTTCTTATCACCTTGCCCTTAGAACTATCTTGCTAGCTCCTAAATTACCAATCTTTTGGTGAATGAGTTGATTCTGTACCTTTTGATCTCCTAATTTTCTCATCTATCTTCTGTTTCCACCTTATCCTTTAAAATTCATACTGTTGCTTCTCTCATTTGATCCTGTAGTATTTTTTGTGACATTATCTTACCTTCAACCCCTTTCCCTGAACTATTTGGCCCAATTTGCTCTCCTGTTTAATCCATTGTGTTCAGTTCCTTCCATTTCACGATGTGTGACAAACAATTCTTAGCAGTCACCTGATATATCACACACTATTCTAGTGTGAGTGCAGATAACCCTTTCTATTAGCAAAAACTTGATATATGGAGCCCAAATTTGATGGAGTCGAAGCAGCTCACGTGAATACCAGCAAATGGAGTCCCTTATCTTCTGAAATGACAGCTCTTTTTTTCTAACAAAAATACTGACTCTGAGACGTGTAAGAGAAGCACTTCTCAGAGACATTGTGAAAGCTTAAAAACTTAATAGTTTTCTAAACAGTATCACAGTAAAACAACAGTTTGATTATAGTGGTAAGACTCAGTATGACTCTCCCTATGTTTGTAGAAGTGTTAAGAAATGTCCCATTGACAACATTTCAGATTGGCTTCAAGATCAGAAGAATGTGATTTTTTTTCTTTGCCCTCTGGTAAAGAGGGTAGAAGGAATGGTGATTTCCAGATTCCTTTATATCTAGAAACTTATTTAAATTAAAAAATAAAAAAAGCAAAATATTTGTGCATTTAATCTAATATTCACTAGCTGTTGACATAATCGTTCCCTGTGCAATCATATACAATTTCAATTAATAGTTTTAATTAAGTGCTGTTTTAACCTTCAATCTTCTTTTCGACTTTTGCTGTTACAGTCCTCAATGATGAACTGTTCTTAGCTCTCTTTATTATTTTCCTTTCTCCTCCATTTAAATTTTTGCTGATGAATTTTTGTATTTGCCTTTAATACCACCTTCTTTTTATCCTCATTTTGTCCTTTTGTTAGAGACAGGCCATACTACCAGTCCTGTTCTTGTTCTTGAAATGGCTTTTTAAAAATTTTTGCTGTTTTATTTCTACACCTTTGTTTATTTTCAAACATGCTTCAAATATACGTATTTCTTTTAATGACATTCAAACGTGTGTTTATTGTGTACAAAATTATTACAAAATGGGATTTTTGGATTTTTTTTTTTTTTTACTACAAACCTGCAATTTCAGCCTAAGAAGAGCTGCTAATCTCTTTTTCTTAAAAAAATAATGGTACGTGTGTTCAACCCAAAATCTGGGCATCACTGTGTGACTGGTCGATTTTGAATTGCTGAACAATTCTAGCACATTTGAAAGAAAAAAAATAAAGAAATCAAAGACATTAAGCTTAAGCAATATTTGTGAAAATTAAGCTTCCCACTTGAAACACCCCGTTAATGCCCCTGTGGTGGAGTGCAGTGCCACGCTGTCCCCTGCTTGTCAGGAGCGAATTCACGTGAGGGACTGATTTTGGAAGCCACGCTTCATTAGCTCTCGTGATCACACAAGTGCTTGTAAAGACGTTTGAGCAGCACATAAATCCACATATAAATATTTCCTTGTGAGCAGGGCAGAGGGAAAGCCCCTGCTCCCAGGAATAGCCGTGCTTGCTGTGCACAACCACAGTGAATGCAGACAAACCCAGTGCACGGGAGGAGCAAACAAATACTTGTCCCCTGCTGTTTCCTTAATAGCTTTTATTAGTGGTCAGAGATGGCAGCACTAACATTCTTTTCTCATCAGAAGAAATTGTTCTAATCTTCTCAATAGGGACCGTGAATGTACAGTTCATTTGCCAAGCTGAGCAACAAAACAATTTTTTTTATTTCCAATGGAATCATTCCCATCACAGCACATTCATTCTTTTTCCTCCATAACACAGAATTAAGGAAATTTTTCTGGTGGGTTTTTTTTTTGGGGGGGTGGGGGGGAGGGGGAATCTTAGATTTTGGCATTTTTTTTCTGGTAATTCACACTAACTTTTTGGCTTTTTTTCACAGTTTCAGAACTCAAATACAACTTCTGCACAAATGTGATTTGATGTTCTTTAAGGTAAAATCAGTATGTTTAATTTAGCAAGAAATTTGTGTTCTTATAATGCATTCTAGGATAGACATCTTATAACATCACCAACTTTCTGGATCATATCCACTGTTTTTACTTAGTTGCATGTCATGTAAGAACTTCCACAATATTGAAAATTGTTCTTTGTGGTTTTTACCTTTCATTTCTTCATCTGCCTTACAAAGGCAATTTTTTATCTGGTCCTCACTTCCATAAATTTTTTAATACACTTATCCTTACAACTCTCTTCACAGTTAGTGAAATTACAATAGCCCCATTTTATATGCTAGAAAAGAGAACTGCAAAGGGTGTAAAGAAGTCAAGAAGTTGTCTCCCCCATCTCCCTGTGGTAATACAAGATTATCTAAGTCTGTGTTATATGTGACAAAGAGCATTTGTCTCACTTGGCCTTTAAAACCTTCAATGTGTTCAAATTGCTCATTTGTTTCTCCTAAGCTACGGGATCTTAGGCTTCCTGAACTAGATACTGTATTTCATATAAGTTATGCAGTTTGTCAGTCTTCTGTATGACAAGCTGGTCTTTTAACATGTTTGTGATCCCTCTCTGTTTGCTGAAAGCTTTCAAGAAGAATTCTTCCTGTTCTCTCAGTCAGCTAGAAAAAGATATTTGCACTCATCTACTCAGTTCTACTCCATGCACATCTCTCTTTACAACCAAGCTCTAGGTACAGTTTTTCAACCAGTTCTGCCCTCAACTTTTCACAATTTCCTGTATCTGCAGTTTACTTCTGAAATGGCATATGAGATAGTGTGGCAAGACTTAATAAAGGAGAATATATGATATTTACTGTGTGTCTCCTATGCAGACAGTTTTCTCACAGAAGGTAATTACCTCTCAAAATTTACTTAAGCAGGTTCGTTCTTTCTCCTCTGCTGCTGAACTTACACTTTCTTTTTCCCAGGTGGTGGTTCTGAGCTAACAACCCCCTTTATACTCAAACAACCGTAGAAAACCTGTGAGCACTTGTAGAAGGGCACAAAAGCAAGAAAGAGGCAAAAAAAAAAAAAAAAATCCCTTCTGTCTGGGGACATAAAATGGAAGCTTATGTGTACCCTTTGTGAAAATGTTCTATGTAAGTCACAGGTAAGCAGTCCAAGCTGCCTAAGCTTCCGTGGGCTTGAGACAGAGTGCACAGTGGCTGTACAGTGACCGTGATGTTGAACTGATTCCATTTAGTTGGTGTTCTTAGAATACAGAGATAAGTTGTCCATTAAACTCAAAGCCTTTCCAGCTTTTCTAGTGGCACAATTAGAGCTACCAATATTGCCAGGCAAATGTGAAAAATAGAGTAGAAATGTGGGCTGGATATTGGACTCTTGCTCTTTTATTCCGTGTGTCATTTAGTGACACCATATTTTCTTTTATTTTCTGGTGAGCTTGTCATCACAGGGTTTTTTAAGTGAAAGCAGTCAGTCTTCTGGCTTAATGTCCTTTTCCATCTTTTATAATTTTTGATGCCAGTCTCACAAGCATAAGCACATTTGACAGAAGAACACATCCTTAGACTGTAGCTGGACTGTGCCTAGACAGCACAGACTAGGGATTATAAGAATTATTGCTAACAGAAGTGCTATATACTTCCCACTTCTTTGCTTTTGGGATTAATACAGTGATGAACTTATTTTCCATTTGATGAATGAGAAGATTAATTTATAAGCAGTATGGCTGGAATCCTTTTTCAACAAAATATCGGGAATGGTAACATGCCCAGTTAGCATTATTCACTACTGACAACTTGAACTTTGAATTTCAAGCTCAGCTATAATTTTTCACTAAATTAGTTAGCTGAAAACCTGTGTGATGTTTAAATATTATTGCTATTTTAATGAGTTACAAAACACATGATGGTCAGACATGACAGAAACCTTTAAAAATAAACTTAGAAACCTTTAAAAATATACCAAAGGGATGACAATGGTAAAGTCTGTCAATAAATAAAACACTGATTTAAACAACCCTGGGACTCATTTTTCTTTCTGGACACTTAATAAGGTCTACACATTGGAACAGAACTAACAGTGAGCTGCTAGTGACATGTTTCCAAGTTACTCTCCATAGTATTAATACACAGTTGATTCACTGAACTAAAATTTAGAGTGGGGTTTGAAATCTTTTCAGCCAGAAAGTGGTGGAATTGCTTTTCCCTCTAAACATAAATTTACAACACAATAAAGCTAGTTTCTTTTTTTCTAACGTTGAATGTTGTGATAGGTATGATTTGCAAATTCCATTCAGGCTTCTATTTCTCTTAAATAAATTCCAAAAGCAGAAATAACAAAACAAAATTTCCTGGTTTGATTTAATTTTTCCATTGCCATATTCTGTAAAAAATTGGTGTAGCTTTTTACAGATAACAGACTTACTTTAGACTATGAAATTTATATTTCGTCTGCTTTTGGCTAAATTATTGAAGTCACAACAACTTCTTGCTGTTCTTCAGAAGTTACCCAAGACAATAATATGAACCCATTCTGTAAATCTGCATATGGAACTTCCCAGATTTTGGACTATCTCTTGGGACAAAATGCTAAAAAATTTGATAGCTGCAGTCTGATAAAAGCATTTCTGGTTTTAATATTTTTTTGTCCTCCAGATAAATATATTCTTGATGTCTCTTTAAAAACTATTAACTGTCTTCTCATCTGGCGTCCTGATATAATAACCAGAATGAAATAAATCCTACACAGGAATCCACACTGTGTCTAAATCCAGACAGTGCCCTGCAATCACTCACGGAAATTGGTGCAGTCCAAACAATGTCCAGACCTGTCCCAATTTTGAATTAAAATTCTGAATGATAATGTAAACCCAGCTGAAACAAGAACTTGTCCTTGTGAAGTCTTTTTTAATTCTCAGTGTTTTTAATTGTATAGAGAAAATTTAACTCTGTTACGACTGAATGCTTATAGATTTAGCATATGTGTGCTATTAGAGGTTTTTTTTCATTTTTAAAATCTATTTAATCAATAAAATATGGGGGGAAAAAGGTAGTCTCTCCAGATGTAGTATAGATTTAAATATACGAGATACAACCATATCCAGAAGTGTTGTGCATGATCTGCAGATGGCAGAATATTTATTGTAAGGCTCTCTGTTGCAGAAGCAAGGGCTGTGTGTTGGGATCTGTTGTCTCCAAACCTTGCTCCAGGTTTAGATGACTGGGTAGCCCTGCGTTGGTCAGATCACTGCAGGATTTTTCAATCAATGCTTAGGAACTGATAATTGTTTCAAAATACCACTTGCTCTTTTTCAACATGATAGTGATAGAGAGGCAAGCCTTTCTTTTTTCTCTGTCAGCTGCAAATAGAACACATTTCCTTGATTCTACTAAGTTTGCATTGCTCTCTTTCACTTTCTTTCCATGTATTCTGAATGCTCAGCCATCAGCAAAGTGTAAATTGGAAGTGCAGGCTTGGTTTTCATTTGCAATATATCCTAAGGTGTTCTATTTAGAAAAAAGAGTTGATTTCTTTGCCCTGACCTCTTTGTCTGGACAGGAACTTAATTTGAAAAGACATAAAAGTTCAGTGAAGGAAAGAAAAAGGGTTTAGGCAAGAGGTCTCCCTGTCATAAGGTTTTCATTTTCTTTTCATGCTTTCTTATTCAAAATTGGAGACCTCTTTGGTATATATAAAGTTTTAGTTTGCATTTGTAATGAAAAAGAAGTTAATTAATGAGATTATTGCCAACTCTTCCATTTTTCCCAGCCTCTATTACATCCAGAATGTTGACCATCATCATAGTACTTCACTGGTAAAACCAAAAAAAAGCTGGTGCTACAGATCAATTCAGGTGATGCTCAATGAAATGCTGCCTTCTGCAAGGGCTGCATATTGGCAGGCAGGATAATTGCAGAAAACAATTTTCCTTTTAGAAAATAGGATAATTTGAGGAAAAAAATTAGCAAACAACACACACAAAACAAAACAAAAAGCCTGAAATTACTATGGCATTGAATATTTGTCAAGCTGTTTATAAACAGTTCATACAGAGGTTTCAAAGGTAATCTCAGCCCACTCCCGGATTGGCCAGTGAATCAGTATGTGTTTTGTTTAAAGGAATGAGTGATTAGCTTGAAACTTTAGTGTTTCAGTTTTGTGTTACTAGTAAGCAGGCAAAAATTTTTTAGAAAAATCACTTGTTAGTGACAGGAATAATCTGTGCTAGAATTTCTTGTTCAACTTAAAATTATCATGACAACTGGCAATATAGTGTAGTATATAACATAGTGTAGTATTTAGTTTTAGGAAGGCATGAGCATCACAAAACATTTAAAATGGGAGAAATACAGTAACAAGAAATTTTAGTTACTCGTAATGACACATCAGCCAGTGGATTGCATATATACCTTTCAAGAATACCTTTGATAATTTACTTTTCCTGCTTTGAGGCAAATAGCTTTTTGTCCTCACAACACGTGAAGGACTGAGAAGCCAAATGTCCATTTCTCTGTGGAAAATAAGCAAAGCAACTAAAGAAGAAAAATAAATCTATCTCCAAATCTTTTTGCATAATTCTAACCAACTTCAAAGTCCTGGAAATACAGAAAAACCATAATAAATCTAGTGTAGTGATTGGAAGTGCATTGTGCAGAACGGCATGAGATCTGAGGGTAATTTAAATAAGGTTAATATCGTAGTTGTTAAAACAGCATGTGAAAGTTGTTTGCTGTAGCTTATGTCCTGTTTTCATTCTCATTCCATACCAAGCCAATTCTCCTGATGAGCATAACTGAGAAGTTATTTGTGCCAGTATTCACAATTTTTATAACAGAAACTAAGTGCCAGTTCTTGAATATGAGGAGAAATAATTCATAATGCCTTTGTCAGATTATTGGAATACATACATATGTATTATAGCAGCAAGTGTAGCTGCAAAAATTGAAAAATTGTCATAAGTACCGAGAGACTCATAAATGTCAGGAAGAAAATTCAATTGTCTCCACCATTCAGATTTGAGAAAACCCACAGCAAATTTGCCACCGTGCCTATAGATCAAAGGGTGTCCTTGTCATTTTTCAAAACTAATCACGGGATCTTGACACACTTCTAAAATAATTCTATGAAAAGAGAGAAACTTTGCCAAAATTCTACACTGAAACATTACAAGATTGAATTTCAGGTTTAACTGTCATTACAGAGAACTTGAGTAGAATTTAACTATGTCAGTAGATGGATTGACTGATTGGCTTGACGGTGCAGTATTGTGATAACAAAGTCTGTCCCAGAAAGTTACAATAGAAAAACGAGAAGACAAGATAAGGAGGCTAAGGTAAAATAAATACTATAACTGGGATAAATTCTGGACCTAGAGGAGCCTTCTGGGTTGTTTTGGTGTGGTGTGGTTTTTGGTGTAATAATGAGAGGTGCTGCAGCACAGGGAGGGAAGCTTTGAAGAAAATTAATATGTAAAGGGAACAATGCTAGAGAAAAGAGAATATATAAAATTACCTTAAGATAGTCAATTGAGAGAAAATAAAAAGAGCAGTCAGATAGTCTTTGCAAGAGAAAGTTCATTCAGAACCAGAGAAAGCCAAAGATTTGTAAATTATAAACCTATTGATAGGAAAAATAATATGTATTTTTCTCGAATACCACAAATAACAAGCTGTGGTATGTCAACAGCATGTAATCATTAACATTTTTCTTATCATTAAATTAAAATTATTTTCCTTAAGTAATTAATCAATTAATTTTGAAGCAAGACACAGTTCTGAAAATGGAAGTCTTTTATAGATAGCTTATGATCACAACTAGAGGTAAAACATAGTGATTTCTCTATTTACTGGATTATTGGCTGAGCACTTGTTTCAGCAAAACACATTAATTCATTCTTTACTTGAAATTTCAGGGGGTGTTTTGGTGTTTTCTGGTTTATTTTGTTTTTGAGAGACAGAGAGAGAGCAAGAACATCTTTGTTGTCTGTGACCCAGTAAATGAAATGGGCAGGACACAAACCAGCTCCATGCTATTTGCATCCTGAGTCTGAAGCACTGTGTATTGTTCTTGGTAACACGAATAGCAAATAAAAAAAATCACAGTTATTGTTAGAATTATCATTCGATGTTTCTCATCTGTTGGATTTTACAGCTGTAGCCTTAGTGTTTTCTTTTTCTCTTGTGTTTTTAGGAATGATACTCACTACAACTCCCACTTCTTTGGGTTCTAAGCCTTGCTTATCTTTACTGTGTTACTGATATTTTCCCCCCATGACTATACAGATGTTCATATTCATAATGAAAGGATAATTATAAACTTCACATAGAATTTTGGTTTCTAAGGCTAAGTATTTTCAGAGCCAGGAGGTACTGTGAGTGCTTTATGATTACATTTACCAAGAGCATGACAACATACACTTCAGTGTATTCAAAGGAAAACATAATCAGGTAGCCAAAGGAGGACAATTATCTTTCATACTAATTGGCAAGTTCCTTTTAACCTTTAATTAACTGTGAATTTTCAATAGGTCTGAATACTCTTGTTAGGTTTCTTGCTGGTAGAAGGTCATGGAAATATCTTTTCTCTTGATTGCACAGATGCAGTATAAATAAAATATAGGTGCATATACAATATATAAGGTCGTAATCCTCATCTGCACTTTGAAGTGCATAAAGTATGAAAATCTTACACTGCTGAAAGCACCGGTGCTGCCAGGAGTTTTTACTTGTAGCTTCAAAAGAAAATTCAAATGGATTTTGCATTCACAGTTTGTTTCTCTTGGCACATTTTTGATACAATCAGCAGCAGTTACTTGAAAGGCTCAGAACTGATTAGCATAGAGCCTAATATGCTTTCTTTAGATGCCGTCCTAGAGAATATTCCCTGCAGAGCAGAGGTTAAGATGCACAGAAGAAACAAAACGCTGTTCTCCTGAGTGCTGAGTTATTCAGCATTCTAGAGACTGCTTCCTTTAAGGCATGCTACTTCCTTTTGGTGGGTGGTTCATTAGCAAAACCACTCGAAATGCTACATTTTCAAAAGATTTCTACCATATTATCTCTGCAACCAGGTATTTCACAGTACAATGTGTTCATATATATTTGTCATGTAGACTGATGTATTCTACAGCCATAAATAAAACATCTAGGAAATAGTGGCTAGGAAAAGGTGTTAGAAAAGAAATGGTTTGGATCAAAACCCCTTGTGACCACATTTTGCATATGTGCAGGCAGTAGTACCAAGCAAGAGCTCAGACCATTCCAGTCATATGGGTTACACTGATTTGTTTCCTGATTGAATAGAACAGGTAACAAAGCAATCTACATTATGCATGGGATGAGTAGCTTCTCCTTTCCAGCCTTGGGCAGCTTCCAGCTAAAAGGCAATGGGGAATCCTGGCACTGGTTTTGAGTCTGCAGTATCCACCTTGCCTTGTGGTCAACTTCTGCTCTTTGTTGTGCTTTTTGCTTTCACATTATGTCTCGTTATGCAGCTGACTGCATTTAACTATCTCTGTTATAGGTAAATACTGCTAGAACTAATTTTTGTGTACTTTTAAACTTTTTCTCTAGTCAAATGCTACCTCTGAGACACCTTGTTTCTTGTTTGAAGCATCATTCACGTATGTATTTCTTGTTGTCTTGCACCAAATGGTCTGCAGTATCCCAGCAGAGCAGCCAGGTGACCAGAGCTTTGCATTAGTGGATTTTCTGATTATGTGAGGCATAAGGAAGAAAGAGAATATGTGCAGTCTGTTACCCAAATTGCTATTTTTAATAGAATCACCCAGACATTTGGGGGCAAGAGTGATTGTGCTGTGTGAAATGTAGCAGAATGCTATTCTGCAAAAGAAAAATTAGAAGTCACGATAACCTTGACTTCCTTTTGTCTTTCCAAACACATCCAAAGTCTTACCTCTTCTTACTTTGGTATCAGGTACTGTGTGCATAACCTAGTAGAATTAACTGATGAAGACTTTTCACCTCACTATATATGATAAAAACTTATTTTCGTAGAGAAAGAATATTTGCTAGGCAGTACAAGAACTCATTGGCAAACTGCATCCTAAATTGCTGTTGTGGAACAACTGGGACTACATTCCTACTGTGTGCTGAATTACATCAGTGGTGGTGGTAACAATAGTTTTAAGGAATGAAGACTTTTGTAGGATATTCTGGCTTTCCAAAAGTATCACAATATCTCTATAAATTGAAGGAATTTTAATTTTTTTAAAAAAATTCTGTTAATGCCTTATCAAAAATGACAGAAACAAAAGATTTTTAATCAAATATGTTTGTGACAACATTTGATCTTCTTACCTGTGTAGTGTAAAAGAAAGACGTAGGCCATAGCAAATCTAGTATAACTGACTGTATGTTACTTTTTTTTAAAATGTAACTTAGTCAGAAAATCATAATGGACTGTTTATTATCAGTCAGTCTTCTCTTCCTTTGGAATCAAGGCTATTTTTTGGAAAGTATTTAGTGTACTAAGGAACAAAAGGCTCACAGAGGTAATCTGTGGAATCTGTATCAGACCTGCTTAAATAAAGTGATGTCACCTGATGCTGTTTGTCATCTTTATCATGCCAGCAGCATTCACAAAGGTAACAGATGTGGAGTAGTCCCAGCAGAGACATATGCTGGGATATAAAGAAAAAAGTGATTCTATCCAGAGAAATACAACCTGTTACAAAATTGCATACTGAGTAAATTAGATCTTTTGCTCGTAGGTGAGTGAAACACTATGCCTTGCAAATATCATATCTTCTCAGCAGTGGATTAGGAAGGAACAGTCATTCTCACTGGAACCCTGGAGAGGGGAAAATAAAACATTTTCAGAAATTGCTAAATTTGCTTTCCTGAATTTCATGTGATATGACAGGCCAGATGATTTTGGCTGTTCTCACATTGATGATTGTCTTTTCTTACAAGTAGTTCCACTAAAAATATAAGATTATTCACTTAGGCAACAAGCATTTTCAAAATTCCAGATAGACATAGAAGTAGGAAGAATTTGTCACCACTTAGCAGCATTATTTTATGGTCTTTCCTTTAAAAAGAATGTAAGATGCTTCCGCATTCTGACTACTGAGTTGTAACAAATATGAACCTCTTTATCAGTAGCTGTACTTCTTTTTCAAACTAATAGGTTTGCAAGAAAAACAGAGAGATAGTGAACAAAATACTCCTGCCATGTCCAAGATAGTGTGTAGGCTGATTCCTGTGGTGGTTCAGTGGAACACGTGTGTGGCTGGAAGACCTCTGCACTGGCCTTGAGGGAAAAGATTTGCCTAACCTTTGTGTCAGCTTGTGTGGGTGTACTAATTGTATTGCTTTGCTGCATTTGAAAGGCTCAAACTACAGCTGGAATACCCAGCACACTCACTTTTTCCCTAGACATTTAGCAAAATAGGACTGTATGGAACAGGTTCATTCACTTCCAAGAACAGGAATATCTGTCCCTTATTAATTTCTTGCAAGGAAATAGAGCATACTTCCTTGAGGGACTGATAAGCTCTGTTTCTAATGATAAATACTGTTTCGGTAGATCTGAGAACTAAGAACTTTGTTTGTAACCTAGACTAGTAATATCATTATTTTATACGGCAAAAATTAGGTCAAATTTTTTACTTTCTTCTCAGATAAAAAATTTCAAATGGTAAAAATCATAATTTTATCTCAAAAGCAGTTGTACCTATGAAATCAAAGTCCACAAGCAATGTGTAATACAGCCTAAAGTAAAGAACTGGATCTAATTTAGCAGTTAGACTGATCTCATAACATCTCATTGAGGGGAAAAAGAAAAGAAACCCTTAAAAATTAAGGATCCACTTTTTAAAATGTTGCTTTACCTTTCCCTTTTAGAGAAGTGATTATACTTTTGCTGCAGGAAGCATCAAACACCAGGGCAGAAAACACCAGGAGGCTGGGTTTGCTTTTCTAGTCTGTGTTTAAGGGTTTGAGTGTTGTGAACTAATCAAGTGATCATTAGAGCTGTTTTCTTTGCATGTCACTCTGAAACACAGGCTGAGAGTGCTGCAAAATGCAGGTGCAATCTGAAAATTAATGAATTATAAGGATTGTCAGTGACGGTTTGTGAGGCTTTGTTTGCTCGTTATGCCTGTGTTCAGCTGCTTTGTTACAGCTTCTGTCTCAGAAGCATTCTCCCTCATTGTTTTGTTTTCAAAGAATCCTCTCAGTCAAAGTAGAACTTCCTCAGTTTTCTTTGGAAGGAGCCCACTTTTGTTATGTAAAAGTAGCTATTGTCCTGGAGGAAAAGATTATTTAAAGATGCTAATTGCTAGATGGGAAGCACCTTTATTTTTGCAAAGTAAATTTTCTTCTTCACAGGTCTTTCTTACACATGAAGGTGAAACTAGACCACTTTTCCCCCTGTTACTTGAATCTCACATGGTTGATCAAGTCTAGGACATAAATCACTGTATTTTTGTATTTCTATTCTATATCATCAGCTCTAGAAAGCTAAGAAGTACAATTTCAAACCCTAGAACTTGTTACAAAAGGCCAAGTCTGATTGTTTGCTTTTATGTCATAAGGCTGCCACTGTAAAGGCCCCCAATGGAGAGTGTCAATGCAGGGAGAGGGGCACAAGGGACATTACCCCAAACAGACCTGAACCACTCTCTGGCTCTGACAATACTCTCAAACTCTCACCACTGTAACTATGCAAAACTTCTTTTTGAAAAGGTGCCAAGTTATTCCTACAGTCTGAGGATTTTACTGACCATTACTTAAGCACACCAGGAAATTGAATTCATGACCTTTTTCTTTATTATCCCATCTCCCCATGTGCTTTAACCCACAGAACCCTTCTTTTTCTGCAGGCTTACAAGCACTAGGACCACTTGTCAGCAGCTGAGCTTGGCAGACGGTCACTGAAGTTTTCACCCAAACTCAATATTACACTTGTAATAAGCAAACACAAACCACAGAAGTCGTTGCAGGAAATAAGATGTTGACATGTTCAATTTCTGATAAAATGAGCTGTTTGTTTATAAAGAAGACCAACAATATTTGGAGGAAACTGAGGGTTACTCTATATTTTGAAGGTTATGAAGTTCTGCTAAATTTTCCTAAGCTCAAAGGTAGGCAGAAAAGTCACCAGCATTGGCAAATGGCTTTTTCTTCTCCTTCACTGAGAACTTGGAGAAATAGACATGATCCATTCTTCTACTTTCATTGCACCCTCCTCTTTGGGCTTTTGTCTTTTGCTTATGCAGGGAAAAAGAAAAAAACAAGTTTGCAAACGGCAGCTTTGGTACAAATAGTCAGGAAAATGAATTAAATGTATTTTATAACATACACCTACTGTAGTCAGTAATGTTGATTATTCAAAGCAAAGTATAAGCATCTTAGATAAAACAGGTGAATAAATCCAAGAATATGAGAGCAGACAGTTTACTGAATCTGACTGTCTTCCATACCTGTTTGACGCAGCTTTGTGGTGTTCTGTAGTATAAGTGGCTTGCTCCTTTTGTGTTTTTTTTCTTTTTTTCCCCCAAGAGTAAGAAATATTAGGACACTGTATAGTGTTGTTTTCAAACAGTATTTTCTGAAGTTTACTGAATTTCAAGGTTGTGCATTATTCCAACTTTACCTGAGCCTCCAAGTGCATCCTCTCACTTGGAATTCCTGATGGAGGGTAAACATGATTTCATTTCTTTTCTTACAGCTTTGACTGTCACAGGTGATAGAATATAAATGTTATTTGTCAGCAGTGCACAGAAACTTGATAACAGTGTTGAACAGTTAAAGGTGGTCAGTCACAGTTTAGTTTGGTCTCACTTTCCATTTGTAACTGTAGTAAATCTCCCAACAAAGGCCTGTAATGGCAGAATATTATAAAAGTTTAGAAGATTTTTTTGTATAAAGACCAAAACCAAAGAGACTTCAGGTGCTATGACTCTCTCAAGAGTTTCCTTTTTATATTTCATTTATTCCTATCTAGGGGCAATTTTGAACCAACACAAGGGACACTATTTTCCTGCAATGTTTTCTCAACTGTCATTACACAGGCCAAAAACCTTGTCAGGTGGTTTGATCAACTGACCTACACTTCTTTTGAGGGTGTTATTAATATATTTTCCTATATCTTGTTGACCTAATGGTATTTCTCTAAGTACTTTGAATGATTTTTTCTTCTCCCACCATCAATTTGGATTGTAAGTGCTTAGGTGCCGGAACTGCCTGTGTCTATATGTTTGTATAATGCCTATACATTAGAGCAGAGGCCATTATATATTATCTAGGCATTTCTCAGCCTCAGCTGACTTGCCAGGAGAGTGCAAAGCTGTGAGTTTATTCTCTTAAACAAGTACTTGCAAACATCATATATTCAAAAAGTTTAAATCAGGCTAAGGTATGGTAGAAATGTTAGGGGGTTTATGCCATCGTTCTTCTCTAATTGTGAATTACAAACACTTTGTTGGGAAGAATAAGCCTCCAAAATCTTATAAATGAAAAAATCTTCAGTTGGGTTGCCAAAAAAAAAAAAAAAAAAAAAAAGCTTTCAGCTGTAGAGAATTTTACAAAGAAAATGAAAAGAAAATCCAGAGACAGGAGACCACAGTACTGCAGTCTTTGAACGTATAATAGTGCTGGTGCCAGACTTCCCTACCTCTGAGTGCCAAACTGGCACTTGCTGTAATCCTCCCCTTTCCTAGCATTACACTCAGCAGTCAAAAAAACCTGGAATGACTGGAAAGTGTTGATTTGTCTCTGGGGAAGTCAGATGCCAGCATTTAAAAAGAGGATAAGGGGGATGAAATTATATGGGAAAACAGAAGAAGAAAAAGGAAAGAGTAATAGAAAAGAGAGGGAAAGGAGAAACTGGAATAAAAACAGATACAAAGGAGTGCAAAAGCATATGAAAAAGAGATAATAGAAAATAATATTTACTGTGGAAGTAAAAAAATTAAAGGTTTGCCATCAGTTCCTACTGCACATAAAAAGTGCATTTTGTCTCAGAGTCATTTTCCATCCTGAGTACTCCTGCAGAAAGCGAAGGTTCCCTTGCCAGAACTTCCCCATTAAGTTATACCCTAGATGACCCAAGCAAAAGACTTGGCTTTTTTGTAAAACATCTGCCAGAATGATGTTTTACCAGGTGTCATTCACAGCTTTGAGAGTTAAAAAGAAAGAGTAGAACAAAAACAAGGCACACATACGAACAAAACAAAAATCCAAACAAAAATACCCTTGAATGAAAAAGATAGAGGTTGCTCCTATCTAAATATGATCACCAAAAGCAAATGGACTTGCAAGAACAGTCATGGTTGGGCGACAGTGATTGATTGTCCAAGGGCATGTGGTTAGTACAGCAAATAGCTCCCAAGAAAGGACAGACATAAATAGGATTTGCCCTGGGGTGCAATGTTATTGTTTAGTGGGACAGGTGAAAACCTTCTGAAAGAACATCTCACGTTACTCTACTCCGTGTCTCAGCACTCACACTTGTATGCAAAGAGCCCAAGTATGAGTTCACAGAAACTTTCTGGAATATCTGCTATTATTTTGCTGGGTAATAAATTAACTTAGCAGTCTTTTTTCCTTCCTGAGTGGTCAAAGCTTGTTTCTAAAAATAGGGAAATATTTCTATTATATACCAAAATAAATGTAGGGGGAATATATTTCCTGAGTTTCTCAAAAAGTGTGATGTTATTCCTTGAAAAACCATATTTTATGTTCTGCAATAATCAGATTGCAAGATGCAGTGCATTTTTATATTCTTCATTCAAATAACTCAGAATTCAACCATCTCCCTACTAGGTAAAGGGTATTTTACATATTTTAACACCCTCACTATCTGTGGGTGAAACTGTGGAATGTTTTTGGAGTCATCAAACTGATACTCAAAATAAGAATGAAAATGTTGAATAATACGTACATTTTTTTTTTATATATAATTATTACTGATAAAGGTTCATTGGTCACTTCAGCATTTTGTTGGAGGGAAAAAAGATTACTTCAGAAAATGCTAAAAATATATTTTCTGCTTCAGGTTGGTTTTTTTTTTTTTTAAATTCTGAAATGGAAGATTTAAAAGAAACCCATAGAGTTCCTGAGGGGAAAAAAAGTTATTATAATAAAAATCAGTTTCTGTGCAGATAATGAGGATTTTGATCTGACTTTAATAATCAAATTAAGAAATCAGTGGGAAATTGTGTGTCCACTGCCCTGTCCCTTGCAGAATCTTCCCCTGACTTTGAATAATGCTCTGGGTACCTGCCCAAGCATTTGTAATTTAAACTGATTTGGCGATTTGCTGTTACTTATTTTAGAAGAAAAACTATCAGAAAAGCTTCACAAGGATGATCTAGGGAAGAAGGACAGCAGAGATGCATTGTGTATGTTGCTTGGAAGTGTTCAAATTCAGGAGCAGCTTGAGCTGAATATGATTACACATCTGGTGGGACAGGAGCCGCATGGTAGGAAATGTTAGTTTAATATATAGAATTAATAAGCATGTGCATAAGTACAATTTACAAGTGATAAAATGGTTCCTTCTGTGGTAGAAAGGGAAAAATATATTTTGAATATATTACTGCCAATTAATAAAGACAAACAATTTTTTTTAGTAAGTACAAATAAGATAGGTATGAAAATGACAGGAGACATTTTAAAATCAGAAGGTTCTAAGGCACATGAAAATTATGTTTCCTTGTGAAATAAGAAGATACCACAACTGCCTTTCCTCTTTAATTTCATTATTTCATTCCTTGTGGGCAAAATTCATGCAATTTACAGAAATGATAGGACTGTCTCTCAATGAAAGTTCTGAATTGTTGTAAAGTACATAATGCAAGGTCAGGAATAGGAATTATTGCAAAAGGAGAGGGTAACTTGGTTTGAATAGCATTTGGTTGCAGGGAAAATCTGTTTTTTTAGTTAAGACTATACATTTTTATCTCAAGAAGATCACACAATCTCATCTGCTGTGGTATCTATTAGATTATACATGGCATAGTTCTTAGTGATCCATTGCATTGCCTTTCCCTTTATGAAGTTTCTGTTCAAGAATCACTGCACTATGATATTTTGAAATCAAAGTTTTAATTCTTGCCAGGTAGCTGTTATTAGAAAAGAGGAGGATGGAAGGGACAGGAAAAAATCTTCTTGCAGTTAGAGGTTTTCTGCAACTGTTCCATTTGACAAGGGAAGTCATTACAGGTGATTGAAATAGTTCACTCTGGGCAGGAAATTTGTGATATTCCTGTCACTTTCTGCATGCAGATGATGAGCTGCTGCCAGCTGTACAGCACTGCTTGCCGCAGCTTCAGGGATTTCTGCAATGTCCATCCGTTCAAATTGGTCCAAACCACTGAACTTATTCCCATCTCCAGCATTTGTAGAGCCAGACCAATTTGCCTTTATCACAACAGAGTTGCTGAAGGCTTTGTGAAATACAAGCTGTTTCTCATGTTTATTGATGGACTGATATTTGGGAAAGGACCAAAAAACTAATAGTAAAAAAGTACAGTTCATTTCCATTGGAATTGATTTCTTTCTTTCTTTCTTTCTTGCTTTTACCTTCCAATTTTTCTTTTCCATTTTTGGGGGGATGGTAGGAGGATAAGGAGATGTGTAGTGCTCAGTTTCTAAATGTGAGACCTCTGGGAGAAGGAACTGAAGTAATTGAATCGGATTAGACAAGCCTGCAGAACAAAGTCACATTCCATGAGGTTTTTCCAGCACTGAGTAGATGAATAGTAATTATTTAAGGATTAGTGCAAGTCTAAGATGTGGTCCACTCTGAATACTCTTCACCATATATAAACAAAAGCAAGATGTAATATGTGCTATTTAAGCTTCTTTTTATCTATAATAGATTTCTTTTAAGGCTGCAAGAACTTGAAAAATTCCTGTATGGTGAGTGAGCACTCTTACTGTTTTTCAATAAAGAATTAAACCCTATAAGCTTAAATTCTAAAGAGATTCTAAAGAGAGCTTAATTAAAGGTATTTACTCTTGCTTTAAATTATGTCTACTCTCATCCTGGTGGCTGTTGGTTGTGGTTTTTTTGAGTACATCAGTGAAGTAGAGGGGGTTAGGTTTTTTATGGTTTATGGTATCCTTTTTTTTTTTTTTTTGTAGTTTCTGAGCTCTTATGGATTCACAATTATACTCATTTTTGGCCACATCTTGAAAAGTGACTTGCAAAGCTAATTTTAAACTAGATTTGAACCCCATTTTAAAAATTTTTCTGTATCTTTAGTGTTGAAATAAGGACATTAGCCTATAGTCTTGACAGACCTTTTAAAAAAAAGATGGGTTTTTCATTCCAAGTTCTATCTCCCAGTGCATTGTAAAGATGACTTTGGATGCATTATCTGAGGGTACCACAAATATCAGAAGAATTATGCTTTACAACAGCTGTAGTTCCTGGGTGATTTTTCTGGAGAACCATGAAATAGCATAGTAGGAGATGAATAAAGATGAGGTTATGGCTGTGATTCCTTGTTCCTACTTCATTTTTTTGGAAATATTGCAAATAGTTTTCTATATTCAAGACTGGATTGCTTTTATTCCCAAAAGACCTCTTCTCTTGGTATTTTTGCCACATACTTCATTTAATATAGCTTTTGTTGTGGTTTCAGTTTCCCCCCTTTCTCTGTATCATAAGATAAATGAAATAAAGAGTAGATCAACCACCTGGTGACCACAT
Organism: Corvus moneduloides; assembly: GCF_009650955.1. NCBI lineage: Eukaryota > Metazoa > Chordata > Aves > Passeriformes > Corvidae > Corvus > Corvus moneduloides. The sequence continues at coordinate 13,798,982 of NC_045490.1, forward strand.
TGTGGATTCACTGAGAATAACAGGAATTTATGGTTTAAACAGAAGCAAAACATTTGTCTTCCTGAAAATTCATTCAGGCCCTGCTCTTGGGAAATTCCACTGTTCTAACCTTTATATATCCTGTCATTTGGGCAATTTCAGGTGCTAGATCTAGATGCTGGAGAACACAATTCTTTTTTTTTTTTTAAACCTCCTTTAAAGCCTTATTCACTGGATTTGCTTCATTTTGAACCAGGTAATCTCCACAGTCCTTTCTATTGTTTGTAATTGCTCCATAGGATTGAATATATTATGGGCTGTGAATTTTTAGAGGCTGTGTTCCTATAGAGTCTGAGGTTCTGTGAATACTTGATTTTATGGACCCTAGAGGGTTGCAGCCAAGGGATAAACATTTGGGCCAGGATTGATGGACAGTAGGTAAAATTAAGATTGGAGGGTTTGAAGACAAAACCAGAGACCAAGATACAGGACCAGGAGATTCAGTTGCTCAGACAAGATTTATAGATTTAAAAGACCTCTTAGTATGAGGAAATGACAATGTTCCTTCCTAGAAAGCATAAAACTTCATCAGCCCATGAAAACCAGCTGCATTAATAGAGTGGGATGAAAAAGAGGGTGGCCTTCCTACAAGGAGCTGAGGAAGGGCACTAGGCCAGCTTCTTACACTTGCAGGGTGGATGCTAAATTCAGGGTCTGCTGAGCTTTCGGTAAGCTGTGGGAAACACCTGTGCTTGTTGATAGACTGATAAGCCAAATGAGATCTGACGACTTCTGCTAGAAAAAAACCCAGCCCTGCAATAAACAACATACAGAAGTGAAAAAATGACACACACACACCGAGAAATGTCAGTGGTATGATTTGGGTTTTATCTCAGTGCATACCTCAGCCAGCAAAAGAAGTACAATCACTCAGAGCTCAAAAGAGGCAAGATTTGCTGCTATTGTAACACAGCCAGGAGGGGCATTTCCTTGGACTGAAGGTAGGGTCAGTGCCTGTCCCGGCAGAACAGGCTCAATATGTTGCATTAGCAGCATGAAAAATACTATTACCACATCATAACCTTTCATTTGTGATCTCTTGGTGCCACTTCTGATGAGTGAAGGTCTAAGGCACAAAATATTTCCGCCAACTTGTCTTTGATCAAGAGATGTTTCTACTGTCTGTATGTATCAGACTTTTGCTATAATTGGCCTTACCAATTTTGTTCACACTTCAACTGTGAGGAATATGTAGCACACCAGTAACAGGCTGTCTTGTGTTGATAACAAGCTTTTTTAATAAATCACTCAACCATCCTATAATAATAAGACTTTCTGCTGTGTTTTCCTCTCAAAAGTAAAGAGAAAAAATAATTCTGCCACCTGGATTGTCATTTTTTTGTCTGTCTCATTTTCATTCTTTTGTTGCATGACATGGTGCAATATAACAATAAGATAGAAAGGAAATCCGCTGGTTTCCTTTATTTTGCTTTTTTCATGGCACACTACTATTGTTCCAAAAGTCACAGAACCAAAGATATACTCAACTAGAGGACATGAGAAGAGAGATGAGGGTGTGCAGATATGACCAGAAAAGCAAACAAAACAATGCTAGGCAAAAACCAGAGGAACAAGCTGTTTAAATGTTCAACTTGCAGCTTTTTTTACTCGTAGTAAGGAGTAAGCTGTTGAAAATGTTCCAGTTTTAAGTTCTTCCAATTTATTAACTAAGCTTTAAATTTTAAGATTTAAAAGAGTTACAAGGAGTCAGCTAAGGAAGATGTAAGAATATTCATATGAGGTTTTTCATTCAATTCAGTGGGCCTGGGATAAAACCCTGAGGTACTGGACTGTCTAACAGGCCTTCTTTAAAGACTAATGAGCTACGACGCCGTGCTTTTGTAGTGTGGGTGGCTAGGTATCTCCTTTCCTAGCACTGAATTTTCACAGAGAATAAGGCTGAGAGGTTCCTGAAGACCAAAGAGATTGTCATATCCTCTATCTATAATAAATGTAGGGTTGAAAGGTGCTGTGGAATAGAAGGCATCCTAGTATGGAAAACAGGACAAGCTGTTCTGCCTAGGAAGCCCAAGGGCAGCTTATGAAAACCGACCGCATTCCTAGAGTGGGATGGAAAAGAGGATGGCCTTGCTACAAGAAACTGAGGAAGGGCATTAGGCCAGCTTCTCACGGTTATCACTGACCATCACAGACCTGTAATATAATCACTTTTGATTATCAACTTTCTGAATTTTCCTTCATGTTGAAGCTCAAGTTTATCATGCCCTCAAGCCAGGAAGAAGACCAGATTACTTTCCTGAACAGCTGAACAAATGTTATCTGTACAATTCCACATGTGCCCAGCCTTCTGTAGTCAGAGATGTGTCTCTGTGGTCTCAACACTGTTTTTTTAACTAAAACTGAAATGTATTTTTTAAAGAAAATTTGTACAAAATTGTATCACATAAGCACCAGAGCATCCAGATGAGGAAAATTTTGAAGGTTGGTCACATCTGGCATTATCTTGAAGTTAAGAACTGTATTTTCAAAGACAGGAAGGCACTGGAATTTTGAACATCTTCCAGACACATAAATCCAGAAAGAGAGGCTTTAAAAAAATCCCCCTAGGCGTTATTTGCCTGCTTAAAGAGCACTGAAAATCAAGCTTTAGAAAATATGGGCTGTGGATACATTCTAAATCTCTCTTTTCCTTTCAAATTACTTTTTCCATATCTTAGTAGATCTAGAATTACACAAAGTATATGGCTACTACAATCTTAGACATAATGCTGAACACATTTCTTTATCTGTTGAATTTTAGTACTGGCCAGAAATAGAGTCAAATCTCTTCTTTTCCTGCACACAGTGTCTAACAAGTCCTGCCGTAGCAGCACCTTTCCATTGTTCAGCATGTGTGCACCTCACCTTTTACCAAGAGCTGCTCTTGCCTTCTCTCCTCCAAGTATGTCTGCATCATTCCCAATTAAAATTTTCATCCCTCCCCTAATCAAGATTATGCTCCACTTCCTTTCCTCATTTTAAAAAGGATGTGAAAGCTGTCTTTCAAATCATTTTATCTCAACTGCAAATGGTCGTTTCTTCTTGTCTCACGGAAAAGTTCATGCTCTGAATCTCTATAACAGAACACTGACAGCACAAGTGCGAAACCTGGTGCTGAGGCTGCCTTTGAAGAGATTGTTTTACTTCTGTAGGGCTGCCTTCATTAGCTGTTACTGGTCAGATGGTTGTTGTGATGCATTCAACTTCAAAATGCATGAGGAGAGTTTGCAAATTTTGCATTATCTGCAATCTCTGCTCTTCTGCATGGAGTAACCTTAAATACACTGAATTTCATATTAAAATGGTTGAAAGCACACTTATTCTTTATTATTATTTTATTCAGCACAGTTACAAAAATGTACTAATATCCAATAACCCTTGTAAGATGCGATCTGTCTCTGTGAGTGAGAGAACTGAATAGTAACAATTTTTAAATAGAAAACCTATAATTCAGCCTACCTGACATCAAATCACACCAGACTGTTGCTCTTTAAGGAATATGCTACATCAGTAACAGCATTATTGGATGATAGGAAAAAGACTGTAATATTTAGTTAGGTTGCAACAACAAAGCACATTTGGGAATCATTTACTGGAGCTCAAAGAAGATGGATAAAAATCAATATTGCCTGTTGCCTACATAGCTATTTCATTCTCCAATTGCCAACAAGCAATAAATTGGTGCTAGAATTAGAATTCTGACATATCATTAATCAGAGGAATAAATATGAAACAGCTTGATGAACCTTGGTATAAGAAACACAATTTCAAATAAAAAGTCATCCCACATGTGTCATTTCTTGCTAGGGCTTTATATAAGTCAGCAAATTGTATCATAAATTTTGGCAAAAGGGACACTGGAGCTGTCAACTTAATTTTTTTTAAAGGGAAAAGCTCAAAAGACAATGTTAGTTCCGTGTCACACAGAGTAATCCTGCCTTTTCTAGTCTTTTATGGATTTAAATATTGTTTTCAGTAATGAGGGTGCAATCCTAGGAAAGTAGGTATGCACCTAATTTGGTACTTTAAAGTTACAGTATTTTACATCTGTTTTGATCCAGCCATCAGATCCATCTTTCTCCTAGGAATCCCCATAGCCATTCTTTTGCTCAGCCAGCTTTAGTCAGCATATTAATGAACTTATATTAGTAATGAATTTGTTCCACTGAAGACAAACAGGAATTTTGCTGTCAACCTCTCCAGAGGCAAGGCTGGACTCATTTGTTGATGGCAGCCACACCTCAGCACCGGCATCTTTGGAGTTTGTGCCAGCATTCCAACACTTCCTTTCAAAAAGAAGAGGAACAAAATCTGTGTCTTGGCCAGCAGAATTTTTTTTTTTTTTTTTTTTTTGCATCTGGGTTGTATTCATGTTCATCCCTCTTCTTGTCTCTTTGGATTTTCCCTTCTCTGAGTAATGAGCAGCACCTTTAGTTCCACAGTCTGATACTGAATAAAAAATGCTGTTACCCTCCAAGTGCTGTGGTACTGTAGAACTTCCTGGACAAGAGCTTAGTACATCTCAAGAACAGGGGCCACTTATGATGATCCTTTCACTTTGTTCTTGCTGTAGATCAAGATGATTTGGTTTAACAACAGAAGCTGCAGTTCAAAATGACAGTGGAAAACTTTTTCATCTCTTCTGCTACTGGAAAAAAAAACCACTTTTCCTATGTTCCTTTCCTGGACACCACAGATTTTCACTCACTGTGCATCTAGAGTGACTCTGCTCTTCTGCCACATTTTGTGAGGAAAAGGGAGGAGAGCAGCAGCTGGGGGCAGGAAATGAGGAGTGCAGCCCAAATCCCACTCCTTTTCCTCCTGCTGCAGTGGGAGCCTGCTCAGACAGCACAGCTGAACTCTGCTGTGTGCAGGAAGGGCCAGGGCAGAGGTGGAGGCTTAACAGGGTGAACACTGGGCAAGGAAGGAAGATTGCAGGGCATGAGGTTGGTACTGTAGGTGTTGTGATAACATAGCATCCCCATTTTCACATTTGTCTGCTGCACCTGCAGTACATTTTGGATGTGTAGAATTGCCGTGTAGCTCCTGCAACAGTTTTATCTTCCAACATTACCTGCTCCCTGCTTAAAACAGAATGCCTTTTTTGTGTCCATAGCCTACAGGAGAGGAAGAAGGGGCGAGGATTGTGGCTGGTTCAAACTGGCTGTGTGCAGAGTGTCCAGCCAGAAGTGTGTGTTGTCCTCAGCCAGTAGCCATTCTCTTAGTGGGGCTCTGCTTTTTTTGGAGGAAGAAAAGTCATGGTAGCTTGTTTTTAATTTAAAAACAAACCAAAGCCAATGCCATCACACTAGGAAAAACAAGTAAGGAAATGGAAAATATTAGACAGACTGAGAAAATGTGTTAGCAGTCATGTATACATCTTTCAGCCTAGGAAAAGGCAAGTTTTCATTGTTATGAGACATTTTCATTAGTTACTTAGATCTACTACACCTTTATACTAATTGAAGATTTTTTTTCTGCAAGTGGTATGTGGGAAAAAAGTATAGATGGTGCCAAGATCAAGTTTCTTGATGTGAAGATCTAGTGTAGAGGTAAAGCCCCCATAGTCACCTGCAGTCAGGTGACTCTACCAACTACAGTCACTTGCCAACATGCACGTACCTGTGCAGCACCTGACCCGACAGTGGCTGTGGTCACCTGCCTGTAGTGGGTGACGTGCAGGTGTGTATGTTGTCACCAGGCTTCCTAAATCACACAAGGCCAGTGCTGTGACATAATTGTTCCCTATATTTCTCCCGTGGTGGGGCTGGTATCGAAGGGAGCGGATGTTGCTGGGGATGTGTCTGTTGTCAGGCTTAGCTGGGGTTTTCAGTCCCTTGCAGTGTTTTAATTGTGTCTCTCTTCTGGGGTGCCTTTAAGCCCAGCTATTTGTGTGTAAGCATTAACTCTGCCACAGTGCAGTGTCTCGATCTTTGTGTGGTTTTGAAATAATCCTATAATCCTTTTACATTCTAAGTTGTTACATAATGTGGACAGAGTAAAAGCACGATACGTACTTTTGTCCCCTGTTACTGACACACTGAGCACTTAAACATCACACTGCTTTATTGGAAAATCAAGGCATTAAATTAGCAAAAAATTGCATAAATTTAAAATAAGTCCTTGTAATTACCTGCGTTCCAAGAACCAGATGTACCCCAAATGCTCATATTTGGTCTAACCAAAAAAGATGTTCCTCACTATTTGTGTCAAAGCAGGATGGAAAACAGGCTGGGGCAAACTGTACTACAGATAAAATAATCATATTCTAGGCTACCTGAGTGCTCATTTTAAGTCTGAGTAACTCTGAGGTGTTATATGTGTGTGGTCCAGAATAATCTGAGTAATCTGCCTTTATGTTATGGTATATAAATATTTCTTGCGTTTTTTCATTAATAGACAAATAGTTCCATAAAGTGTCAGAATTAACCTTTTGGCTTCAGTAGCCAATTTTCTCGTGTTTCCTATTTCACAAACTAGGTATGTGCTCACAGACACTTCCAGGGATAGAAGGAGAAGAGTGAGAACCAGTGAATGCTGTGAATCTTCTCAGTGTAACAGTTTCCAAAACACCTGCATTAGTCGGGATTGAATGGCTGTAGTGTGAAAATGGCTGGACTGCTCAGTCTTTCCATTTTATGTGATTAATACAGAAAAGCTGTTTGGGGAGAAAAAAAAGATACTATAATATCTTTTGAATTTCTAGTCTTGAATAAATTTTTGTTGCTGACAGAAAGTCAAAGTATCAACAGATTCTGAAAAGTAAAACATATTAACTGTTTTAAAAAGCAGGGTTATCTATTTGAGGAAGAACACCAGGTTTTCACCAGCATTTCCCTCCTACTTATGAGAGATAGTGTTGAGCCTCTAATACAAGAGTCAAGAAATCTAATCAAATGACTCAAAAGTGTGTGATCAACTTTACCTAATCGCTCAAAAATCTTAAGATGCTGCATCTTAAACAGTTGTGTTTATAGGACTGTCTGCTCTTCTAACTGCCAAATAAACAAGGCAGATTCTGTGCAAAACCTTGCTTCACTGGTTTATCAATGACTTTAGTTTGGGCTAATTTGCCCAACTGAGAAACAAGCTGAATTATTCTTTTTGGATTTTTCATGCATTCAGTGTTAACATGGTTCAGCTGGTTCCAGAGTCTGAAATTGCCCACTGGAAGATACTTTATGTTGGTGATCAGAGAATTTCCACAAGAAGAAATGTGGATTTGACAATATTTCTTTTCCCAGTAAACATTAGCTTCTGTTTGCAAAACAGGCTTTGTTTCTTTTTATCAACTTTATTAAATAAAGTCTGTCAAAAGAGTATATGAGATCACTGGTCTGGGACAAATAGTTGTAAGAATTGATGAGATTCAGTAGCAGAGAAGTGGTGGTTCTTAGACCTTGAAGAGCTTTGTTTCACCATCAGGTTTAAAGGGGAGTTTCTAACAGGAACAGAAGAGTAAATTTCACAATAACTAATTATTGGTGAAATACGTATGGATAAATCCATACTGCATTAATCTCTTTCAGACAAGGCACATATGAAAAGCTGTTGTCTAAACACAAAAATCACACTAGTCTGGACAAAAAAATCACACTAGTCTGTAACAAAAGCCATCTTAGATTTTGGAATTTGTTCTGATTAAATGTTAAATGGCAGCTCATCTTAGATTTGTTCTGTTGACTACAGTATGGATAGAGCCCTAAACAGGAAGTCCTTACCCTTCCAGTATGAACTTCAGTCCGTTTGGACTGAGGGAAATATAGACTTTATTTCATTTTAATAAGAAATAAAAGAACAACAAATACATTATTGCTTAAGTTGAGAAATGGAGTAAGCAACTAGAACCATAAAATAATTTAGCTTGGAAGTGGTCTCAGTAGTTCATCTCATCCAACCCTCACTCAGAGAAGGCCTAATCCACCCAGGTCGTGATGAACAAGGCTTTGCTTGGGTGCTGCAGTGGCAGGGGACCTGATTTACATCTTTTATTCTCACACGCAAGGTGAGAGATGTTAAGAGCTCGTGCTAAATTTTTAACTATAGATCAGAAAAAGAAATATTTTATTTGAGCCATTTATTACTTTATACATCTACTTGCTATGAAAAACTAAAATAATTTGTGAGAATAAAAATCATTTCAAGACATATTCAGAATGCAAGTAATCTTCCTCAAATTTAGTATTTGCTGGGGGGTTTTCCCCTTGTCTATTGGCCTCTCCAATGTGTTTTGCTTTTAAGATATTGGAGGATTAATCCAGCATATCTCTCTAGCTTTGCCCTCTGTGATCTCACAGGATAAACTTAGAATTAATTCCTCATACCCTTTCTGATAGAAGAGATAAGCCTTTAGATAAAATGTTATTTCAGTTGCTGTCTTATCCGGATGTTTGAGCTGCCAGTTAAATTGTAAATTAAAGGCACAAAGCTCTGGATTATGGACTCCAGCTTCATTATTAACGAAAAAAAATGCCCTTTTCACAGTTCGCCATTTTCTGTCTTCCAACAAACTCTCAGAAAATATGGTGAATCTTTTCCATTCTCCTGTTTAAACAAAACACAGTGATACAATCCTCCCTTTGGAAGATGAAGCTTCTACCATAAATAATTGATTTGTGCCTATTTTGTCCCCTTGAATGACCAGCCTATGCAAATGTGAAGTTACTTCCGTAAGGCACTTCTTGCTTTGGAATAAAGAAAATCAGGATCATATTTCCCTTGTTATACCATTCGGCAAAGTTTGTGTCCCAAATTTTAATGTGACAAAACCTTCCCCATTGGCATTGACCTCTGATTGCAGCCTGTCAGTTTTGCCTCTTCCATTTACTCATTTTTCCACTCACACCGTGGAGATTTGTCTCAGTCATCACTTCATATTTTTACATTAAGTCAATTAAATGGTTAAATAGCAACTGATCATACAATGTCTAAACCACCAATTTTATTGGGCATCCCTGTAAGGACAGCCATCCTTTATACAATGCTACATGTTCTTACAGTTCTTATTTATGTGAAATCTTTGTACAGTTACATTTTAGATTTTAAGAGGGAAACGTCAAAAGAGAAGTGAATTGTTTGTAAGATCCATGAGGTGTTGATTTTTTCAGATATAAGCTCTGGCTCTTTTTGTGGTGCTATTATTTCTGGGCATAGCATATACAAGAGAAAAAACTTATGGATGTGAAAAAATATGTATTGACATAAAAAAAAAAAACCACAAACACAAAACCAAAACAAACAAAAAACCAAACCAAACCAAAAACGCACCCAAGATAATATTTATCAACTTAATAGGTTTTCTGTTCAGTATAAGCATGATGGGTGGGCAGACCAGTTCAGTAGGGTTAGGAAGTGATCAGTCAAGAAAATGGGAGTTTTAACAATTCAGTGCTATGTGTGTATCTGCTTATTTTATCTCTTTACAAATGCTTATTTCTTCAAACCCTATTCCAGTTGTTCTTCAAAGGCAGTGTTCCCATGAGGCAGAATGCACACTGGCCTTCTCTGCTGGGCTAAAGCTGCCTCCCCTCAGTTCCCTCAAGCTGGACTATCATGTCAGCTTGCAGTCCTCAGCCTCAGAAACTGGCTCTGCTACATTCTGGTTAGATCCTGTGGTGCATCCCACATGTATTTGCATTTTTTATATCCTTTGTATGTTAACTGACCTTGCAAATGATGTTGTCACCCTTTGCTTGCAGAGGGCTGTATATGTGAGCTAGATTCACTTACAGGTTGGGGCTGTATTTAGTGAAGTGCTTTAGGGCACTTTGGAATCGAAGGCATTATCAGTATATACATTATTAATGTCAGCATAATAGAGTATAGGGCATATTGATGAATGTAACATGAACTGCATTATTAGGAAAGGGCTGTGAAAAGAATATGACAGAATAAAACCTAAAAGAAAATAGCCCTTGTCTACTGGACATGCCCTTTTACAGAGTTTCTGTTTCCTGTTACACAGCACATAACCACCTTGAGCCAAGGGGACTGTGGTGAGAAAGACTGAAGAGCCTTTATTCATTGTACAGGGCAAAAAGAGACAGAGGTGTTGCTTCCTGTGTACAGAAAATGAGTATGCTGAAAGCAATTGCAGAAATGAATCTTGAAAATGAGGCTGTTTTGTGAAACAGTCAGAGTAAACAAAAGATACGAGGAGTACTTTAACAGTTTATCTTTTTTGGAAAGTAGTAATAGTTCTTATGCAGTCAGGAGACCTATTTTCTATTCTCAACTATTACAAGTTCAGTGTCTCTATTAATTATCCTCTGTGCTCCATTTTAAAGGCTATGAAAAACATTTATCTACCTTCCTAAAGCTCCAAAGCATGCTGTGGTCTTTCAAACATTGCTTCTTTAGAGTGTTTTCACCTTCAGTGTTCAAAAATAACCAGTAGTATACATTATACCCATCTAAATAGAAAGATGAATTATTCTGTTTGTTAAGGCACAAACTCACGGGAGCCAAAGCTACACTTTTGGGAGCCAAGGTTGTGCACATCGCCACTCATTCAGTGGCTGCTGCCAGGGTGGGTCCCCTCCAACACTCCTGCAGACTCCAGCCCTCAGGTTTTGTTCCTCACAGGTTTCTCTCTTTCCCTCAGTTTTAATAAAGGCTCTCTCCAGCTGTCAAGTTATCCATGCAACTGAGGTGCATGAGATTTGCAAACTCTTCGGGTTCTTTTGACTTGTGTTGATTGATATTTCCTTCTTCTGGCATCTGCTTAAATCATAACTGTGGTAGGCTACCATACTTACTGCTTGCATACTAATCCGTTCTTAGATTTTATGCTATTTCTTTTTATTAAATGCAGATGCATGGATTCAAGGAGAAAAAGTTATTTTTTATTGTGGCCTCGCACCTCCAGATAATCAGCTACTTTGATGTGATCCATCGTTTTGATTATTATAGCTTACTAAACAGCATAAAATGATCCTGAGAGAAGATTTTCTTTTTCCATGGGTTAATGTCAGATGGAGTACAAATTCCGTTCTGGATTAAGATTATCTTTTTAGCACCTCTACTGTTTAGAAGAGATCCTAAGTTATTCATTCAATGTTCTCAAAATTAGAACCAGATACTCTTACCAAAGATGAAGGGCTAGTGAGAAGGGATGTTGACTTTTTTGACTTTTTTTCATTATACTGCTCATAAGATTTTGATTTTCCACAAAAATAGAAGCTTTCTACATAAGAGCAACTTGAGCCAATAGGAAGAACCTTTACAAGACACAACGAGCTATGTCCACACTGGTTTGGGGGTTTTCTTTCTTCAGTTTAAGATTTTATGTCAGGTACACCAGACAGCAGCTTTCAACATGTCTTTTGTCCTCTCAGTTTTTTCGTTTTATTCCAGCAGCCGTAATTTACACAACAAGGGGTATATCTTACTTATTGTATTCACCACTGAGATAGAAGGAAACTTTGTGATCAGAATACATCGAACAGTGAGATGCCTTGAGTTTGTTGCTAGAGGTCTTTGTCAAAGGTGCTCTTTTGCTTTTAACATAAAAGTAGGTAGAAAAACTAAATAAAGTGACAGTGTACATCCCTAGGGGAAGTATGAGTTGCTTCAGAATGAACAAAGCTAATATACTTAAGACCAAATCATGCAAAGTCTTGTTTCTGCTCTATTAAAATTGCTGCATTGTGATTAGAAAGAATATAGTGATTTAGGTAGGACTGAAAAAGATGATTAATTAATCCTCTCTGTTATTGTTGTTATAGTAAAAAATGCAATTCCATTCATTCGAAATTCAAACTCTGATCACAGGAACCTGTGCTTTCATATGAAACATGTAGTCCATAAGTTTGTCAGGTGGGATTCTGTTCACATTGTGTCTTAAAAAAGCTAATGTGTTATTGCCTTATTAATTACTGTCTTGTCCAACTAGTCTGTTCCTTCCAGGGGGATTGAATGGGAGAGTTAACTGCTTGTCACTGGACTAAAAGCAACTGTCTAGCTTTTAAAGATTAATTAGATGGGGGTTTATGTGTTTTATTCCATCAAATATTTAGTTTCTTAAAAACTTTGGCTTCACAGTACCCTATTTTGTTGTACTCTAAGGATCAACTTGAAACATTGTGTCATTGGTTAAGCAATAATATCAGATGACTGACATACCTTTGCTTGCAAAAAAAAAAAGAAGGTAGACACTCAAAAATCAGTATCTGAATTCAGAAACTGCCTGAAATAAAGAACAAGTACTTCCTTTCTGGTATTCCCACTTAGTGAATATATAGCAGTAAAGCCTATTTCTGAGCCTGTTTTTGTCCAATATAGTCCTATACTGTGAAAGAGACCTGAGCAAGAAAATACGAAATCCCAGGTTTCACACACTCACCCTCATCTACTCTTCCCTCTCCCAAGTCACCTTTTATTCTTCCATTGTAACAGTCTTCTGTACAAATATCACTGTTCATCTCTGGTGGGTTTTCCTTATCTCTGTAAACTGGTGCGAGTGACCACCATCACCAACTGATGCAGTACTACCGGAGGAATCAATCACGAGTCATTGGGAAAGCCGTTTAAATGAACTCCACCTCTGTATAACACATCTAGGAAATACCATGCCAGAAGCCATACTGGGCACCTCCTTCATCTCTTTATTTGGTTAAGAGCTGAGCTGGGATCCCACTGCCATGGGATAATGGTATAAACTGCCGTGGTTTTGGCAGAGCTGCTGGGCAAATGAGAAAGAAGCAGTTCCCAAAACCAGAGTCCTCTTTCATGCTGTCTGTCTTCTCAAGGAGGAGCTAGATACTTCTTACTCCATACAATTGGAAGTATGACTGTTGGATTAAATGTGCTGGCAAAAGCTGTAAAGAAAATTCATTTTAAAAAAGCCATACTGAATACAGAAGTTGATTAAAGAAGGAGGAAACCCAACCCTGGCAATCAAATTAAATTGATAATATGATACAAATTATTTCTCACCTTCCTGTAGGCAGCCAGCTTGATGCTTGCAGCATACTTGGATCCGTTTCAACCATATAGCTGACAGATTATTTTTCCTCTTCTGGAATGTTTCCCCAAATGGGCAGCAGGTGAAATAAACATTGTCATTACAGGCACAGGAATCAAAGGGTGAGCTCCCAGCCTTGAGCCAGCCCAGCATTCCTGTCCTCTCCTTTTGGAGAGCCCAAAGCTCACATGCAATACTGCGAGGCTTATAAGGCACTGATGAATGTTTCATTTCTCTGTTACCTGGAGAAAACCATAACATCTATGTGCATGAAGAGAGAAATAGACCTTTAAATAAGCATTCAGAAAGGAGAACTCTTGCCCTCTTGTTTAAATGTGAATTTTTTTTGGAAAAAAAAGCTATTTTTGTCCAGTTCTATACGCTTCAAATTGTCTTAAATATTCCTTGATGCTGGTTGTGGAGATCTATAAAAATATCTTTGCTGTTGGTCAGGAAATATTTTTGCTTCTCTACAGAAAATGTGTGTGAAAAATATTGCAATCAATTTTATCTAAAGTAAATATTAAACCCTTTATTTCAAAGGGAAATGATAAGCAATTTCTGTTTTAATTTTAGCATTAGAAAATTAAAACCTGTATTTCAAGAATAAAATTACTTTAGAATGAACTTTGGGCAAAATCAATTTAAAGACTTCTAATGACTCTAATAGGTTTTGGACCAGGTCTGAAGATAAATTATGAACCTACCTTCTTCTTCTCTCTCCAGGAACTCATGAGATCTTATCATCAGAGTGTAAATCTCAAAGGAACAGCTTGCTGCTGCATTTATTTATCACCTCCTAAAGTTCATTGTAGTTCTTGGGGGAATCAGTTTAATTACAACAGTAAATACTGTTCTAAATTTTTTCACTTCATGATGAAAAAGTGTGCAGCCATAATTACAGTCTGTGCATAGCATGCTTTGTCTCTGATTTACTTGTTTGCCAGAAAGCCATTTTCATGTGCTAATATTGCAGCAGTAACAGTGTCACATGGCCCACTTGAACAGTGAGTGCTCAGCACAAAGCTGAAGTCAGTGCAGAGCTTGCATTCTAAATAAACTCTGCAATCGTTGTAATGATGAAAACATATGAAATCGAGGTAGCCAGAACAAGGTTTTCAAATATCACCCATCTGCACTGGTGAGCACTCACTGCTTATGTCCTCCTCATGGGGATGACTTGCATTACACAGGGGAGGAAGGAAGGAGAGGAGAGGAGGGGTGAAAGACCTGTGACTTCTACAGTCTCTATCTTTTTAAATAAAGTAGTCTGAAGGTTTCCCACCCGCTTCACTGAACACAGTTCATTGTGCAAAACAAAAACACCTCTTTGTTTTTCCTCCTGCTTTTCATTGCAGTGCCACATGCTTACAGGGATGGCTTAAGCACTCAGCTGCAGGAGTTAGAATCCAGTCCTTCAGGAGTGGAGAGAGGCAACAGAGTTTTGGGGCAATGCATAATGGGTGGCTCTTGGAAAAAGAGGGCTGTGAGTCATAATTTGAAAATATGAGATTACAGGAGAGGTGGGCAGCCTTCTTTTATTCTGACTTTAATAACAACATGGACAACTTACTCTTAGCTCTTAATTGAAGCTCTCCTTCCTGCAGGAGTTTGAAAAGAGCTTACCAGGCTTGTGTGAATAAATGATTGTCTAACTGTCAAATAGCACAGACCACCTTGATTTTGCTGCTGCCAGGACATCCAAAAGTGCCAGCGCTCTATAAAAGAATCAATCCTGTGAAAGCACTAGATGTCTGTTAATAGATTTTTTTTCTCTCTCTCTCAAAGAGAATTGGTTTTCTGTTGGTCTAAGAGCTTTCTCCTGTATCCCCAACTATCATACTGATAAAATTAAAGCTACACTAATTCACAGAAAGGAAGTATAGCAACATATGAAGATGAAGGCTTTTCAAATTAAATCTTAGATCCAATCATCTTATGAACCAAAACATATTATCTTAAGCAGTAGCTGATAAACTGACAGTCACATACAGGAGGAAATCTTGGCACCATCCCATCAAATCTCTGATGTGTATCAGAGAGACAAGGCAAGAGAAAATATTTTTTCCTTAATAAATCATAAGGATTATTTAATCTGCTGCTCCATACAGAATGAAGTATTTTGTAATATATTTACCAAATAAGTATATTAATATATTTTGGTCCCTTAGTTGAGATGTAAATTAAATTCAGAGGTGAACGAAAGTTTGAAAGTTTCTTGGTGTGAGTGTTCTTTCTAAGTGTCCCACTGAGAGCAGGTCTATAGTTACAGTGCACAACATATAACACAGATTATTGTGCTCTGCTGACCTTTGTTGAAAATACTTCATGGAAATAAGTCAGTTAAAATTAATTTATTTTGATTGTGAAAGACTTCATTTTCAGCAGGTGATACAGTATATATATTTTCTAGGAAACAAAAACTGGGAGAGATAACAATTCTGTGTGTTAACTTTGCATCATCCTTTCTGAAAAACATATTTGCAGTTTTAGAAAGCCAGTAAATTAAATCCCATGTCAAGACAAATATATTGAAATATTTGAAAATATTTGTATGGAAGTCATTGAATATAAGTTTAGTAAATATTTTGCATGTTTAGATTGAATTCATTAAGCATTTTGGATTTGGAGAAATATTTAATTTGCTGTCACAACATTTAGGACTAAAAGCGTGGGTTACTTAGAATCAGATTTTGGCAGAGAGGAGTAACATTTTTTAGTATATATGCTGTATCATTAATTTTGAATTAAATGTTTTTGGTTTGAGATACTTATTCAAATTTTTCCAATGATATTTTTAAAATAATGTCTAATTCTTTGCTTAAAATTGATGTAATTTTTTTGTTGATAAGTCCTAGAAAGAGTGAAAGAAACAATGTGTATGTTTCAGCCACTATTTTTAACATGGCAACCAAAATAGAATTTCTCTTTTTTTTTTTTTTTTTTTTTTTGATTAGCTCTGGATCAGAATACCTCATTGGAAAGTATTAGAAAAAATGAATCTGATTAATTCCCTTGTATTCTAAGATATAGATCTATAGATCTATAATTACTTTTTTTTTTTTTTCTGATTTCAATCAAGGTACAGGCAGTTATAGGAGGATGTGATGATTATCCTGTTACTTATGCTCAAATGAGGCGCAGGAGTTTCCATGGTCCCTTGAGAGATCTTGATCTCATTTTCCTGCTGGGTAAAATTCCTGTTTGACTGCATGAGCAATTCTGAGATTCACGGAGTCAATAGAACTCTGCTTCCCAAGGATATTCAGATCAACTTTCCCTTTTGGTTAATCCCTTAGGTGGAGAGCATGTCACTTCCAACATCTAGAGAGACAGACTGCTTTATAATCCAGCTGTGTGCATCGAGCTAGAGCTCTGCAGACTTGGAATTAAGAATGAGGGACACAGAGCACGGGTGTGTTTTAGGGTGTTTAGAACCATGTATTGGTATATTCTTAAGATAAATGGAAGAAACATGCCTCTGGTTTTGATTTTCTCACCCAGGAGCACCAGATGTCATCAAGAGCCTACAGCAGAAGCCCTGTTTCCAAGTACCTCACAGACTATGAGGAAATAATTTCGTATATCATAATTAGAGGCCCATCTTGTCACATGCAAGTTCCAATTCATTTTCTGGTGCATGCATGTAGCTCATACATCCGAAATAAATCCTCTTCTGTCTTTTGATACTTTCTGATTACACAGAAATGCTCTCTTTTTTTCCCCATCTTCCTCTCCCCCAATAAATGGCTCTAGGGCATGTTACTGCCGTGCATCATTCAGAGTAGGGGCTTCACCAAGCTGTAATCACTTTTTGGTCGCTGTTCTGCTGTATCTTCTTTGTATATTTTCATTTTCAGTCTCCAGGCAGGTGAGTGAAGCTCTACCTAGATAGTCAATTTTGAAAAGGATGCAAATGATCATGTTTTAATAGGAGATGTGTTAACTGCAGGCTCTGGTAAATAACTATTTACAAAATCCCCTCTGTGTTTTCACCACATCAGGAATTAACGTGAAGTGAAGACTTTTGTGTATGAAATGCTTGGCTCATGATTGACACAGAAATTGAGTCAGAGAGATTGAAATAGCTCAGGAGTTATTGTCTATACAAGGAAGTGTGTTAAAAAGAAATAAAAATATGAGCACTTGTAAAGAACAGGGACCTGGTTTTCTCTTCCTGTCTAAATTTGTAATCCTGCACTGAGCTTAGCTGTATTTAACAGCCTGAGAATTGGAATTAATGAGTAGTGCTGAACTCTTACAGGTAAATTCTCCAGAGCTGCCATGACTCTGCAAAGGCCTTAATTATGAGGGTTCTTTGGTTTGGGATTTTGTTTTTCTTGGTTTTCTTTTTTGTATTGCCACCAAACAACTTGACAAGAAAGCTTCCTAAAGCCAAAGAACAAAAGTGTAGTCCTTTAGCTTGCCATTTCTTTGCTAACTATTATTTTGATGTTGGAATTTAAGCTTGTCAAGCATTCTTAACAAAAAAAACCGAGAGAGAATGAAGGATGTGTCATACCAGTTCAACGTTTTTGCTGTTTTCCCCAGCAAAGGCAAATTAGAAGGCAGATGGAAGTTTTAAAGAAAGCAGGTTTAAGGGTTGTGTGGGGGCTGTTTACAGTAATACACAGGGAAACCAGCTTTTTGTTCTCTCTAAATGAAGTATGTGAAAGTCAAGGCTGTGACTAAGACTGCACAGTTGGCTCCAGCAAGAATGGCTTGTTGAATTTGATTTTCTTGGGATTGTTGCTCACTCCCATTTTTATCACCACAGCATCACTGTAATTTTTCTCAAAGGTTGGGTATGAGAACATAATGCTCTTTGTGGAGTAATTAGGGTGCTCATATAACACAAGCAAACATGCCTCACAGCTGGAAACCTCTCCTTTAGAAATTACTTAGAAGGAATTTTCTCTCAGAGCGTTATTGAATAGCTCAGTGTAACAGAGGAGAGATTCCCATCCCACACTGGAGGCTGTTTCTCAGCCATAGTGAGCAAGCGAATGACTACAGCCTTTAAAAGGAGATTTACTTCACTTTGCACTTCGAAATTTAAGTAGGATCTGCTGAGTAAAGATTAAGCCATATAAATTGAAGTGGTTGGATTTTGTGTGAGATGATTTCCATGGTAGGACTTAGCCTGCTTTTACTTCGCATTAGATGTGCAATTAGAAGCACTAAAAGCTACTAAAGAGGGGGTTGGAAATAACATATATCACTCATATTTTCCCACAATGGGAAGATGGGATGTATTGTTTCCAGCTCTAACAAATAATTCTCAGTGCCATTTTGCTGCTTTTCAGATGTATAATTTTACAGTGTTTGTATCTTGTCCATCTAAAGCTTCCCACGCTCATAAAAAAGCCTAATGCCATTTCTTTTTCAAACTTCTAAGTACAAGATGTCAAGGGTAAAGTCTGTAGCTAAAGGTGTTAGGACAAATCCACCCTGCAACTCTATCTTTGGGAGCTCCACGTTCATATGCCTGGTCCCTGTCTCATACTTTCTGTGTGCACACACACCTTTACAGTCAGGAGCCTCCTGTGTATTTATGTTGCTTAAGATTTTCCCAGAGAAAGGCTTTTATGACCTTTCTGTGAGAAGCTTGAGGAGTTCTGTTGTTTGCAGAAGACTTTTGAAATTGAGCCATGCGGTCAGAGCACTGCCTTTCTTTGTCCTGAGATTCCAGTCAGGTTTAGCTGAGGTATAAAGACAGAGTTATCAGAGAAATACTTGCACAACGTGTAAGACCAGGTTCCTGCCATTGCCAAAGGAATGCACTGCTGGCAAAACCAGGGCTAAACGGAAGGAAATGGGACAGATCTCCCACTGGATCTCCTACAGTAATCTGAGCAGGTTGGTTGAGGGTGTGCTGCCCTCTGTGCTTACAAAGTTCTGCTGAGCAGAAGCCGTAACTGAGGCCTCAGACAAACAAATACTATTATTTCTTCCTCCAGCTTTTAAGATCATCAAGATTATATAGACCCAATAATAATATAGCAGTTTAAAATCCCATATAATTATATTATTGTCTCTGCTGGATTTGCTTTCAAATTAATTCTACTCAATGTTGTGGCAAATTAATTTTGGAAAGTCATTAGTAGCATCAAAGTAATCCCATTGTAAATCAGCTTGTTGCTGCTATATGAGCCAAAACCTCAAAATAATAATAAAAAAAAAATAGTTGTGGAGACATTAGTAACAATAGCTGAAGGGTTAATTAGCCTTTAATTGAGTCGTTACTTGACCAGACAAATTATAATCCTATTCAGTGTGTGCCATTTACACAAGTTTTCCCTGATTTTTTCCTAAGGTAATAGGCCTAGCAGTTAGCTGGCTGCTGCTCCTGCTATGCTTCGGCAGCTGTCATTTTGACATATTTTCTGCTTTCTTTAGAAGAGAGAGGTTGATTGAATGTGAGGAAAGTGGAACTTTGACAGGCTGTCAGAATCCCTTGCAGCACAAACCTACCTGCCAGCTAACTTGTTTCAGGTTTATTTCAAAGAAGGTTTCCAGCACACAAACTTTTATTACTAGCCCAAGAAGGTCTTAAGTAGGTAGCTTCCATTTTCTCAAAAATCTAAATTACAGAATTTTGCCTTCAAATTGGTTTGAATTTCAGAAATTCCACGTACGTCAGGGAAAGCAAAAGCAAGTTCTCTTTCCCCTGTCCATATGCAAAGGCCTAGGTGGATGAAAGACATGCTGTTCTTCAAGTTCTTTCTTTTTTATTTTTGTAGTAATCAGCTATTAGCCCTAAACTATGAGCAGCCTTCTGAAATTCTGAAGTCCGTTCATTAAGTGGTCAGGAGTAAACATGCTGTAAATGATTATTCCTTAATAGGGGCTCAAGCTGGGAGGAGATGCATCTGTTGATGCTAATGGAACCAAGCTGTTATAATTAATAGCAGACAGCTACCCACACAACACAGTCACCTCTTGACTCGTGCTTTCACTACCCAGCCAACCTGCCAGGGCAATCCCCACCGCGTGCTCAGAGCCAGAGGTGGTACTGCTGTCCTCACAGCACCCAGCTAAGGGCTTGGAAAGTCCCTCTGGGTGCTCTTTGCTTTCTGAGGTAGAAATGTGTGTTCCTGAGGCCTTCATCTGCATGGAACAGCTGCTGCCCTCTTGGCTCCTGTCTGAGTCACAGCCTGTGGGTGATGCCAGCATGGGCTGGTGGCCTTGGGCTGATTCAGTGTGTTCTCAGTGTTCTGATTATCTGTTCTTGCAGGTGTGACAGGGCTACTGCTCTACAGGGTTAAATTAGCCCTGGGAAATATTCACACAGTATCTTCTCGGCAGGGGATTTTCATTTCTTTGACCTGGAGTTTTCTGATAAATATGTCTCCACCTAAATCAATAAATACTTGTAGAAATCATTCACTCAATTCACAGATGAGTGGTCTTTATGAAAGCCAAAAGAAAATAGAAATAAAATGATCTAAAGAGACTTCTCATCATACTGATCACACTGAGAATTGTTTTTATATTGTCATTTTCACTTTGTTTGGTGGCTTACATGAAAGAGGTTAGTAACAATATACAATATTTATGCATCTACATTATCAAGTGCCTTTTGAGGCACATCCATAACCTTTTACATGTGCCAGCTTTGGTATTTGCATTTACCTATGTTTGCTGAATGCAAGTTCTTTTGCCAATGTGCAGTCAGTAATAGTGTTACCTATGAAAATCTCTTCTACAGGATGTACAGTGATGAAATCAAACCTTACATTCTACTCTGGCCCATATGATAATGATCATATACCATCTCTTCTGGAACACATATGTGCTGTTCCTGTTGAAGAACTCACAAAGCTGTGTGACTGAAGGGTGTGCCTAGCTAGGTTCTCAGCTACCTAAAAGTCTCTGTCCCTCCTAATGATTTAAAGAGGTTTATGGAACTTTTTAGAACTAAATAGTTACAGAATGGTGTAAAAGACAAAGATTAGTGCAATTTAATTGACTGAGACACAAAGTGAGTTCTATGCCTGACAGATACACTGACGTAAAGGTGACAGCAAACACACACCACGCTTACCAACCCTCACCTTTTGAATCCAGTGGTTTTACAGTACAATTATCCAACTTGTTCCTCACTAAAACACTCGAACTTCCAAAAATGAGCACACGTTATGCAGCACTGCCAGACACTATTAGTCAAACAGGTAAGGCACAGCAATGAGAGGTTTTCCTCAAGACAATTCAGAATGCTTTCAGCAAGTCATCTTGCCTGCCTTACTGCTTTTATCCACAGTCTTTACAATTGTACATAGCAATTAATCACAAATTAAAACACTTGGATTATTCAAACTGTGGTTACCCAGTTAATCACTGGAAAACCAGAAATTACTTAGGAGTCCACTCTGTACTGGGATTCTTTTCCATGCAGACATTAACAGAAAAAGAATGGGAATCTTTGAAGCCTGATAGACAATTATGTGGTTTCCTTGCTTGAAAGGAACAGTTCAGAAGCAAATTGTAGGGATTTCACTGTCAGAATAACTGAGACTTTTTATTTCATCTGGAGTGGAGAGAGTTTGCTGGAAATCTTAATCAGAGCTTTAAGATCTAAAAGTTATGGTTGCTACCTTTAAAAGCTGAACATGGCATTGGAAAGCAAGCTAGAAGTCCTGGCTCTAGCTCCAGTCCAGTTTTTCTATCTGAAAGCAGGAACGTGATGGATTAAATGTTAATGATTATTGTTCACAAAGAACCTCTTAGATTTATGCATGCACAGAATCTGACATTTTAGCCCAATTCGAGATTTCAAATAGTGCTGCTCTACAAAGATTTTATTAGAAAAATTAATAATTAAATTAATCCATGTTTTGCTTTTCCATAGGAAAGATTTTTCCTTTTTGGAGATATATGCTTGTGACATGTAAAAAGTAATTTCTAGAAATAGATTTTCAGAGAACTTTGTTTTCCCTCATATTTATTTACTTATTTGGCTAGTCTTTTATCATTTTTACTTCATAAATTTAAGAGTTAGGCATGTAAAAACCAGATATATACTTTGAACAAGCATACAGTTTGCATTGCACATGAATCTGTGTGTATGCAGAAAACCATGAGCTATTCTGTGTAGAATATTAAAGGCACTACAAGCAGTGTGGTAATCTGTGCAGAGTTTGTTTGAATGCTAATAAATCATGGAATCACTTTGTTTTCTTACCACTGGGACTTGCCATGTAGGAAATATTCACTTCAACACAGAGGAGTACCTTGTACACAATTTTTCATACCTCCTCAAATCATTGGCATTTGGTTAAAGAGCAGACGTCCTCAGTGGCAAAGGAAAAGGAGTTTTCAAAGCACATGCAGCATACTTATCCTCCCATCCCTCAATTTGATGATGATACTACTAATTGTTTAATTTTAATTTTATTACTCTTACAGTCATATCTATAAAAACTTTCTGGTTTTGGCTGAAAAGGACAAATGTTCATGTGGGTGTGAGCACACAAAGTACTCAAGCTTCTGATTGCAAGTTAATTGAAAATTAGATTGGGTATCTGTACATTGCATTGAGATTTATATGTTTAGTTGTATATTAATGCATGTGTTTGTGTATGTAGAAATATACACACACATATTTACAGGTAAATTTGCAAATATGCAAAATATTTATATATGTTTGTGTGTGTGCATTAATATATACATGTATATGCAGATATGGTTTTATTCCTGAAATCATGTACTGTATTCATACTTTTACCAGAATCTTCTCTAAGGCACTTTCTAAACTAAATGCATTTGAGGTAAGGAAGAGGATGGTCCTGCCAGGCAGTGTTTTGAAGTGGAAATGAGAAAGAGCTAATTTTCTTCACAACAGTAGGCACAACCAAAGACCTATCAATATAGTACAGGAGAGGCAGAGGAGGCAGAAACACGCTTTCATGTGAAATTGAAGTTGTCTAAGAATATCACTGTTGAAATCTTTAACATACTCCTCCTCTACAAAAAAAGTGAGGGAAAGTGACAAGCCTATCTTTTTCTTTTCCAGTTCAATGACAAAAATCTTCTTTAAACTGATTTTACTACAGGGTAGCCATCTTACTTTGGAACAAAAAATGCTGTTTGTCACATTGTCCCTCTACACCAAAGCATGAAAACACACAGACAAAACAACCCTCCTGGAAAAAATGTCCATAATTATTGTGGTAAACGACCCTTCTTTCCAGGCCAAGGGCCAGCCTTTTGAAGGTAGGACTATTATTTCTCAATAGAGCAGAAAAAGATTTATAGAACACTCAAGTTGAAAATGCCAGGAGAACATTCTAGGTGGTCAGCACAGAGAACCTGGAGGCAGGTTCACGTCAGCGGCTGCTTCACTGTCCTTTGTGCTTCACCAAGATCTGCTGGGAATTAAATTAGTGCTTTGGAAGGGGAAACACACTGTTCACTGTCCATCTGTGGCAGCACTTCGGCATCACCAGGGGCTGGAAGACCCGTGTCAAGTGCGAGGCTGAAACAGTACAGTGGTATTTTCCAGCACAGTTTGTCCCTATTGGTAATGAAAGGAATTATTTTCCTTTTTGAATTGAAGAGAATAAGCTAGAGAGAACAGGGATTAAAATGTGCATCTTTGGTAACAAAGTGAACACATTTACATACCTCACTTATACACACCTATGAGCATCTACGTGATGGTATCTGTATGTTTGCAAAAGGAGATTAATTTGAAAGTGTAGAAGAAACAACTTTTTATAGCATTTCTTGTGGAGAAATCATTCTGGTGATGATTCTAATCACAATAATCCTCTTTCACATATTTCATTTGTTCATCCCGAATGAGGGACTGGTTGAATTCTAAGGCCATTTCAGATTTGACAGTGTGCCACAGAGTAGAGGAAAACAAGCAGCAAAGCCAAGGAAGCACACTTGTCATCCCTCCCCTCACAGGAAAGATTGTAAACTTGGTTTCTCTTTCCTCATGGCCAATTTTCATGTTCTGTGCAGAACTCTCATACTGGTGGTGTATTTCAGTTTTCTCCAAGCACATACTGTGCTATTGTAATCCTAATTACACGCATTTTCAGTAAAATACCAAATTGTTAATTTTCTTAATTAGCTTTGATATTTTAGCTTCCACGTCAATCTTTCAATCTTTCATGCATATTTCAGTTTGGAAGTAATGTAGATCTATATTGCATATACATAAAACAATGTGTCTTTTTTTAATTTTTTGCTTGTTTCGTACTTAGAAGTGAACTTTTCGTTTAAATGATGCAAGCCTGATTTTCCTTTTTTTCACTTTTCTTTCTTTCTTAATGTTTACTAAGGAATAATTATTCTTTCCAGAGTTGTTATAGGAATAATTACAATAATGATTGAAATTATGAGTTGTGGTACAATGGTGTGAATGATACTTAGAGACTGTTACTCATTCACCTGGTTCAAGTTATTGATAATACTTATATAATAATTCTGACCTATATTCTCAATAAACTTTCGCAACTTTTTACTTTGAATCTTGACTCCCATAAGAGGAAGCATTTCACTAACACAGTAGTGTTGTCTGGAACAAAAAACAAAAAACAAACAAACCCAAACAAAACAAACAAACAAAAACAACTTAAAAAAATCTCCTGAGCGTTGTGACCTCAGCCCAAGCAGGCAGTGGGTTACTGAAATCTTTTTGTTTATGGTGTATCTGAAAGGCTTTACAGGAGCTCCTTAACTGTGGGTATTAAGGTCTACTTGCTTGTCGTGTTGGCACTGCTTTGAGGTAGATATGTAGACTTTTCTTTATGCCAAATGAGCAGAATACTCAGGAGTGAGAGAATAGAAATTCTTTCAGTCATCTATCAAATAATATCATGGCTTATATCTATTTTTTGCTGTATGAAACATGTTTATAAGCTTCCCATTGTACACAGGTACACAAAATAAACAAAAACTCTTTATTTAAAACCAAAACAAAACAACACATTTGTATTAAAGAATGCATTTGTATTTGTTTCTACCAACTGATAGCATCTGGGTATTTTCTTTCAACTCCCCAAAATTAAGATGTTAGACCTTTATTATATCCATCCCTTAGGCAGACAGAGCAGCCCTAGCTCACAGAGCTGCTGCTTTTACAGAAGCTATTCCATAGTTCCATAATCCTGCCCTGGAGAGTGTCAGTGTAAATCTAGATTGGGAGGTGACAGCACAATGATGAGAAATAATAATCTACTTCTCTATTTTTTTAACTACCAAAAGAGCAGAGATTTGTGTATTCCTGGTCAGTTGAGTTGCAGTGAAGATGTTTGTATTCTGCTGGTGGCTTGTCAAGCCATGTGATTTAATTTCTTCCCCAGAGACTTATCTTCAAAAGTTTAATAATATTTTTATCAGAGACTTTATGTTATGATGTTGATGATAATAATAGTAAACCAAAAGAGATGTGAGGCATAATGGGTTAATGCTTCTTAAGCATAGAGAAGGTCATAAAAGGAGAACACTGGAAATGTAAAGTACAAAATTGTTTTGTTGTATTATTGTTATTATTATCTTAAACTAAGATAAGCACAATATATATATGAGGCATGGAATTCTGTGTGAGGTGGCATTTTTACAGCACATTTTTACAGTATGTTCCTTACACAGAAATTCTCACATTCTATGTGTTCTTACACTTATGTCCTTAACCTGTAAAATATTTAATTCCTGGGTAGTTCATTAATACATACAAATATTATGTTTTCATATTGGTCCCAGATTTGTTATATTGCAAAATCGTGCCATCCTGGAATAAAACTCATAGTTTCTGCTTAAGATAAGCATGGCAAAACCAGTTGTGTTTCAAATTTCTTTGTGGGAAAAAAAAAGAAAGAGTTCAGTGCAACTCACTGAATCATAGCTGCATTAGCCACTTCCTGAATGACAAATTCAACCAAAATATTTTAGTGAAATATTTTAGCACATATACAGCATCGATATTTTGATACACTAGCTTTATTCATTAGCCTGCCTTAATAAAATAACCATCCTCAGCAATTTTTTCTCATTAAACATGGCCAGGAAATTTCTGAAGGAAACAGTACTTTGTTTTCCATTGCTTGTGTTAAGCAAATAAAGTAGAAGTGATAGCTAGATAGCTAGATAGATAGATGGTGACCCATATTGTCAGCTACTATTTGAGTCCTGGGTGGAGGGGAGCACCTTTTGCAATGTGTCATTTACTGAGGATTTTATAAAAACAGAAGTGTCACTACCTGAGTTCACATTAGGAAACTCAACCTGTCAAGTGCTTGATTTTTACAAAACTCTCCTTTTGCCCTACAACCTGCATTTTCATGGGGCTTTATATTACTTTTTCAATCAATAAAGCTTGAGAGCAGTGCCTCCTTGTTGAGATCTAAGGTTAAGTTCCACACACTTTTTCTAAACAGAATTCTACAAAAGGCTCCCTGAGGACAGCTATTGATTAGGGCTGTGATGTTCATCTCTGTTACGTGGCATCGAGGGGACAAGTGTGCTAAACACCTGCAAGTGCAGCCAGGGAGGTATCCTAAGGGGAAGGGCAGCACCTGGAAATGGTGAACTCCCAGCAACAGAAAGTGAGGTAAGAAACTTGTCTCCTGTTAGGAACAGCGGGAATGGTGTAGAGTTAAAGAAGAGGAAATGAAAGAAAAAGTTGTTGAGTTCGTTGTTGGGTAAGTAGTTACTGCAGCAGTGACAAAGCATGTGATGGAGCAGCAGACTGCAGAGCACAAGTGGAGCAAATGCAGCTGCAGCTGCGGGGATGGCGTGTGGCTGCTCGGCTGTGGGACCACGGCTGTGCTGTGTGACACTGGAGCAGGTTCACAACTCTCCCCCTTTTGCTTTGGTCATCATATAATGGGGTTTTGATTCACATTATCAGTGCCACTCTGCCAAATGCTGTTAGAGGAGTATTTTCCTAGATATCATTGGTTGCCTGGACTCTGAACTATACACTTCTTGTCTGATCAAAGAGCCCACCAATGTATAGGCTTCTGAGCAACTGCCCAAAAAGACAGAAGAAAACAAAACACTAGGAAGGTCAGGAATCAGTGGGTCTTCCCTAATCACTTCTGCTCCTTTGGCCATGGCTGGAGGACAAAGGATGTACAGCTGCCAATTTCTGTACATTAACTGTACTATATATACTGTGTTTCATTTTTACCTTGTTGGAATCTCTGGGAAAAGCTGACGGGATTATAAAATGGAAAAGCAAAGATTACGCACACCCTGAATAATCAAATGGCTGGGTGTAGATTGCACTTTTAAATTTTCACCATATAAGTCTGTTTTAGAAAAAATATACAAGCTAGAAAAAGTGAAGCAGTCCCCAACTACTCATGTGCCAAATATGTTCTTTTTTTTTCTTTTTTTGCTTTGCTTTTGTAGCACTACACTAAGCACTTAAATTAACTTCAGTAAAAAACCTGCTGTCTTTCCCTCCTAAATACACTTCTTTTCCAAAAGCTAAAATGAGAAAATGCATGTGGATAAAGAGACAGAGTAAGAAAAAAATCCCAAGGAGATCTTCACCCTGTAGTCTTTGATATTGCAGCCCAGCATGTTAACATTAGGCCACTGCATCACATGGTGCAGAAGTGTGAGTTTAAAGGCCAGTGAACTCTGCAGATTTTCCAGTCTTTCACAGTACAGAAGCACCTGTACTAAATATATTTGTGTTTATGATTCAATAGCCATCACAGGGTTCTTAATGACTGACCTGTGGTACCTGAGCTACTCAGTGGAAATGCAGTGGGGGCAATAATTTTGTTTGCCTTTACATTGAACAGACATCTATGCTGAAGGATGGACAGACTTTGAGTTTTGTGACAAATAATTTCAAATATACACCATTTTTCTGAGGAGAGCACCTCAAAACCTGGCTGAAAAGTCTGGATTCTGTTTCTCCAGGCTGGTGAAAGAATGGCTTTGAGTAAGTGTAAGTGCCAACATTCAAATTAGAATGTTCATAATATAACTCTGTTTATCTCTGACTTTTTGTTCTCTGTAAATGGACGATGACTATGTTGGGAGCACTGCAAAATACATTGTGTGTGCATGTATCTATGTAAAGCACATGAATGCATTTCCATTTTTCTCACAAGCATTTTTTTTTGGGAAATATTTTGCATATTCAATCACCTCTATCTTTACAATAACATCAGCAATGTGCTACAAAGACACTTCAGGGAAGGGAAAGTAGATTGTTAATACCGGTGTATCACCTGCCATCTGGACACACTTAACACATGGTGAGATGTAAAGATTCAGCCATTTGTGGAATTTGATCCCAGAGCTCACTTTCAATCAGGTAAAGTCATGTCTAGGCAGGCACAGATGTTGTATGTACATTATGTAGTTCATTTAATTTATTGCCTACTTGTCTTAGAATAAGGCTGTGCTGGGATTAGTGCAGAGCAGTGCTCTGCTAGGTGAACTGGTGACATTCTAGTTCAAAGGAGGGTGATCCGTGCCATCCCCAGTGCATGGCAGCATGTATAGAACAGCTTCAGCAAGGTGATATACTCCCACTGATCATGGTCACAGGAATGCTATGGAACAGGGATTTTGCTTATCATCTACCCATTTTGTGCATTGTCCTAAAAAAATCCACAGTAGTGTCATCAGACTTTTCCACAAGATAAATACAGCAATTCAGGTGATTCTTCCTGTGTATTGCAGACCAGTGTTGATATTTCAAATTCCTTCTGCCCATATCCTGCCTGTAGGCCCAGGGTGCACACCCTTTTCCTTTACTAGCTTTAGCAGGTATAGTCCTGAACATGTAGATGGAATTCTGTGTAACATGCACAGCTTTAACAGGTAGACGGTGGAAGAGTGCTGTAAAAAATCCAAAATCTAAGTACCTTCTAAGGTCTTTAGTGGAACAGTTTCTTTTATTTATATGAATACTTACATTTATGGAGGCAGCCATATTTAAAACACTCAAATTCCTCTGCAAATTCACTACATCCTCAAATGTATTTACTTGGGTCTTTCCCCTACTCAGAAATACCCACATTCTTTATTGTTTTTTCTTTGAGTAAAAATGTAACTCTTCTCCAAGTATGTTGTCTTTACAGATCTCTATTCTTGGAATACACATTCAGTTAGCAAAACGACCAGTGACATAGATTATAATGATATTGCCAGGCACCCTGACTGGTTCATAGGTGTCCCTTTGTGATACACATACTGCAGCACGTGTCACTGTTGAGCAGAGCAACTGTTTGTGTAGCAGTTCCTGTGCTCTGTCCTGAGCCTGTGTATTCTCTGTCAACACCATAATGCTCCACTTACAATTCACATGTGCAGGAAGATACTGGCTAGGAAAAGTGGAAGGATGTATTTTGGAAATGTCAATGCTGACCATTAACCTCCAGCTGCAGGATTAGGGTTGCACACTACGGGGTCATGGAATGAGAGCTGCGCTCATGCAGTAGTGACAGAGGAAAAGCAGGGAGGAAGCTCCCTGTCTCTGCAGGTGGAAGAGGGACGGTAGGAGAACTGCAAAAGGCTGGCAGAGGTAGACCAGTCAGTTTCTCCTCTCCATTGGCAGATGGCAGTAAAACATTTCAGTCAGTGCTGTCCACGCCCAATCTGGTTTTGTTCTAAGGGAGCTGAAATCCTCCCGAGCCCACCATCTGTCACCCACCCTGCCATACGCATGAGGAGGTAGGCATGTACATCCTCCAGGGAAAGATGGTGGCATCCATTTCCAGAACAGGGCTGCTATTCACCACAACTGGAGATACTGAAATGTGCTAAAAATTCAGTGTTCCCCATCTACACATAGCATCTCTGCTGTACATCCTGTAGCTCAGGAAAGAGAGCTGTCTACTGCTTGGCCATTTCATTGATCCCCAAAGGCTGGATGTTGTCTGGAATATGCCACTCAAAAGTTGACATTTAAAGTGTAAATTTAGCATTTGTCAAAATTTGCAGTCTGTATGTGATATCTTCCCTAGGAATATATTACTCTTACAAAATTTTTACCTAATGCCAAAATACCCTTGGTTACCTCTAACAATAGCAAGCTTATCTTCCTTTCTATTTCTGAAGCTGTAGAAGGCCTTCACGAGTCTCTGCACAATAGTAGCATTGCACATCCTTATTTCCCTGTTGAAGATGACATTCCTTTTTCTTGCCTTTGTTACAGATTCAGGCTGCCTTTCATATATTAGAAGCTCTGTAAACAAGGCAAGTGGTAGAGAGTTTTGTGCATTACACATTAAGATGTAGATGAGGTCAATAGCAAATGAAACAAGAGTTTGAAAGGTGTAATGGGGAAACAAGTTTCAAATATTACTTGGAGTGATGCTGGCTGATTGACAGTCAGCCACCAGGAAAAAAAACATCGTCTCTCAAACTCCTAGAAAATTAATGTATTTGTCCTTTTTCATACTTGTTTCAGATTTCATGGCTACCCATGCTGTCTTGCCCCACAGGATATTAAATAATAACAGTCTTCAGACAGCAAAGAGAAGAACTAATTGTCATTATTCTTCTACTTCACCACTGCTGCTGTAATTGGAAGTTATCTCCTTATAATTGCATCTGTAGTGAATAGTAATTATAATTCTTATCATTAGCTTTTTCTTTTAATTAGTTTTTCCCCTTATAAAATAATACTTTGTACTAGTTTTTGTCTGACTTAAGGACACAAAGATGGTCATTTTATTGGCACTGTTGTCACTGTGTTGTTAATTGCAAAGGTGGATTTTGCACAGCTCACAGTAAACCTGTGACATGAGCAGTAAAATGGAGTCAGGGAACAGCTGGAGAACATGAGCTGTGAATAGGAGAGCAGAGCTTTCATTTTAATCCTTCCTTAGTCTGTACATAGAGTGCTGAACATAGGGGCTGAGCGTTACTACTGAGTAGAGCTTTGAAATTAATTTAGATCAGCCTGAATCACTTAAAAGAACCAAAAAAGCAAGCTTGCCAGCTCTTACTCAAATCAAACAGATATGCTTTTTAAAACCCATATTTTTACATCAGCTTTTTGGCATATTTAAGAATGGGAGCAATCATTTTATCAACAGGGTGTAACCTATACAGAGTGAGCGCGGTGAAAAGATTCCCAAGCTCTCTCTGGAGTGTTTTGTCCCAGACAAGAGTAAAAGTCTCATCTCTTTTCCAGTAGCTCCATTTTGTTACCCAAGAATGTTAATTTCATTTTTAAAATATTAATATTCTAGAATTATACAGCATGATGCAGAGAGGTTGACTATGAAGTTTTATGAGCTTCCCTTCCTTATATATCATATAAGCATAAAGCTCTTATGAGTCTGCTCACAAACTGAGCAAATGCTGATAGCTTTAGCAAATAATAAAACATATTTTGACTGCCAATTTTAAATTTAATTTGAGCTGTAAATATTCATTAAATACTATATTACTGTATGTTTGTATGTTACCAGTATATTTTATAACATTCATTTGCAGCTCTAAACAGCAGTGTAAGATTGGGCTTGCAGCACCCAGTTGAGTGAATGCTGGTAATTTTGTAAATCATTTTTCTGATCTAATTTTTAGACTAGGCAGTAAGAGTATCTGTAGCTGAAAACATATGGTGAAAGGGTCTGCAGTGAACAATAAGCTCCATAAGCACATTCCATATAGACTGTGATTGACAATACTTGCAGAATCTAGTCCCACCGTACTTCCTGCTATATTGTTGCTCACACTAAGGCTGCTATATGTGGGCTTTTCATCCTTTTTGTTAACCATCACTTTGAATCTGATGTGCTAGAAATCTTTCCTTCTCCTCTTTTTTTCCGCTTAGACTTAGTATTGTGCACATTCTTAAGACTTTGAAAATCCTAATTTTCGTCTGACACATATCTTCCCCCAGCTCCAAAATTTGGCATTATAATTTGATCAAAACTTCTTTTTATTAGCAGGGTGCACTATATATAGATAGAACATGTGTTTGACATTTTTATAGCAAAACACAGACCATGTGTGTAGAAAATTGCATTATGAGTCAACTTACCTGTTTGTTTACTTCTATTTTTTCCTTGAAAACGTAAAAGAATTGACAGATGCAGAAGTTTAATTAAGAGGAAGCTATTTTGGCTTTCTGTTCATAAAAGAGAAAAATACATGAGACTGCAAAACTTCTCTTGTCTTCCTTTGCTTTTTGAATTGGTGTGATTTAACCCTTATGTGAAAACTCTCTTTATCTCCAAATCCCTATTTATACATATAGAGATAAGTTTCCACTTGTCGGAGGAAATCTTGTGTGCCAAGATGCAGCCTTTAGGGAAGTTTTAACAATGAGTTATAAAGCCCCAAGGAACAAGGATTTTTAACAGAAATGCTGACACAGTCTTAACTAAAGTGGTGCAAAAAGGCAAGGATACAATATAATTAAAACAACAGAAGCCCAGTACTGCTGTCTGTCAGTATCTGAGCAGGTCTCCTTGACAAGTTCTCTGATTTTTAGCTTTACAGCTTTAACAGCATCAACTGGGTTTTTTTGAGGGTGGTTTGTTGATTTGTTTTGTGGTTTTAGGTTTTTTTTTTTTTTTTCTTTTAGCAGATGTATTAGAAGAGTTTTATAAAACTGCAGCAGAAGGCAAAACAGTAGTGAAATGATTGAAGATATGCATTTGAATCAGTTTGGTTTATAGGGATTACATAGACTATATGAAAATCCATGAAGGTCATAATGACATTTATGTCATTCTAAAACTGATGTGTGCTGCCTTTTATTCCCTTTGTACACTGAACAATAAACAATTTTAAATGTACTGTTGAATTAAAAAGTAGTTGTCTTCAGCTTTTAGTGCAAAACAAACTTCTAAGGAAGTTTCAAAATTTACACCTTTTGGAGCTAAATAGCATTTTCAACTATGCTGCAATTTCACCAGAATTAAAACCAAGTATCTACTCCAGCAAATTAGTTAATGTATAGTTTCTACAAGCAAACATTTAGGGGGGAGTTTTAAGGATTTTTAAAAAAAATGTTGAAGACTCCCTTTTGCTGTCATTACTGACTGTAGTCTGAGAGTCAGAAAAAGAAGTATCTTCCAGTCCATCCATGCCATCTACAAGCTTTCCCTTTAAAAGTATGACTTTTAAAAAATTAATTTGTTATAAGCAGATCCATATTAAAAATTCATACATATATAATAAACAAATGCTACATTATCATTTTCAGTAGGTATCTGATTTCTAGTAGTCAAACACCTTGTCACGGGAGCGCCAAAATCAAATGTGTTGTATTCCTAAATTGCCAAAATAAGAGCATACTCAATTTTAGCATTCACATGATCCATGGCTTTTGTGTTCTGCGTTTAAACTTTCTGCCTCCTCCATCATTTTTCAGCTAGAAACAGAGGGGAGAAAATAAAGCTGATATTCATAGATTTACAGCTCAAGGAACTGTGGACAACAGTGAAAATATACAAGTAGTACCTTATTAACTGAGCACGTTTCACAAAGCATTTTGTCATATGTGTTAATTTATGCTTACGTGCTCTTTTGATTCTGTCTAACTAGTTATTTTTTATAAACATTCATTTTCGTATTTTTTAATTACAGATACATTTTAATAGATATAGTTTGCTCTTAATCCTTGTTCTTTAAATAAGTGGAAGTTGAGGTTTACAGCTCTTGCTTAACCCATGGCCTTTGTGCTGTGTGCCTGTGGCCAGCACTGACCAGCAGCCTTAAAAAAGTCCAGCTTGGCAGATATCAGTAATTGTGCTTCATTTCAAATATTATGATGGCACCAGTTGAGTCTGAAGGTCCAAATAAATATAAAGTTTTTGCATGGTTTGATGAAGTGAAAAATACACCCTTTGACCCTTATTGCTTTGAGTTGTCCTTGCAGATCCAGAGCAATATTTGACTCAAAGGCCTGGTCGTGGCTACCAGAGGAACAAGGCGTAAGTGACACAAAATACCAGTTTTGAGTTACCCTCACCTGTTTAACTCAATTGTAAAGCTATGCCTACAAAATAGCTCCTTTGCTGGGGAAGGGAGAGAAAAGAGTAATTACTCCTGCATCAAAATGACTGAAAATCAAGACAAAGTTACGAGAATCATATTGCTCATGCTGTTTGCCTTAATGCTAATAAAATCATTTTGGTAGTTTTCCCACAATTAGGAGACTTTTCTAAAATACATTCCTAAATGCTTATATAAAAGAAGCATGCACAGCATGGAATATTTTTATTAAACATTTTTTGACTTCAAAGCTTTTAATTTTTACATAATTTCACCAGCAGAAGAAATTTTTTTCAAAACCTCCCTCTGAACAGTGTTTGGGTCTCTTAAAATACAGCAGTTGGAGTGGATCAGCAGTTGGTAAAATTAATCTAAAGTAACTGTTTATTCAGTATGGCTCCAATGTAATCCTACAGCTTTGAAGAATTTCAAAACCTCACAATATATAATTATATTTGAAGAATTTAATGAGTATGAAGACATTAATGAGTAGGGGGGAAAATGTTATCAGTAAAATTCCTAACCCACAGATGGTGCAGCTGGAATGGGGATCGATCGGCAGAGGTCAAATCTCACTTGTAAATTGTGTCCCAGATTACATAAGGAATCACTAGACATTTGAAAACTAGACAGAATTCCGGGATTCAAGAGTTCATATTCCTATTTTAGGCTTTATGGGAGCCTATTATACACAAGCAAAATGATACATGGCCAGATACTTTAATAAAAGTCATAAAGAGCATTCCTAAGGAGGTTTTGACATTTTTCAGATATTTTGTTTACCCAGGAGAATTTTACTAGTTACATCCACATGTTGCTGCTAGAATAACACCCTTTTAAACACTCATACTGTGGTATAATAGCATTTTTCTCTCGCTTAGCTCATAGCATTTTCCCAGGACTCAAAAAAAAAAAAAAAAATGTGCAAAGCAAATGTGGAACCTTGTTTTCAGAAAATATATTGATTTAAACCTACATATCAGGTTACATGGAAATTTCTGCTGTGAAATAGGAGCTCACATCAAATTTGGAACATGTCAGAGTATGGACTGATGTTAAGGCTGATATTAAGACTGATGTATCGTAGAATGGATTGGTCCCAGAATACTGACACTTGAGACAGAATTAGATACTCAGACTGTGACTTTTGTCTTCACACCATGGCATTATGTTATGCAGCTGCATCAGTGACCGTAAAGATCTAGTTTTGAAATGAAAAGCAACTGGTTTTCTGTATCTGGGTGTTCTAATTCAATGGAACATTGTGTTTGAGACAGCCTAGTTGCTGCTAGATGTATTCTCTTCCCAAAAGAGATTTCAGAAGAAGCAGTGCTCATACAATGGAGAAGAAGATTCATTTTGGTAAGGGTTAGATAATGGTACCTAAAAAAACAGGGTTTGTCTTACCTACCACTGCTGTCCAAGATATATTGTGAAGTGTTCACTTTCCTGGCACTGAAATATCTAGGGATTTGTGTGTTTCTCAAAGCAAAAATCTGTTTATCTGTGTTTTTATCCAGCACGGCTTGTAAATGTTCTCCTCAAATCTTTGACAAGAGTTCATGAATTAAGAAGGTGGAATGGGAGTCAAGGTAGGGCAGGAGGAAGATCTGGGGATGATGGAATCCAACAGACAATGACACTCAGCAAAGGAGATGGGTTTTCCGAGGAAATAGAAACAAAATCAAGGACTTCTACTGCACTGCACTTCTGAAGATAAGGACCTATTTGTTATAAATAGAAAGTGCTTCCTTGGCACCGTGGTGGCTCAGAAAGTGCAGCCACTAAACTAGACAGAAAGCATTTCTCATATTTAAGAAAAAGAGAGCAGGCTGTAAGGCACCATTCTGAATACCCCACTGCTTAATAGCAAAGTAGAACAGAAAATGGTAAAGATGGGAGAAAAAATGAGAAATTGATGAAGGTTTTTCTACGTGTACATTGGAACAGATTAAGTTATGTTTTCAGGGACAGGGAAAACTGGAACACTTTTGTTCTCAATCCTCTTCGTTTTGGTTTGGTTTTACTTCTTTGCACGTATGTTGATAGTCTTTCACTGCATTTTTTGTTCATAATACTTGTGTTACCATGATAGCTTAAACTATCTTCACAGAAGTTTGTATTTGTACAAGGTCACTGACCAAGGACAAGGAAAAACTATTAAAGGAGTGAAGAAAAGGAGAGAAAAAAAGACTCTGAAGGCTTTGGAAGAGCTGTTACATTTCATAAAGATAAAAAAAAGTCCCTCAATAATCATTTGCCAAATGATCTTAAATTATCATAACATGCTGAGCAGATTGTGTGCCTAAATACTGTACATGTATTGCTGGATAAATCAGGTGCATTTAAAATCCCTAAGTATAATGAACTTCATTTTTTATCATAAATGCCTTTTTATCATAAATCTGCCCACTGTGACTGGTAAGGGGGACCCAAAGAGTCAAATAGGAAATGTTTCATTTCTATTGCACAAAGAGCAGGTGAGCCACAACTATTTCAGGTGGGGTATTCTCTGCTGCTGCTTGAAGATATTACGGCATTAATGCATCTTCTCGGGGCAGCTGGCTGGTATACATGAATCCAGCTATTGAAAACTGTGTCAAAAGTGTGCTTTTATATATCCTCACCAAGAAAAATACCCCAAATACCCCATGATATCTTACAATTATGCACTTCAGAGGCATTTACAGCCTAAAAAGAAATGATGAGACTATTTTCTGTTTTAAATGCTCTTGGATGATTGCAATTCCGCATAACTTGGTCTTATCCCACAGTTTCTTAGGTTTTCTACGAAGAATTAAATACAGGATCACCCAAGGCCTTTACAGGGTCACCCAAGGGGTAAATGTGTTGACACTGATGTGACACACAGCCCCCAAAGTGGTGCAGGGGCAGTGCTCTCCCCACTGTAGCAGGCAGCTCAAAATAATACCTCAGTAAGAAGAAAACTCTGACATTTAGTCCCAAATAAATACAACATGGATCTCTTTTGTCTTTGTGAACCATGCTGACTCAAATCTCATTGAACAACTGTGTGCGTGTGGCAATAGTCTGTAATGGTTTTGACTCTTACGTGAATGGACACAAATGGATTCTCAGAAAATTTCCTTGGGGTGAAGTTTCTGCCAGGCACTGTCAAGTTGGATATAATTATGGGAATTATAATAAAAATATTTTTCTGGTTGAAAAATTAGACCAACATGATGATGAAGTTTTTCATGATCATCAATAATGCAAAGTAATCAGTGTGATGTTTTGTTTTGCCACCTGGTAATTTTAAGAAGATCCCATTTACCATGGAAGTGACCTATAGAAACAAAAGAAATAGAATTTTATAGAATTTTAACTACATGACATTAAAAAAAATTATTCAAAGGGTTCAGAATTGAATGGAAAATATAAACTTCTTCTCTAAATTAATGGATTTCTCTTATGAAACCCTAAAGATGCAGAAAGAAGACAACTGTTTTGGTTGTAAGTAGGTCTGGTTCACATTGCTTTATAGTGGTTTGGACACATTGGGAGATCCTGATCCACCTGACTCCAACAGCTTTTTGTGTTCTTTACTACAGGGGTTCCAATTTATTCTTCCGCTTGAGTCAATATGAAGTCAGAAATCCAAATGTTTCACTGGGTATAAATGATGGTGGCTGTCAGGATGGGCTCTATTACCATTACAAGTAAGAGTAAATCAGAGCAGTCCCAAGGATGTCATAATTTATGCTGGTGACATTTACATTAGGTGGCTGGGGATTATCATATACCAAAAAGTCACATTTTCCCCCAGTTTACATCACGTTAATCATAGCTTAGCTAAACATAAAGATCCAGCTTCAGGTTCAGTTGCATGTCATATCAGCTACCAAACATAAACTCAAAATCAGTTGCTATGGCTTCAAGCATTGCCTGTTCATCTGTGTTCAAATACTCAGATTCAAGAAAAGGGTTTTTTTAGAAATCAATTACATCTTATTTGTAAAACAGTCAGCAATGTGGAAAGTCAGATTTAAAATAATTTCAAACTTCCTGGCAGTAAATAAAAGCTTAAGTCCAGCAAATCATTAGTTTATCTTCAAATTTAATAACTGTATCCAACACTGTATAAGTGGCTTAAGGGCATTAGGGTTCTTAGTGTCTGTAAACTACATTGTTGGGACTTGTTTTTAAATATTTATAAGTCTACTATTAAGAACAAATAATTTTCTCAATCTATTTCACTAACAGAAATTATTTATAAGTATATCATTAATTATTTATATTTTCCTGGTATTATATTTACATTAATAATTAAATGCATCTAATTATTAAATCATATAAATAAGATTTCGTTTCATTGATGAGTTGAAGTGCAAACAGCAGTTCCATCACTGACTGTAAACATTTGAAATGAGATACTCTTCAGTGCCAAGCCCTCATCTGTGCTAGAAGTCAGGACAGCAACCTGCTGAGGTAACTTCTCCCTCAGTGTTTGTGGTACATCATTACTGCACCCATGACAGGTTTTGAGTTCTCCCAGCCAGAATGAATTTTGTCCACCTCTCACAGTTATTACAGGTAGCCAGTGTCCCTACACTGACCACCAATTCCCTCTGTGCTGCCTAATGACAGTCACCCCTTATAGGGTAGGTCAGATCTCATTCACACTCCAGGGACCTCAGCCATCTCTTCATTAAAATTTGCAAAGTGTTCCACAACTCACTGAAATGTGTAACACTGCACCTTAGTCCCAGGAGTTATAACCCATCTCAAGGGACACTGATTTCTGCAGTGCCCAAAATGTCCAGTTCTGCCAGTCCCAGCAGGATTGGCAGCAGCTTTCCAAGCCACAGAAGGGTGAGGTTCGTGCTCCCTGCTACACACGATGACACATTTAACAAGTGGCTCATTTCTTACTCAGTTTTGTCTTGTACAAAATATAATTACATGATGAGTAAAATGTAACCTGTTTCAGCCCCTGATTATGACAAAGTTAGTCTAGGTTCAAAAGCCTATCATTAGTCTATATGAAGTATTCTGGTGATTACAGTTCTTTAGCATAAACCATCAGCTGACACAGTCCCACTGCTATTTCTGGTCTTTCCATTATCAGGGATTACTCATTTCTAGTGATAATGTGCAGTGGCCCATATGTGCAACTTTTGTGGCAGACAGACAAAATCTTTGCATCTTTTGAATATGTGGAATGGCTATTTTGTGGCATTATTTGCTGGCATTGGAAGCAAATCAGCCTTTTGAACTTGGCACCTGAAGAACTCGGGTCTGGAGTAACGAAATCTGGTTTTAAAGATTTTTCATCTTTTACATATTCAGTTGGAATCAAAGCTAGTGTGTGTAGTTCTTCTGGAAGCACTCAAAAGAGCTCTTTTCAACTTTTCTTTCTCTCTATGAAGTACCCTTGGGTATAGCCTAATTAATCATAGGCTAAAACTTCCTAGTAAATTACAAATAGTGTAGATTTTCCAAATGGTATTTTCTGTTGTTCATAGCAAGTAAGCATCTGTTATAAATAACTGTCCATAGTTGAAGGCAAACATAAAATGTTCATAAATGTTTATTATAGCACTCCATGTTTTCAGTACCAGCTTGATATTTTCTCCTCAGGTCTTTATTTCTTAATGTAATTCTGAAATCTTCAGTTGCCTGCTTTCATCATGGCTTCTTTGTTCTTTTAACCTATTTCCAGCCATGCTGGTTTACTGCAAAATAAAAATAAAAATAATGTCAATGGTTTCCCACACAAATAGACCCAAGGGAACACTTTAGGACAATTTGAACTACAATGAGAAAGAGCTGAGCTGATGCTAATTTGTATGAACTTTTAATTTGAGGATAATAGTAGAAGTGAGTCATAATCTTCAAGGTGAAAAAGTACATTAGCTTCCTAATTAAGCTGCCTTTACCTCACCAGTGAAAGTGACATTAATTAGTTGATGTGCCTGTTTATCATTGTTTCCAGTGCTATACAATCTGAATATTTATTTTCAAGAGATGATGCACTGGCAGAGTATTCAAACAATGAGGAGCATGCCATTGGGATAAGAAGAAATCTAAGAAAGCTTCTCTATGTTTCTTATATTAGTGTAGATTTTAAAAGCCATCCAGAACCCTATATAAATAAGCAGGCAGCAAGTCTTCCCAGTTTTCTGTAGTAATGCACCTTCAATGACCCTTGCTAAGCTCATTTATAACTAACTCAGATGCATCTGCATGAGTTGTAAGTGCTACATGAATTTGAAATGTATACCTGAGCATTTGTATAGCCAAACTCTGTGAGACAGTGTCATATTAATCTATATGCTTACTTGTTGATTATGGGCCTACTAGGTGTAAATAAAAGTATTAGGTTTTGGACTTTTTAGAACAAAGTTATAGAATCACAGAATGGTTTGGGTTGGAAGGGACCTTAACAATCACTTAATTCCAACCCCTGCCATGGCCAGGGACACCTTCCAGTAAAACAGGTTTCTCCAAGCCCCATCCAATCTGGCCTTGGACACTTCCAGGGATGGGGCAGCCACGGCTTCTCTGGGCACCCTGTGCCAGGGCCTCCCCATCCTCACAGGGAAGAACTTTTTTCTTATATCTAATCTAATCCTACTCCCAGTTCGAAGCCCTTTCCCCTTGTCCACTACACACCCTTGTAACAAGTCCCTCTCCGTCTTTCTTGTAAGTCCTTTGCTTTAGGTATGTAATTGTTCCATGTCCCTTTACATTCACCCCAGCCTTCCTTCACTGTCAGTATTTGGATCTGTCAAATGCTAAGGCCACAAACGTGTATAAAATATTTTAAAGCTGGGCACAATGGCAGAAACAGCAGCAACAGATTGGAAACTGAGCTCTCTTGTCAATAGAGATTTTGCTTCTCTGAACTCTCATCCAATTTTCAAGTAATTAAAATTTAATGCTCTTTAGCATGATTAGGCAGGAATCTTAATCATAAGGCTGATTGACCTACATGTCTGAAAGGCTGAAAAATGCCACCTTACACAAATTTCTTCTGATTACAATTCATGGTGGAACCAGTTATTTGGAAATGGAGTTCTGCAGACTCTGGACGCAAGGGTTTCAACAAGTGGTTTTCAAAGTTCATTGAAGCACTAGAGGCAGCTTATGTCATCTCAAAGAAGTGTGCAGTACTACCAAGCTGTACTTACCCGTCAGAACACTCGTGGGGTTTCTAAGCTTTTTTTATAACCAGGGTGGGGGGAGGCGGGGGGGCCCTCAGGGGGTTTTTTGTGGTTTTGGGGGGTTTTTTTCACTCGTTCGGGTTTTTGGGTTTTGTGGTTTTTAGGGAAATTGATGGAGTACATTCTAAACTGCAAATATCCTGAGGTTGACATTGGATTCTGATCAAGTCTATGTCAGAGGATAATGAGATAAGATAAAATTAATTCTTAGTAGGATATTAGTGGTAAAATATTGTGTATATTTAGATTTATCAATAATAAACATAGATGTGAAAACAGGAAAATATTTCTAAATTCTAGCAAAAAGGGAAGTACTGAAACACTTCCAGACAGTGTGGAGTGTAAAGTGTAATATAATAGAACTATGAAATTAATGAATTAAAAAACTAAAAACTTGTGACCTTTTTCCTTGTGTGTTTCATGTGCTGGTGTCCTCTAGATGGGGATGCTGACACTCTCAGGTGTCATTTGTTGATTGTTGCAGGTACTGAATTAATACTGACATTAAATAAATCTGTGCTTGAAGGGTTCAGCTTGGAGACTTAACATGGCTAGAAAGAGGTGCTGAAGGGATGCACTAACATGCCTAGAGATACTAAGAAATCTCATAAGTGATTAATTCATAAACCTTCCTTTGCTCAGGTTTAAACTGGTCACTAGAATTGTTTCCCAGATGAAAGTTTTCCCCATGTCAAATTGGATTTGGGTTGGGTAGGAAATAAAGTTTGCCTTTTTCTGTAGCTAGGGAGCAATTACGTGGATAACCTGCATGTTTTTCCCTTAACACATTCTCATCTGTTGTAAGGACAAGGAAATCTATTACTGTCTTTAACAGCACTTTTTCCTACATTTGTGCCATAGGATCACGAGCCTGTTGAAGAACACTGCATGTGCTGTGCTATGTGATATATGGGATGAGGGCTGGCAGCTCATTCTTGTCAAATCATCCTTTCCTGGATAGCTAAACTCTCTGTCCAGTGGACCCCTTTCCATTCATGTGTTTCTGTGCTCCATGTCTGTAAGAAAGCCTCAAGTGCAAATTGTCCATAGGTTTTAGATTCAAAGATCCACTATTAATGTAAGTATTAGAAGGGATGTGCTGATGATATTCCTGTATGCAGATATCCTGACTTTGTGGGGTTTTCTTCTTTTATACTGATAGATATCCACTTCCAGAGGGGAAAAAATTGGCTTTTTCCATATTTTTGTTGATTCCTACTAAACATTAAGCAAATATAGTCATCTAAATATCTTTTTTAATGTCAATGTTCATATGAGTGCTAATAGCTGGTTTAGATCCCATTCTTTTATATATCAAGGTATAGTTCTTTCTCTCACAAACATTATTTTACATTTATCAACATTTTCCTCTGCAATTGTATCATTGAGAAAAAATATCACTAAATATTCTGTAAGTCTTCTCACCTTTCTTTTTTACTATGAATAATTAATTTGTATCATTAGAAAACTTCAGCTCTTCCCCAGGTTGTCTATGAACGCATTGAGCAGCACAGTCCCCAACATAATTCTCAGAAGGGTTTGCCTGTAAAAACTGGCTATTTATTACCTAAATGTCATTTCAGGGTATTTTATCTGCTTACGAATCGATGGCTTTATTTTGTATACCAGAAAATCATCGAACGTTAAGGGTTTGGAATGGACCTTTAAGATCATCTAGGCCCAAGCCCTCGTGCCATGGGCAGGGACATCTCCCACTAGACCAGGCTGGTCCAAGCCCTGCCCAGCCTGGCCTCGAACCGAGCCAGGGTTTGGGCACGTAACTGTACATATTAGAACATGGGTTTTGCCCAGAAAAGTTAACAGGTGAATAATGGGCCATTTCCTTCTGCCAATGACAGCAGTGAATGAAAATTTGCAATGCATGAGTGGACAGGTGAAACTTTCAATTTTAAGGTGGAAAGACAATCTTGTTTACCTTTGGTAGCCTGGCGCAGTCCCTGGGAGTAGCGTGGCAGAGTAGCACATGAGCACTGGAGTGTTACAGGGCATGCAGGAGGTTCTCACCCATAGGCAGGGCTCTGAGCAGTTCTCTGAATCCCTCCTGTATACCTTTGGACTCACAGGGCATTCCCAGTGGAAAAAGTAGTAAAAAATCACCAAGCTGTTTGGCATACTCTGAGATTTTTCCTTGAGCTGGTAAGATGCTCCTTGGCTCCAGGAGACTTTTGATATATCGTAAGCCCAGTCTCACTGAGATTCAGAGCACTTGGCTCGAGAATGAAATGACTTTGTCACTTTCATTCCAGGGTTGCACCTGGAGGACAATTTCTCAAAATCATGCAATCTATAAGGTTAATGAAGTTGTATCTGTATGAATATTTCACATGGTAAAGCACCTGTGATTTCCTTGTAATCCCAAATTTACCCAGTTCTTTTAAACAATTGAAATCAGTCTTTAAATTAAAAACAGATATGACACAAGACCACATAAAAGGACCCAGAAGTCGGTGTGTTTCCCATTGACAGTTGGAGTGCTTGTGAGCTCAGGTGAAAGGAGACAGCACAGGGCTTTCAGTATCCCAAAACAGCTCCTGGTGGCCCCTCGCCCTTCTCCCAGGCAGGGGAGCACAGTCACTGCTCTCACCACAAACCCAAAGTCTGTGGCTGTTCAGGGACCAGCCATGAGCCACTGCTCCACACAGCTTCTGGTATGACAGGTTTCACTGGGTCCAGGTTTCCTGCCTGTGTGCCAACAGCATCTCCTGCCTCCCTGC
The DNA here is from genome assembly GCF_009650955.1 of Corvus moneduloides. Lineage (NCBI taxonomy): Eukaryota > Metazoa > Chordata > Aves > Passeriformes > Corvidae > Corvus > Corvus moneduloides. The sequence goes on from NC_045490.1 coordinate 13,842,847, forward strand.
TCTCACAGAGTTCTAGTAAAAGTATTCACCTAATAGCCCATCCCCTGCCCCTACCTTCTCTCTCCATCTCCATTCCAAAGACCATTCTGTACCTGGTCTGCCTTAGTGTGAAAATACGTTTATTTTTCATATTGTATTAGGGGCCTTCATCACAGACAATATTCCAGCTGTACTCCCTGCCCAGGGGTCAGACATGAAGCTCACTCATGGGTGAGAAGGCAGGGGCCAGCAGGCACATTCAGACAGATGCAACATGGAACAGTAAAGCAACAGTCACCCACATCATAGACAGTGATTTTTTTTTTTTTTTAATGAGACCTACTAAAACCTGCAAACCAACTGATTCTTGGGTCTGTGCCTTGTTCCCCTTATTTACTAACACAGAGGTTCCAGCAAGTGTGGGAGCCAAAAAGCTGATTTTTTCTGTTGAAAATAGCAGCATGCATCTTGCCAAGATTTTTACTACAGCAAAAATATATTCTAAAAATTGGGACTTTACAATTCAACTTCTAACCTGTTAGTTTATGTTTGCATAGACTTTCTTTGCTACTGTAAGGAAAAAGATTTACTTCACTGGAGGACTAAAAACTGTTTCTGTGAAATCCAGCTGCATGTAAATGAGAAAACAGCTCCTCAGGAACTGCATCCTCTCATGTGGTTAAGCAGGTGTGGAAGTTTTCCAAAAATGTTTTAGAGGCGCTGCTGTAAATTCAGAATAGAAATGGAAAATAATTTCCATTTCATTTTCATGGGGGAAAAGAAGAAGTTTTCTTTGAATATTCTTAATATTATCAAAAATTTTCAATACTTTCTCCATTTAGGAGAAAATATAGTCAGGTACAGGCTGCAAAGAGTTGGTTGCTTTGCCGTGAAGAGCACAGGGGAGCCCTGGCTGTGTCAGGCCCAGAGGTTAAAGTGAAGGCAGTGACAACAGTGAAAATTGTCTGTGTTTGGGCGGGGGCTCCACAAGGACCACAGCCAGGCCCTCTCAGGTGTAAGATAACACCGACAAGAGAGGAGTGACTGCAGCTTTTGTCTGCAGAATCACTTTTTGTGATGCACCAGGGCTCAATCTTGTGTTGCTTACTCTCCCCCTGAAGAGCCTACACCTGGCCCTCCAGCCTATTCCTCTAAGGATGGCAGGGGGGCAAGGCCTGCCGAACAGTTTAGTAACTCGTGGTGTAATATGAGTTATCCCCTTTTGGCTTTACAACCAAAATCTCTTCGGTCAAAAGGTATTGGCGTTGAGCACTTAGGATCTTCTGTCCACCACGTTTGACCTGAGTTTCCCAGTTTGAAATCAGTGTTTCCTGGAGAGCAGCTACTTCTTTAGATGAAACAGATTTAAAACAATAAATACCGATACATAGATTGCCTTATCTACATCTGACATTCCTGTCACTTCTCTACGTAGATGTGATTTAACCTTGCCATCATCTGTTCTCTTGAGGAGGAAATCACAGTCCATTCCTCCTTTGATCTGTCAGCTTGGAGCAGCTGGCAACTTGTCAGCACCCCTTCTGCAGATGGACATTTTACTGCTGAGAGGCAATACCCCAGCAATCTGTACGTACTCAGCCTTGACAAAATGACTTCATAATCAATAGCCAAGGACTTACTTTTCCCAGCGTTGTTCTATCTGAGCATTTTTGTAGATTCATAGTTCACCTGCCTTCCCTTAATGCAGGATCTCTTTAAGCAATCCTACCCATTCTAAAGTAGCTGTAAGTGGTGGACAGACTGCAAACAAAGATCAGGAGAAACAAGGTGACATCCTGTCCTCTGTTGCTAAGGAAGTCTTAATAAAACAAGAATGTAGGTGCTGTATGCAAATCTTAATGAAATTTGTGATTTAAAATCACAACATTTTTTTAAATGCGAGTTTCCAAGTCTCATTAACTTTGAAAAAGAGGATTCATATTCTATTTAACTAGACTTCACATTGAGCCACTTTTCATTTACAGTATATTCCTAAAGGTAGAAGCAGCAGGGAGATGAAATGACTTCGTTCACTGGAATTACAGCTTCTTTTATATAAAACGTTAATCATTTTATATATGACAACCTTATGCTTAATGTTGCTAGAATACTCCTCATAAAACATTATTTGTGAGTGCATAGACTCCCCTACTGAGCACATAACAGCTTTCAGTGGATGTGCTAATCCAGTTTGAATATATGTAGTATTTAATCTTCATTAAGATGCTGAAGTCTATACAATGTTAATTATTCATTTTGCATGTTCCTGGCACTTTATTGTAATTCGTAATTTCCTTAATGAAAATGTAGTTTTTAATTATAACTGTAAAATTTGGATGAAACCTGCCTGGTTTCATAAGCAGAATTTTTTTTTAGTTTGTCTAAGATTTTAGTATAGGATGAGAAGGGGAAGTTCACAGAACTGGGGACAAAATGTTGAATGAACAATATTCAGCAAAGTTTTCAACCAAGCAACATTGCCTCATCCCTCAGTAGAACCCATGGGGACTGCGAGGATCAGCAAGGACCCTTCTACTGACATTTGCTACACGGAGAATCTCAGAGCCTGAGAGCACAGGGTGAATTTTAATCCAGCATTCTTGCCTCCTTTTCATCAGCACCAGAATGTGGTAAGACTCTACAGGTAGTGTTGTGCATATTTTTTTGAAAAGATTTCCAACAGGATAAGAAGACTGCCACACTACACACACACACAAAAATACTAAGTAGAATCAAAAGAAGCCATTATAGTTTCAACATCCTTAAACAAAATGTATTAAAACAGATGAAAAAAATTTAGCACAGAAATAGAAGGAAGTGGGTACTGAGGGTCACTTTGAACAGAGATTAGGAGTAGAAAGTGTGTCTTTTCTAATATGGCAGGAAACAATTAACTTACAGTAACAATTTCAAACTGCTGCTGATTTTGATACAGAACAGTTTTTAAACTACAGTTAAGTGCCAAGTTACAAATGTTCAATGTGCTGAAATGACAGATAGTGCATTTAATTGACTATTTATATGACACAGCAAAATAGTATATTCTAGCTTCTGTGGGGTTTGTTTCATTTTGAATAAATGTATTTGGCAAAGTACTCAAAAATGACCAGAGGGAGCACAGAGCAGAGATGTGTACGTTAGTAGGCAAAACACAGATGTGTGCCCTCTTTTCCTTTTCATTTTTCCTGGGGTTCTAGAGAAATAAACTCAGAAATACTTAGGGTTCATACTAGCATCCAGGGAAGAGTAAAACATATACGGTCTCATAAAGGAAACCTCTTGGTAAGTCTTGGCAAGTGTGTTGTTGCAATCCTTTACCATGCCAGATTTAAACAAACTTTTGATAAAAGCTACTTGTGAAACCACCAGGGAGGAAATCACATCTTTTTAGCCTGGAAGATATATTGGCAAATATGAACTGCCACATGAGGTTTGATATGAGCTGCAGCTGCTGCCCCTCATCTCTCTGGAATGTCACAGTTCAGTAGCTACACACCTTTGGTCAAATGCTCTGTGGCAGATCCCAGATGACTCAAGGAGTATATTCTTTCTCATTAGTTATGTAGTCATGAAATGACCTTCAGAATAATAAAAATTCTAATTGAAAAAAAATCTATGACTTGGGATATACTTTCCCCACCAAGTTTTTGGCACCTCAGCTTTGGCTTTCCGATAGAGCTACTCATGATCCAATCCCTAAATGGGCAAAATAAACTCGTTTATGAAGTTGCCTGTTCTCCCCTGCTCACCTGGGACTTGCTGAGCCAACCAACTCCCTTGGTCACTTACTGCCAGTCTTCAAGGGTGAGCTACATGCAAAAGGCAGGCGGAGAGGCTGAGCAGAGACAGGAATGTGGGAAATAGGCAAGTGGATTTGTCATTTTCCCGAGTGGCAATTACAAGCATCAGCCTGCCTGTCCCTTTCGTTTGGATCCATTTTTCCATGAGATCTCTGCTGCATTGATCTAAAAATGGCTGTAACCTTATCAGCTCCATGATGTTTTATCAGTGGGAGATCATTAGTCAAGGTTCTTTAACCTCTATGTTGAGACACCTGTGTGGTGTCTCCACCCCCTATAGCCATTTTACATTGCCGTTTTACACATTGGAAAGGTGGTGCCTCACGAGATTTTACACACCCAGGTGTAATATCTTGCAGAGATGATATACTGGTTCTTTCCACAGTTGTGTCTTGTTTATTTCAAAGTATTTCCATAAGAGGAAAGAAAGGTAACCCGTATTAACAGGATGTATGGCAGATGTGGCTGGAATACGTAATTTAAAAATCTCTTATGTATTTAAAAATCTCATGGTATTAGTGGTTAATGTTCTTCATTTTGAAGGCTTTTGAAAAAATACCGTCATTCCTTTGGTGCTGCAGACTTTCATAAAGCTGTTGTGACATTTAAGAAATTAGCTGTGAATAAATCAAGGATCCTCTGTGGAAGTGCAGAGCAATTGGGACAGTAGTTGTCATAAGCAAATAGCAATCACTGATGTTATTGCTTGGACTAGCTGATTTTGTGGAGAGATTTTTGGCTTATGTGTTACATCTGAAGTATTCTGAGGATTGAGTCCTTTTTAAAGTTAATATAAAAGCTCAGAATGAGATTTTTAATATATTTCACTTTTTCTGTGTTCTAGAAAACTTTTTTTGTCTTAAGAGAGTTTGCAGTCCAAGTACACAATCACTCAAAAGAAATCTATTGTAGCAGAGGAATTCTCTCTCCATTTGAAACCACTTGTATTTAGAGAGAGAGAGAGAGAGGACTTTTGCTTGTTGCAGTCCAGTTTACTGACAAGGAGGTGCAACCTAGACAAAAGGGTGTTTTTCACTAATTTTCATCTTAATGAAAGTTTTGAAATCTTTTTATGTGTCTTGCTTAGAACATAGTACTACTATGCTACAACTCCCACAACTGCTTAAGAGACAAATTTAAAATGCATTTTAAAAGTTTCTTTAAGTAAACCATTTTGTTTCTTCTTTAAAATTTGTCATTTGTGTATACCCTTCTCAAAGACATCTCCAATTTGCTTTTAAATAGGAATTATTTTTCTCCTGGCTGTCTAGCACAGCCTTACTGCACTGACCTGACTATGGTTCACTGACAAATTACACTGTCCTATATGAGAAACAACTATGTCCCAAATCCCCCAAAAGGATTTATTTTTATATCATATTCAAGTGATCTATCATCTGAGACTAGAATTAGCTAAGCTGCTATTGTTTTACCTAGAGTCACACTTGATAACAATATTTTAGTCCTCAAAAGCTATAAACTACAGCTCAAATGTTTAAAAAAAAGTGGTAGTAAAATACGAGATCTACAGAAACTGAGGAGGATTATGCCAAAGAGTTTCATGATCCTCAAGGAAGAAGTATTTCCTTAATTAAGCTTTTTAAAACATTTTAAAATATTTCTTTATTGACAAATACATATCTTTGTCCTGCTAAAAAATTAAATATGTAAAAACTATACTGAAATTGAGATAAACAACTGAAAGCAAAGATTGCACGATGAGGCTTCTGCAGCCTGTGCTTGTGCATGTACCTGTTTCAACAAGTATGTGTTTTACTTCTATGAAGTCCATTGGTTTAAAAATACACAAAATATTTGAGAAGGGTTTGTGATGTATTTTAATTGCTTTTTGTTAACTTTCATCTTTCTACTAGTATTTAATCTTTAATGCCAAATGATTGATTGACACTGGAATTCTACATTAAAATCCTGCATTCCTTGGAGGTATTGGTTCAGTTGTAATTTGGAGCTGTCCCAGGAGAGGCAGTTCAATATTACTATCTACTGGAACCCTGAAATAAACTGATAATGTCTGCTTTGTGGTGTGGTGTGTACAGTACAGCATCATTCTGCTACCCAGATACCTGAGGTTTTTCTGTATGGATTTGAAATCCCCCCTGTCTGAGAAAAGATGCAATGCAGAAGTGATGTGCTCATTATCTTAGAAGGGCAGTGCTGCAGAGGGGTGTGGGCAACAGACTGGCCGAGAAAGAATAGAAACAGCAAGGTTGAAAGCAAAATGGCTCCCTGATTTTTCAAAAATAAATTATAAAGATAATTCAGAGAGAAAAGGAATTGAAACACCTTATCACTGCTCATGATGATAAGAGAGTCTTGAAAATAGGCCAGGAGAAACACAGTGGCTATCATCACAAGCTACATAAAAATGCCAGTTGTGTTCAACACTCCAGACTACTGTCCAGGAGGTGGGACAAAGGCAGATGGAGATTTGCTTAAAAGTCTTTTCAATAGGGAGGTTTGACTTCACATTAAAGACTTTGTTAACTGAAGGAAATGATGAAATAATTCATGCTCTTTTTAGTAACATGAATAATTTGTAGATGGCTCACTTTAAAATACATTCAACATTAAAATAATCTATATCCTCACAGTCACATACTGCATATGTCTCCTCTACTCCATTTGGAAATATGTGTATAACCATGTGCATAATTTGAAATTAGGTGTCTCTGAAGTGTAGTCACCCAAAAGTACACCTAAATTGGGAATATCAGATCGATCATGGATCTTGGGCAGACTGATGCATCACACACACATACAAGGGCCAGCTCAGGACAGGCCAAAGTATTTTGCTTATCCGGGTCTAAATGAAAAGTACAGGATATTTAATGCAAAGGGCTCAACATTCAGGCCAGCAGTTGCTTGGAGGGTTTCCTCAGACCAGTTGGTTCCGTGAGCAGAACACCTGCCAGCACAACTTCAGGTGCCCTCCCAGCACGAATTGTCCGATTTAGTTCCCACACATTCTGCATTTTCTCTGCAGAACAAACCAGAGCATGAAACCAGGGATAGTTTGGACACAGACCTCAAAAGCAACTGACTCAAACAAAATTCTGACATCAGCATTCACCAAATTAAATTGCTTCTGCTTGACCACATTTGAGGATGATGGGAAGGTTCAAAATGAGCTTTGAACTGTGGAGTTTGTCCTGTGCTCAAAATACAAGACCTTCTTCCTTGTTAACAAGGAGTTACAGAATCAAAATTTGGCAGAAATTTACTGGCACAAAAGGGAAATGCTTTCAGGAGAACACACATCCAGAATGGGTGCTGTAAACCTAAGAAGCACTATTGAAACATGACATGAGATTGTCTCCTAAAACATTTCTCATATGAAGGAAATCCACAATACTGGTGACATAATGGACTCTTATTCCCAAATGAAGGACAGATACATTGACAATTAAAAAGGGCCAAATCTCCCTTTGGCTTTGTTTGTTGCCAGAAATAGCTTGAGTTACTAGAAGGCAATTTCTATTGCCAGTTCCACACTCCCAGAACTGTGGAACTCCACTGATGTGAGAGAATGCGGCTGTTGCACCTCTGTTCTCAGCCAATTTTGCAAACTAATTTTTCCTAGAAAAGAGAGTAGAAACATTTGAAAATAAACTGGGAGTCAGTTTTGTTTCCAGTCTTTTTTTTTTTGTCAGGTATGGGTACTCTTTGTAAACAATTTAAAGAGTTCTTACTTGCACCGGCTTATGCTCAGCAGGTATTTGCTTTCAACAATGACTTGAACTTTAATAAGCTCATACCTGTACTTTGTGCTGGGTTGCTTCCAGAGATGAAAGCTTAGAATTAAAATAGCAAAGCAAATCACAGGATTTTAACTGCCATCCAGAAGCAAATTTAAAGTTTTGTTAGAATGGTTTCTGTGTTACTTTTTTTTTATTACAAAGAAAATAATGGTTTGCTTTCATTTCCTCAACACTGTTCTTTTATTCCAGAACTTCCTTTATTTACTTTTTTTTTTCTGTTCTTTTGGTGTGTTTTATTTTTGGAGCAGGATGTGGGGTTCATTAGCAATGTGCACATTGGAAGATGGTTCATACACTGTGTATTCTCTGAACATCTACCTGGATTACAAAACACTGCTACGTGTGCAGTGTTCTGCACAACACAAGGTACAGCCACATGCTCACCATGCTTCGGCATTGCTGGCAAAGTTGTTCTGTTAACATTAATATAACCATTTCGAAATAGCATCCTGTTGAAAATAGCTGTCACTGCCCAGTTTTGAAGCACAGGCAAAAGCAGAAGCAGAAGGGCCACACTGACACCTGATTAAGCAGAGGTAAATTCATAAAATTCTACTTCTCTGCAGTTTTTACCCGCTGAAATGAAGGTCCAAATAAGTACTTGCATATTCTTTGGAAGTACTCCTGGTATTCAAGTGACCAAAACCAGCAAAATTTGGCCGACATTGTCATGGAAATTAGTTTGGATTTTTTTTAGTGAGTTTGAATAACTTCTTTACCATAATTAATCTTTAAGATCCTGCTGATAGTGATAGATTATGCATGTACCTGAAAGGAGAAAATGTAGCAAAAAAAAAAAAAATTAAAAATATTTGTGTGGGTTTTCTTGGGTTTGTTGGGGTTTGTTTTTTTTTTGTTTGTTTCGTATTTAACAAGTATTTGGTTTGAACTAACATTTGAAGCCATATGTTGGAGGTTACTGTACGTGATTGCCTGTTTTGGGGTAAATTAGTAGAATGACATTAGAATATGATACTACCATCACGCTTCTAAAACTATTATCTTATTCTGTGTTTGCTAATGAAAATGAACTAAATACTCAATACTGAGTGTTCAGTAGTACTGAACTAATAATAAATACCATCTGATGTTACACTTGTACTGGAAAGAAAAGTTGTCTTACTGTTAATACTACTAATACATATTGATAGGTAAGAAATAGAGCAGTTAACTGGAACATATGGTTGGCGTCCTTAAAAGAGTCCTGTTTCCATGCCAAAAACTTATTGAATACAGCTGTAAAGGACTTGTTAATTGTGGCCACCCTCAAAGGAGACAGCTGATCATTAAGGCTCCCGTGCCTCTCCCAGCTGTGCTGCATGAGGGATATTTGTGTAAGGGATTGGTGGGGAAGGGTCTGAAACTCGTTGAACAATCTGGCTGTGTGTAGAGCTCTGAACTTTCACGCTTTGAGCATTACTTTTGTGGCAGGACTGGCTGATCCCTTTCAGCCGGAAGCCACTGCAGCACCTGAGGCACTGCTGGAGTCAGGGATGAGTTCTGGAGTTCGCTGTTGTTGGGGGCTTCTCAGTCTGTGAGCAGTGATGTGTGAACTGGCTGGAACCTCCCTGGAAGAGGCCATGGCCCAGGGGCTTTCTCCAACAGGTTGAAAATGAATCAATAGTTTGATCCAGTCCTGTACTGGTTGTGTGAATGTGTGAGACAAGCTGGCTCTGTGTAACCACTGCTGGTAAGCTGAGCCCAGGCACCGATGGGCAGTTTTGGAGGTGTGAGGTTTCACCATGATGATGGGTTAGATATGTTGTGCTTGCATAGAGGTACAGGTGTTACATGTGAAAAATATGAGCCTGGGTAGATTTACCCAATGATCATTTATAATGTTTTTTTCTCCACAGACACATTTAATCTTCCTCCTACTCTCACCTTACCCTTCCTGATAGTATCATTTTTAGGAACACAAAAATACTTAGATGAGCAGTTTCCAGAGCTCATATAAATTCAAATCAAAGGTAGGGAGTTGTCTTTAAATCAGCAGAAAGAAATTCTTCAATGTCTAATGTTTTTAGCAATTTTTTTTAATTGGGATTTTTTTTTTTTTTTTGCAGTGAAGATATGCATAATAGAGAGGGTAAGATCTTTAATTTAACATGGAAATGAACTAAAAAGAAGACATTTTACTCTCTCTGAATTTGCATTACATAATTGTATTTTAATGAATTAACTGCATTTCATAGACCTAAAATTAATGTGAAACTAATAGCTGAACCCTTGCTACATGGTGTTCTCATTGTGGTCTCGAAGCCACACTCTCTTACCTACAAATTATATTCTTGGTTTCAATGGTGAAAGGGTACTGCTTACAGTAACAAAAATTATGAGTAGTTATAATAGTTAAATGCATACAGGGTGCTGCTCTTTAATGCATTTGATTTATGTTCAGTTCCATCCCTGTTTCTAAGGACCAGAGTAATTTGGAAACAATCGGGGAACCTTTTTGGTAGCCCTGCTAAATTTGGATTGTTCTGCCCCTAGAAACTCTGTGGTGTGTGTTGTATGATGGCATTGTGGGGTCTCTGCCAGGGTACAGGGTGGCACCAGGCTTAATATCAGAACATTGTACAGAGCACTTAGTTTGGGGGCCTTAATCTACACAACAGTGCATTAATAGCAGAAAATTTAGTTTGTGTGCTGCACTCCTCTCACCAGGAGGTTGTTGAACTATGATTGCTACTGCTTTCACAATAGAGTGTATTTATAAAAGAAATACTTTGTATGGTTACAGTTTGACTTCTCTAAACCAGCTTTCATAAGCTGAAGGTAGAGAACAGCTCAATATCCACTGCTGATACTTGGTTTTATACTTCCCTGGCTTTGCCTTACTCTCTGAGTCACCAGACTTTCAGCTTTGCTTGGAGTTATCCACAGACACACGTAGGTTCAAAATTAAATGATCTTCCAGATTTTTGTAAATTGGGGGATTTTGCTAGGTATGGGTGGAAGTATTCTAGTCTTTCATAAAGTGCCATTACTAATTATGTATGGTGTGATAAATTTCCTTTTGATGGGAGATGTTTGTGATTTGGGGTTGGATTTTTTGTTTTGTTTGTATTAGTTTTTACATTTTACTGCAAGTTATGCTAAAGCCTTGTTTTAGAGCAAGCGTCGGAAAACGTCTGGTAAAATTCAGCCTGTATGTGCTGACTCATTCTCTAGATTATTGTATCTGAGGATGCTAAGTGGCCAGAAAGGAAACGTGAATAAGAATGATAAGATTCAGTTTGCAGATGCTTACATTGATCATGTCTGATAAAATCTTGTATTAAAAGGCTTTCAAGGTTTTTAAACTCGGTGGCACATCTCTATCTCTTTTATGAGTTCTAAATTAATCTACTTATTAGGGGGTTTAGAAAAATGCAAGTTACATTGCAGAAATAATTGTATGCCTCTGGTATTTATTTTTCTCATTACCAAATGTATCTCAAACACAGTAATACTGTACCATAGGAACAGAGGTAGTTCCTGATGTTTTTATCCCTAGGGAGCTTGACTATTAACCTAGTTGCCTGGCTACTTAAAATGTGGAGGGGGAGAAAGGGATTTGAGACACAAACCCATAGTTTAAGGTTCTTTATAAATAAGAAGGTTGCAATTAACCATACACACTTTTAATAGGCTCCTAAATGTCTCGGGGTTATATAACTAGCTCTGCTCTGATGTATAAGTACCTCTCAAATAATTAAAAATGTAGTTATAGGTACAATCTCTCACTCTTCCAAATAAGCTTTTTTTTTTTTTTTTTTTCCCCCTGCCTACTTTTTTTTGTCTTCCCCTGCATGTAGCAACTTTGTCAGTAAAGTTCAGCAGGCTTGTTATTTGTGTTTCAGAGAAGAAATTATTTAGGGAAACTAATTTAAAGAAATGAGTTCTGCAATTAGAAATGAAAGATTTGTATTTAATTCCATCCTAGTTTTTGAAGTGCTCTTTGTTGTGGTTGTACACTTCCATGTGTAAATTGCTTTGATACGTTTGGGATAAGATTCATGTCAACCTTTCAAAGCCATTTCAGAAAAGTGTCTCAGGTTTTGTGAAAGACAACTTGTCAGGTTGCCACTGCCCTGAAACTAGGATTTGATTTACTGAGTAACTTTATGAACCCATTCACATGAATTAATAATTGGAAAATATCTTCATGAATACTTGATACATTTTTAGGGATTTCATGTTTAGCACTCAGTTTAATAAAGCCTTATGGAAATAAGCAACAGCCTGAATATCATACTGATGGGGTGTTAACATTAAGCCATTGCTAAAAGCATGTGAATTGCTGGGCATTGTCTGAGGTTCAGTGTTCAGTTTATGCCTGTGAAGGACCATAGTCTTGTATCTTGAAGGATCTGCCCTTTACAGCAGAGTGTGTAACTTGCTGTTTCAGACCTTGCCAGGGTAAGGAAAGCGGGCTCAGTCTTGTTGATTTTGAATGGCAAATGATAAGTTATTTTGGGACGAGCTTAAATATGTGCACTAATGAGATAGAGGAGTTACAGCAGGGGCCCTTAATTATTAAGAGATATGCTGACCTGAAGTAATTATATTTTTAGTAACAGGAGACTGTTACATAATGATTATATAAGCAAACATTTTTATTTTAATTTCTTTCATATTCTTCAGTAACTTATTTTTATGTGAAGAGGACCATACAGGGCTACTTCTCCTCCTTCCTCCTTTTTCTTACTGATTTGCTATGCTACTTAATGGGAAACTCTTAGAACCTCCAAAAAATCTTAACAGCAATGCAGAAAACCTAATAAGGTTATTCTCTCTGCTTTTTTTGTAATACTAACAAAAATAATGGGAGACCAATTACAGTTTGATCTCTTCTCACACCCTGGGGTGATCTTTTTGGCATCATTGGTGTCTGTTTAGCCTTGAGCATTAGAAGAGAATTCTGAAAAGCATTCATATCAACACAGATATGCCTCTCCTCATGCATCTTTGTTTCTTTAGTGTGTAGATATTGCTATGTAATAGACATCAGAGTCTAGAAGGTTAATCATCTGAAATGCAGCCATGGATCTGTTCAGACTGCAAGATTCACCATATAAAATATGTATGACTTGTGAATATTTCATAGTGGAAGTGGTATTTTGGTGGTTTGTTGTTTGGTTTTTTTCTGTGGGTTTTGGTGGGGTTTTGTTGGTTTTTTTGTTTTGTTTTTTTAATTAAAAAAACCCTGTATAACATAATGTACGTTTAATGAATTTCCCCTATAGTCAGATTTGGTAAGTGATACACCTGAACTTCCATCATTCCTGGAGAAAAATCAGCAAGTACATGTCATGTTTTTGCTGATGTTTGCTCCTTGCTCGCTGTACATGTGTAACACTTAAGGGAATAATTTAAATTTATAAGTGACACTTGCAGGGCTAGGATACACTAAAACAAATACAATCCATGCCAAATCCCAGCACGTGTGCATGTAGCTAGAAAAGATAAGTTTTAACCCCTGGCAGATTGCTTAGAAATCCAAATGACTTTTGGGCAAACTTTTTAACTGTCATTCATTGAGAGAGGTATCCTTCATTTTGGAGCTATTTTTACCTCTGGCCTACATACACTTGAAGTTGGCTCACTGTGGCTATTGTAATTATTTATGGGAGGAAAAACTGAATCATGGGGCTGAGAAGTTCTAAAGCGTTATTGTTGGGAAAGGACAGTACTAGTACATCAGTTAGAAATATTTTGGGTTTAGAAGCTTTTCTCATTAGGTTGCTTTCTCTCTTCAAGCACTGGCTTTAACAGCTTAAAGTTTATAAATGGTAATAGAGCTAAAGTCCTGTTCACTCAATGAAGAATGCATTTGAATTCTGACTCTGTACTAATGTTTTATTATGTAAGTCCCTTTTATATTAATTTCCAGTAACTGTACTTTCACTTTCAAAATTGAAAGTTGAAAAATTGTGGCAAAATGTAGTCTGCAAGTATGTTCTGAGTATAATACAGTTGGCATCAAATTGCTATTTATGTATGAAGAGCAAACATTCTGTAAATGAGTTTTTCTTAATTGGTTTTCACCGAATTGATATATGGTTGAGTTAACTAATCTGTCATCTATCACTAAGCAGTACTTCTGTTGTATTCAATCTTTTCTAGTATATGTGAGTATGTATATGCTTATTCTGTTTAAAATTTGGTAGAAAAATAACATATGGGGGGAAAACGTATATTTATGTTTGGATGGCGCCAATTTGATATTTAATTGAACTCCTTTGTTCAAGACCATGGGTTCTGTGTGAAATTTCTGCCCCCAAATTTCTGTTCTTTTTTTTTTCTCTTCTACAAAAATAAACATCTGCATCATGTTTTAGTAAATGCATAATTTGGCAACTCAGTGGGAAGGCATACTATGCATTTATTTCTAGAGAAGGTTGCTATAAAATGTTTCAGTCAATGAACAGGTTCAAGTGCTTAAAATACATAACTCCTCTAAGTATATATGACTGAATTTTTCTGTGTGGTGTATGAATGTCCAAAGGCATAATTCTATCCTGTAAACATTAGAATCTGTGACTTTAGGTGTAGTTTTCCCCAAGAAATGGCTTCCCAGCATTCACCATCAGGAACACAGTATATGGTAGAAGTATTTATGAAACTTAGGTAAAATGTCAAGACTCTCCAAGCTGTTTCTGGTTCCCTGGTTGGCTAAAACAAATATGGATTGTCATGGCTGGCTGGATCTGGAGGATCTGAGCTCCCGCAGCTGTGACCTTCAGAAAAATGTAGAGAGGAAATGCTCCGTGCGTTGCCTGCCTTTACCAGGTAAAGGTATTTTGGGGATTCTACAGGCTCTGGGCATTTGCATGCTCATAGGAAACACAATATATAGAAAATCCTAACATTTTGGAGGGAGGAAGAGTTAAATATAGTGATGGGGTACGCTCCATGTATTATTTGGAATTGTTTGGGCAAAAAAAGTGGGCAATCATAGCAAGCTAAAATTTGTGAGCTGTTGAAAGGAGCTGCAATCCCAGGTTGCAGGTGGTCATGATTCCTGTTTGTGTTTACTGCAGCTAATGGAGTTAGACTCAGTGGTGATACTGTTCAGCTGCAGCCTAGTATTGGTCAAGTTAATAAAAGCCATTATTTTATTCATTATTTGACTTGCAGATAATGATTTGTAACTATAGTAACTCCCAGAAAAGGAGTTACCACCAGCAAAGGAGCTGCCAACCAAAGCAAAGGAGCAGGAAAAAGTGTGTGAGAATTGTGTGGTTGATCTAGTGAGACACTAACACTTTGATCCATATGGAACAAATTATTTTACTCATCTAAAAAAACCACGGTGCAAAGACCAAGGTTGAATGGAAAAGGTGCTTGTATAAAAATAAAAGCTCAAACCACTTTGCGCTTTAGTTTAGTAATAGACATATGTATGTCTTCTTTAACAGTGGGGGGTGTGTGTATACATATATATTTATGTGTATATATACACACCCATACACACTACATATATATAATGTTGGGGCTTTTTTTTTGCTGGCCAGAGAAACAGAAGCAGCTTGGAGAGTTGTGTGATAGCCTCTGTATCCGGTGGTTCTGGAAAATAGTGAGGTAGAACGTTATTTACCTAGCTAATACAGGAGACACAAACAGATAATCAACTTAAATTCCTGATATAAGTGTGTCCTGTTATTTGAGCAGAACATTCTAACTCTGGAAAAGAGACACCATCCTGACAAAAATGCATCTGACAGTTTCCTCTATTTAATGATAGGTAATGCTGTAAATATGTTTTCCTGTATCAAAGGGAACATGCCATTTTCTCTGCTGTGTAGCATTATGAATGGCATTTAGTTTAAAGTTTTCTGTCTTTTGTAGCATTCTCAAATGATTTAATTTGCTCAGTGCAAAGTGAGAGATGCTATCATGACAGAGAAAGTTGCATACTTAAGTGGCAGATTTCTTCTTGCACTGAGGTCTCAATGGGGATTTTGGAAGAGTTCCAAAATATTCTGTTTCGTGTAAAATAACACCATTTGTAATCACTGATGTTGAGTTAAATTATGTAATCAGAAGTAAAGGTCAGCCACAGTGTATTTTATTTCCATTATGCAAATGGTGAAGTTAGTGCTGTGGTAAGCCTTGTCATAGAAGTGACTCTGCAGAACCACGAAAAATGTGCTGAAACATCATGGAAAGGCAGTAACAACTGAATAACATCAACCCATTCTTGGATCCATTTTCTTCCTTTTCTGTTTTCCTTTTTCCTCACAGTACCTGTTATTTTAATGAAAGAAGTTCTCTTTCAGTGGTGTCAGTCCTGGAGAGCTGTTGAAAATAGGAGCATTTAAAAAACTATGTTTTGTTGTTAAACATGGGTAAGTGGTTCTTCTTGTAGCCTTAGCTCTCATTAAATGAGAGGATTTACACTGGCTTGCTGCTATTTCTCCTTTTTCTAGCTGGAAAACAGCCAAAGCCAAGGCAGATATATGCATGTAGGTTGTTATTCCTCTAAGTTTACTGGAGCAATTCCTGATACTCACTGTAAAACAGAATAAGAAGTAAGGCTACAGCATGTATAGAACATGATTTCAGTAAGTATAAGCTGTTCTGTTGTTCAAAGAATGATGAAAGAAATCAATGCTCTTGTTGATGGATAACTTCCTACATGCTGGCAGGAATTTCTAATAGTACTTGAATACCTGAAGGGTCTTTTACTGTCCCTGTAAATATAAACATATGTACCTCCTATATCCTGTGTGCCTACTATTGAATATATTTGTGATTGATTTATGACAACTTGTAGATTCAGAAAAAGTGCTACTGTGAACACTGTAAATTCTTGCACCAATGAAAATGGAATGCTGTTGTGTTTTAAAGTATTCAAACTGTTCTTTTCAAAATGCTCTGCTATTCTGTGAGTCCTCAAATGCATGTTGGTGTTTCTGTATGTTTCAGCATCCAATAGGAAAAGAGTTACCTAATAATTACCCAGTCGTATTTATTCTTCTGTCTAAAAAGGAATTTTTAAATGTGATAAGGCTTTGGATTGATTTAGGTCATTAGTATTTAAGTTTTATTAAATAGTATTTTAATGTTTTAAGAGTACAGAACGTATTTTTTAGCATAAATGTGCATGCTTGTTTTCTGGAATGTCAAATATCTGTGCCACTCTGGGGGAAAAGAAATCAAATTTCTATTAAGATATGCTGAATGAATGTCCCTGTTCCCAAGCAACGCCCTTTACTGGTGTTTGCATTACTGTAGTCTGTTTCTAAGAGACAGTCATGCACACATTAATTGCAAGTACATGTATGACAAAATGTTTTCATTAGTGTGCTCACAGAATTTCACATTTGATGCGATAGGAAACAGCACTTTCTATTAAGTACATGATGCCTTCCTTTTCCCTTAACACCCGCTGCAAAGGAGGCACACCTGGAGTGAAACTGCTCTTACCTGTACATACACTGTTATATTCAGTATAATAATTCTCCTTCCTTCCTCTCCACACCATCCATTCTATGTGTCCTTTTGTTCTTCTGCTTCTGTTTTCTCCAATAGTGTGTCCAAATTTTCTAGTAAATTGGCCTGCCTATATTGACCACTATATCTGCTTGACAGTCTGGAGATTCTCAGAGTTTT
Source organism: Corvus moneduloides (assembly GCF_009650955.1). NCBI lineage: Eukaryota > Metazoa > Chordata > Aves > Passeriformes > Corvidae > Corvus > Corvus moneduloides. The sequence continues at coordinate 13,860,008 of NC_045490.1, forward strand.
GTCTGTGCTCAATTGAAAGAGAAGTCACCTCTGCGCCTAAGGATGCTCATGGATAACTGCTGAAGTACATCTTGCTGGATATTGCTGCAGCACATCTTGCAATATTCTGATATGAAGGAACCCTGAAAGATACCATATGGCATTATTGCATTTTTGTTGAGTATTTTTAAGCTATAGCTCAACTCTGTTCTCATTCCTAAAGCCCCCAAAGCCTCCTTCAGTGTTTGATCAACAAAGCTTTGTAGATTTTGTGTCTATGGCTTGAGAAGACATTCCCTCCATCAATGACAGGATCTTTTAGAACATTCATCTGCAACTGTCATGAATTTCAGTCATTGAAATACAGAAACTTGTGTACTTAGCAGTGCCTGCAAATCAGGGGTATGAGAGTGGAGTTGTGCATTTCAGCAATGACATCTCTGTGCACAGGCAGCTTCCTGGGATTGCCAGAAACACAATTTCAAGTTCACCATTCTGAATTTGAAAGATCTGGGATATGAGCATAGCCAGTTATTTGTGTTCAGAGGTTTCATGTTCAGGTTTACAAGGAGAAAGTAGCCTTCCACATAGAATAGGGGCCCTAACTGGAGAGTCAGGGTTTATAGGGTTTGCCACTGTGTTGCATATGGAAGTGCAGGTTTTAACATACTTGTATATCTTTCCACTTGACTGGCAGAAGAAACACTTCCTTAGATGTAAACAGAGAAAAATCCTTAGTCTGAAAAGACTAAGCATAGAAGATAAAACACGAGCCTAGCTGAAAACAAACTTATCTCTTAAAGCAAATCTGAAGACATATAAACAGAGATACTGGCTAAAAACGCCCATGGAAATAGTCCTTAGTGTACCCCACCTCCCTCAAGCAGTAAGAATCGTCCTGAGGAAGTGAAAGATAGTTTGTTAAGCTCTTGTCTCTAAGTATTCAGAGTAAATACTTTTGCTCTGATTCTTGTGATAGGGTTGCCCATTGTGTAAATTAATGGGAAAATTCAAATTATAGTATACCTTGCTAGAAGACAAAAATAAATATGGACCAGAAAACATAATAATAGTGTTGGAATTAAATCTGAATATCCTGGAAATGCAGACAGACTCTGCAGCTGTAGAGTAGTGCAGGGTAAGGAGAAAGAAAGATAGCTGACTATAGGAGAAAGACTAAATGTAACCTCTGAGTTCATAGCTAAACCAAAATCAGTTACCCACCAGTACAGTGTAAAATGAGAAGCCTTTCAGGTTTAAGGAAAAAAAAAAGGTAAAAATCTTGTCTTTTTTTCTTGCCCATCTCTGCACGCTTTTAGCTGAGTGGGAGTAATTTTTTCTTAATCCTGAACACACAAATATTTGCTGTCTAGCAGCTACAGACCAAGTTCCACACTGCAGCCCTGGCTTCCCTCGAACACAGATCCACTTTCACATCCTGCAACACTTAAAGTGCTCAGTGTCACCAGCAAGATTTCAAGGGCTTCAGGTTCCGCTCTCAGGCTCTGTTGGTATAAGCTGTTCCGTAGTTTTGCTGTCAGTGATCAGATTTCAGAGGATGATTTTCAGGAATGAATAATGCCTGTTTTTTCTTCCATAGATAGTGGTCTTTATTTGGAATGTATTTCTTTCGTAGTGTTGATATTTAATTACAAATATGAATCCCTTGTGGGTGTATACTATAGAGCAAAATTTTAGTTATTCCTGTTGATATTATTGAGAAATAGTTCTATTGGAAATACAGTCCAAGGATTTGAGCTTCTTTTTCTGTTTTTCTCTTTCTTCTGAATGAAAATCATAACCCTGATTTTCTTTCTTCTCAGTTCCTTCTTTGAAAGAAAAATTAGAAAGACAGGGTTTAGGGATGCATCCAATGCTTCCTCAGTTGTGGGCATTCACTTTAAGTGTTAAGAGGTAGAGGAACTGATTTAATTTCATACGTAGGTGGTGGTTTTAAATTTGCCAAATCTGAACCTTGTAGCATATGGTCCTCAACTCCTGTGTAGACCTAATTGATATTTGACATTCATGGCAGGCAGGGCTCCTGCATCCACCCAGCAGTGTGGAATACCAGCTGTTATTGTGGATTTACCGTCTGGGGCTTTGAGGGAGGAGAGGAAGAGGAGAAGGGGTGGAGATGTGGTTTGCTGTGGTTTTATTTTTTGGGGTTTTTTGTCTGTTTGTTTTGTTTGGGGTTTGTTTTGGGGGTTTTTTGTTGGTTGGTTGGTTGGTTTCTTTTGGGGGGGAGGGTTGGTTGGTTGGTTGGGGGTTTTTTTGTCTTTTAATTTGAGTACTATATTATTTGGCTTCTTAGGAATAGATAATGCCCAATGCCTTTTTAGGTTGATTTGAAGAGTCTTTTTGAAGGGGAAAAAAGTTAGAATGGAATTAAACATTAGTACAACATTATTTACCATTAAAGAAATACCTATACTGAGATATTTAAAGAAATTAATTTCAGACCTAAATTTAATATATAACATGCAAATTTAGGCATACAGCTAAGGATAAATGAGTAAGAAGACATGAGTAATAGGCATACAAATAGATGTATTTGCAGATATTCCTTCAAAGAAATGAATGAAAACTAAAATAGCAGCAGCTACAGTCTTTTACAGTCATCTTCTGCCCCACCCTGTTTCCTTTTCTTCCTTGACTGTAACGGGGAGAGAAGATGAGTCCAGTGGGGTAGCTCCCTTCCCATACATTACATTCATATATCTGCTATATATACTGCTCTGCCTATTTTCCTTATGACATAGCATAATAAATATACAAGAAATAGAGGGAAGTATTATTCTCCCAGTCTTTAAAGAAATTTTTCTTTCTCTCTCACGTTCACAAAATTTCCTTTTGTTTCTCTGTTCTGTGCCATTTCCAAATAGGCAATGCCTTGCCACCTTTGTCCCAGTAATAATTGTGAGCATTGTACTGTTTTATATATATATATATAAGGTCTGAATAGTAATGAAAAAAGCTTTTTCCTCCAAAGTGAATCAGCTCTCTATTAATACTTTGAGATATTTTGTAGTTATAAATAACATATTAGCTGTATGTGCAAGGACTGACCTCTGAACTATTTCTTCCCAAAGCCAGTGAAAATGTCTTTTTCTCATGAAGAAAGTTGCTATGCAAAATGAGAGATCAAACAAATTAATTTAAAAGGCAAGTGACACATCTGGAGAGAGAGACATTTAGTCATTCATTTCATGAATCAGAAGTGCAGACATCTGGTTTTGCAATATTTTTTGCAAAATATCTAAATATACTCAGGTAAAAGCAGTCAGAGAATGCAATTTACCTGGTAAAGCTAAAGAGAGGGAAATGTGGGGATTTATTGGGGAGTTACAGTTAAGCCTGCTCACTTAGGCTGGTTCCCTCTGCTCTCAAATGTGGAGTGTTGCTGGAGAAGGGAGAAATCTTGTGAATAAGAGAAAGGCAGAGTATTCTTGTGAATTCTAAAGTAACATTGGGAGCCTTGCTTTCTCCTTCATACCCCCTTGCATGCATTTGTTTGCTGAGTAAAGGCAAGAAACCTATCCCTACTCTCCTTCCTCTAATGTCTTATATGGTGGAGGAAATAGGAGGTTGGCATGAGGCAGCTGGACAAACTGCAAGGAGATTTCTTCAGGCATTGGGCATGGGTCTTTATGAATCCTAACCATGCAGATCAAATGCCTACTGAATTCCTGAACTATTCCTTTGGCTTCACTAGGACTTAGCTTGAATCCCAGGTGAAAAGGATGTTTCAAGGGTGACAGCTGTGCTGAATAGCTTTCTCATTCAAATCTCACAGATAATGACCCCTAACAATACTGAGAATGTGTTTGGTATGTGTTTACATGGTCAAGGACAGACACGTTCTACACTGCAATGGTCGGCAGCTCAGGAGCTTTTGAAGAAAATTCTTTTCATGGAAGTCATTATTATTACATTATTATTACATTTAAGGAAACATAATGACTTGCATGAAAATTCCTCTTTCCCTGTTTCCCTAACTGGTTTATAAAGCAGGTATATACTCTAGAGATTGTGGGGGGTTGTGGGTGGGTTTTTTGGTATTGTGAGAAAACATCTGTTGATCATGTAACTCTGCAGGATAGCAGGCAACCATGGGACAATGTGTCTAATGGAATTAAATTTTGACTCTTTCTCACTTACATAGAGTTATCATTAGATGTGCATGATGAGAAATTGCACTGCTGGACAGCTCTCATGAAAATTCAGATGGCTGGCAGGTGATTCACAGATAGCTGTAAGCACAGGTGATTTGAAAACAGCAGGTGAACTTCCCTTACAGCAGTTTGCCAAAGAAATTTGTTGAGAATAAATTCCTATAGTTTAAAGATTCTGAGAATTTATCTGGGATTTTCCTGATGTTGTTTTAAATCATGATTACACACAAAATTTCTCATACAATCTAATCAAGGCACTCCTTAGTAAATGAAAATCAGAGGAAGTATGTGTCCTTTCTCATACTGTTGACAATTCCCACTTTGGATAGAATCCAAGTGAATATAGTAGCAATGCAACTTATTTTAGCTTTGTTGCCAGGTGAAAAAAATTGGTTTGAAATCAGATTATTTATTTGTACTGAGACAAAAAAAAGCCATAGTTTTGAAGAAATACTTGTTAGTGACTGATAAACCTCAACTGATCCCTCCAAGGTACATTTCTCCCTGTGATAGATGCAGAGACCAACCTATAACTGTTTTTCTTTATCCAAATATAGAATCAATTACCTCTGGTTTGTGATGCTAATGCTGACCTGTCTTTGAGCCAGCACCTAAGTATAGTTAAATGCTGAAGGGTTAGAGCAGCACCTTCTACATAGCAGATGTCCTAGTTAAGTTTTGTTGTAAATGGGAAAAGGAAGGTCTGGCTGTCTGATGAAAATCACAGGGAAATTGCATAGAACTAGCCCAAAGCAAATCAAAATTACTGGATGAATTGCTGAAGAAATAGGATTATAATAAATGACAAGAGAATCTTATGTTAAATGAAAGTATCAATGGATTATTAATCCTTTTTATAATGAAAACACCAGCACAAATCAAAGCATTTAACTAAATAATTCAGTTAATGGATTAGTTATTTCTGTCACTGATGTCAAATATGTGAACAGATTACCTGTTTTGCATTTAATAGATTGTGACTCTGGTTTTGAAGTAAAAAAAAGAGTGCTTACTGCCTTCAAGATCTTGATTATGATGCAAGTGCAGCAGTGTGTACATTTTAATGACTTACACAGCAGAAAAACTGTCAAACCTCACAACAACAAAACATGTCTCCACAATGATGAGAGAATTTGGTCTCCAGTTCCAGATGACATTTTAAGCTCTGGCTGAAGGAACATAAAGTTTGAGTGACAAATCAAAGAAAGCAATGCTTAAAGCAAAGAGGAAATTGTAGGTAACAGGCTATAGAGAAAACCACATTCAAATGAAACAAAACACGTATGATTGAAGAGGGCAGATAAAGGAAGATTACAACAGAAGAGAGGAGTGGGTCAAATACAATGGGTTATGGGAGACCTTGAGGAAAGAGATCAGAGAGGACATTAAAAAGTAGATTGTCAACATCATATGGGGTACTCTCAAATGAGAGAACTACAAGAGGATAAGCAGCTTTTGATGTGGAGGTACCAGCAGATGTTCTTTCAGAAAGACAATGATTACACAGTGTGCAAAGAGAGATGGAAAAGAGGCCCCACAGAGTGCTGAAGAGTGTCACCAGCGACTTTTTGCATATAGCACTAGAAATACTCAGTGCAAGCATCATAAATGTCTTCCCATTAGAAATGAAAGGTGTGAGGAATAGCTTCCTTTTTTTTCCTCTCTGTTTCTTCTTCCCACTTTTAGGATATTAAAAGAAACAGAGTTAAGTCAGTTCATACCACAAAGGCTGAAAAAAGCACTTAAAAATGCCTGAAAGTAACACAAAGGACTGACAAAACCCAGCTCTCAACATACAGAAGAACTTGTTAGAAATTGTAATATGGGTCACTTTGAAAGAGATGCAGCTGTGTTGCATGAGCAAAATAAGTTTCCCAGCAAGGGCAGTTGGCAGCTTCACAGCTTCATTGAGGACATTTTCAAAGCAACTAAAAGGAATGTAGCTTTGTGTTGCATTCATAGAAGTATAGAATAGTTTGGGTAGGAATGGACTTTTTAAAAGTCATCTTATCCACCCTCCCTGCCATGAGCAGAGAAATCTTCAGCTGGATCACATTGCTCAGAGCACCATGCAACCTGACTCTATTTCCAGAGATGGGGCATCCACAGCCCCTCAGTGTAAAACCTGTGCCAGTGTTTTACCGCCCTTCTTCTCTATATTTAATCTAGATCAACCCTCTATTATTCACAACTATTACCCTTTTTCCAGGTACCAGGCTATGCTAAAATGTCTGTCCCCAACTGAGTACAGAAAGCTGCAATAAAGTCTCCCTGGAGCCTTCTCTTCTTCAGGCTGAACAAACCCAACTTTGTCTCCATAGAAGTGCTCCATCCTTCTGATCATCTTCATGGCCTTCTCTGGACCCATTCCCAAATGTCTGCATTCTTTTCATGGTGGGGACCCCAGAACTGGATGCAGTATTCCAGGTGGGGTCTTGACTGCGGGTGTAAGGTGTATTGTAAAAGGCGCTTTGTCAGTATCTCTTAGTAGAGAGCAGTAAATAACTGCTCTGTCTCCAGCATTTACAACTCAGTTTAGCCAGACAAGTTCTTTGTGTTCTACAACACGATTATGGGGTGCAGTTGCAAGGGGAAAAAGAATAAAACAGAATCAATGACTAAACTTGAAAAAAAATCAAGTATTTCAAAGGCAGATACCATCTGGCATCTGGGTGTCAGAGTACCACTTAGAATATAGTGGATTTGATTACTTTTTCAAACTCTCATAAGAGCAGTAAGCCAGGAAGAAAAGAAAAATCTCTTGGTGAAGAAGTTAGTTTGCATGTCTTAATTTTTTAATTGGCATTTATATAAGTAATATGAGTAACATACAAGTGTATATAAGGAGTATATGAGGGTATATATAATGCGTGTGTATATATATAAAGAAGTAATATGGAAAAGGGAGAGGTTTTCTTTGCATTTACAATTAATATGAATTAAAATTGAGACATTCTACACTCTAGACTCTGCAAGGGAACCTTTAATGAAGGAACTTAATTGTGAGAATGGTTGCGAAATGGCTTTCAGTCAAGAAAGGAGTACTTCAGCATCTCATGGAAAAGATTGCCTTCATCTTGCCTAGTAGGTGACAACTGGCTGACATCTATAAATTGTGATTTAGTTCTGTCTTCACTTGCTCTAAAGAAGCTGATCAAGAGAAGTGTTTTCAGAAGTGCTGTGACACTGTTCTGCCAGTGCACTGAGCTGAGCCATCACATGGCCAGTACGTGCTGGTGGAGGGCAGCACATTTCATTATTGATCATTACCTCTCTCTCAGCACCGAGTGCCTTCCAGTAATGCATCTGATAGCCTGATTGTGTGCCACGTGGGGTTCATGCTTTCTCTTCCATCTTTGCAAGGTGAGAACAGCATTTTGGATTTTTTTTTTGTCATAGGTATCCAGCTGTCTTGAAATATTTTACAGATGTGGTAATACTATTCATCCTTTCTAGTGGTATGGCGGTACCTAGACTCAAGTTTCAAAGCTCTTACGATAGTTTCCTATTATGACAAATAAATAATTTCTGATAAGTTTTAGTTTGTTTTATTTTGGTTTGTAGGGGTCCTTAGGATCATGCAGGAACATTATCTACCAGGCTCTTGAATTGTTGGATCACATCAAAAATTAAAAGACTTGAAGTATATCCATTTATATATAACCAATGTTATATTTTGTTTTGTGGAATAGTTTATAATAATTTTAATGAAGTCCTAAGCAATTTTCTCAGTAAATCTGAAGTATAGGAATCATAGTGAGAAAACAGTGCTTCTATTATTCTGTGTCATCCTGTCTTTTCCTGAAAGAGATGAAACCCTCAAATCAGACTGAAGCTTTTCTCTTACCAATACCTTTTGTTTCTCTAGAAGAGGCATGGATTAGTCCATTTTCAAGGTGAAAGAAAGGAAGCAAAATTAAGTTACAAAAGGTTGTGTAGGAAGTCTGGTAGAGTGGTGGGAACAGGACTCTGAGTTACATGATACATGTTTAACCCAGTCGATGACACTGCCTTGTGGAAATTGCTTAAGATCTCTTTACTTAGCTAGACCAACTGTAAAATCCAGCTAATAAAGCTTAACCACCCTTGTAAAGTGCTTTGAGGCCTACACATGGAAAAGCACTATGTGACTATAAAGCCAGGACAGACTGGGTTTTTTCCTTCCCTTCATGAGTAAACAGGAACAAAGACCTGAGTGATTTATTTGGGCTACACTGTGAGTCAGGGAGTAGTTACTGTCTATGAAGCTGGAAGATGTGAGTTTTCATCTTGAGTCTGATGCTTTCCAACGTTTTGTGCTGGGAGGAGAGCTGTCCTGCCTGACTGCATATGCAGATATTTTAAGTGATGAAGTTGTACATACTTTTAGTTACGAGTGAACAGAATAGCAGCTCTACAACTATGAATTAGTTGGGCCACCTACTCCTTCTGGAATTTAACACCACTATTATGCATTGCCAAAGTTGTCCCTTTTCATGCACAAGAGAAATTGAAGTAAAGGCAGCTTTTAAGGCTGTAAAGCTTTGCTTCCTCAGAAAGCATTGTTGAAAAGAAGTGAATGTTGCTGCCTACCAGAAAGGACATTCCTTTACATGTCAAACCAGGCACATCTGAGCACTTAAAACAAGGTAGTGAATAAGTAGTATCTCCAGAAATTGTACACTAGGCACACAATTATTCCCATTAAAATGCAATTATTACATATTCATCATACACAGGAAAATTACCTCAAAGAATACTCTTTACTTTGGGTCCAGTGTAATGTAATACACTGTGGTAAATGATGTTACATAGACTGGAAAGATAAGGAAAAAAATCCCTAATCCAGATAGAGAAAATTTAGATAATCATCAGGTAAACTCTTATCTCAAATTCAACAGTACATTTCTTCTGTGTTAATGAAAATATTTCATTTCCTCTCCTCATATATGTTTATACACTTCCAATTACTCCATTGCAATAAGCACACCTGATCCAGCGGCTTCAGAAGATCACCTTTAGCTCCCAGCATGTTGCTTAAAGAAAGCAGTGAATGGTAGTATGTTAATAAGAGAAAAAATGTGTTATGACATGTATTTCTTTTTTAAAAATGTGTGAGAAAATTATATACAGTACCAGTGGAAATAGAGGATATAGAGCTGGCAAGCTTTGAAGAATTTTTAAGATGTGACACTTGTAGCACATATAATAACAGAAAACAGAAACTTCCTGGGATTTTTTCGTTTCAATTTGTGAATGTTAGTCACAGATTTTGACTCTATTTGGCTTACTTAAAAGAAAGGCTTGTAAGGAAAATGCAGGAACTAAAGCTTAAGAGAATAATACTTTTTGCCTATTTAGCAATAGAGAAAACAGTACATAATATGCATATCTGCTTATGCAGATACTCATACCCTGATACTATTGAAAATTTTGATCTACCTCTAAATTAAATATCAGCTAAGTACTAATCATACCAGTGAATTCAGTACATTTTCTGTTGCCAGATTGGAACACCATAACATTTTATAACTGGGTTAAGCTTTAAGTAGTGTGTGACACTGAGAATATTTTCTAAATGAGTATCACTTCTCATTTGAGACAATGATGTAGACCTGGACTCTGCACCTAAGGTCAAGTGGTGTGAACTTCTTACTCTTTAAGAAGTTTCACAAACTTAGAACCGATTCATTTTCTGCCCACCTCCCCAGTTATTAATGATCTGATACTCATATGACTGGCACAGTGTAAACTGTGTTCTCTACTACAAAGCTGGTGTACCTTTAATCACCTTCTCATTTGAAAGTTACCCTGTGCCTGCAGATGGTCCTGTAAAGAAACTGAATGCTGAATGTAATTGTGTAAACAGTCTCTGCTTCTCACTCTCTTTCCTTAATCCTTCTGCTCCAATTATGAAATATAACCCTATTTGAATTTTCCTTTCCAGTTTTAGAGATCCCTTACCATGTATGGTCAGTATTTTATCAATTAATAGTTTATCACTATTATATGACATTTGATGTTTTATCTTAAAAAAAGGTAAAACTAGACATAGGACTGCAAACAGGACTGGAAACTATTATTCTAATTGTTACTGAAGCTGTGTCACCACTTTCTTCTTTTTTAAGAGTAAAACCACATGAAAAGTGATTGTTCTGCTTTGTGGAACACTGATAGGAGAAAAAGATTGTGCTTGGCAGATATTTTGTGCTATCCATTACTTTATATCACAATTTTAAGTCATTGAATAAGGTGATTGTAGCTACTACTGCCCTCTTTAAAGATAAACCCTTTCACAATAATTTTGCTGTAATACAGTATTGTCAGGAAATGCAATATACTTTACCTTCGTGAGAAAACCTCTCTAATTGGAATTGCTGGACCTTGACTGACTTGTCACAGCTATATTCAGGGTGAAGGTGAAATCTTTAAGAAGTCTGATGGGGAAAATTAGACCATGGCTTCTCTGAAAGACGACACACTCCTATGCAAGATCTTTCTGCTTGAATGTTTTTTTTTCCCCTCTACTATGTGAGGAGAACAATTGGCAGGGAGCAGGGGGAAAAAGAGGCAGACAATGGCATTTAAACAGTCTGACATGTTACAGCTTAGCATTTAAAAATACAGAAAAGGTAAACAAGTACTCTTGTGCTGGAAGAGTTAATAAATATCTCAAACTTGGGAACAGGTGGGGGAATTGCAGATAAAGCCATTGAGCTTAATGAGAATTAGTCATGCGTTCTGATTGTTCAGATATTGGATGAGAGACCTGCAAGGCAAGTGCTTTTCCTAAGCTCCTAAAGTCAGGATAATAAATAGAAACAAATCATCTTCTAGTGATTAGCAGACATGTATAGAAAGAATTCATAACAGAAAAACATGACAGTTGCAGTGTAGCTAAGCCATAGCTGAGACACCCTTCTCTCTATTTCATAGTACTGCTGTTACCATTATTTAGGAATTCTGGCAGCTGGTCTCTAATGTTTTCCTAAAATACGAGTGAATCAAAAGAAAATCAGCTCAACAGGAAGTATGTGGATTATGTTGTGGTAGTGGAGGTTAGGCAGGAATAGGAGGAAGGCTCAGACTCAGCTTTGCCTGCTTCAGATGTTTCGCACAATGAATGCTATTAAAGATGCAACATATAGACTATGTTGATTTAATAGCACAGATTATGGAAGCTGTGGTATGCAGGCGGTCTCTGAAGTTATTGGAAAACTCCTTGAAATTAGTAGGTCAATTACTTTACCTGTGGGTATTGCCAGAAAAAAAAATAGTTGACCTGAAATGATCTGGAGATTATGCTCCTGTGATTATTGTCCGGAATAACTTTCATCAAAAGCCTTTAAAGCATTGATCAGCCAAATTTCTATGTTGGGCTCAGGCTCCTAATTTACATATTTAATTCCTGGCAGATTTCTGTCCGTAACTTGTGCATATGCACCTCTAAGAATTTTAATATCTTTTATCATTATAATGTAAAACAACCAGATCATTACTTTTTAAGAATGTCTTTCCTTGATTTCTAGGAGCCTTATGTGATTAGTGCAAAGCTAAATAAAATACTAGCCCAGATATAATGTGTTTCCATTACATCATATTCAGCAATTTGGTCTCAAAAGACCAGCTCTCAATGACAGAAGAATAACTGTTACCTCATTAAAAAAGATGTTTTGTACATAGGCATTGCTGGCTTTGCTGTAACTCTTGCTTGTGTCAGGAAAATTAATCCACAAACACCAGAGGCTTATGTCCAAAAAGGAGACAGAGGAGTCCTGTTACTTTATTTGAATAAAGGGAGAGGCCATGGGACATTTCCCCTGTGGTCTCTCAAATTTTTGGAGGGCTCAGCCTCCTATTTATCCTAACTTCCTGGCCGCATTTCCCTCTCTCTTTCCCCATTGGCTGAGGTACTTGAGAGGTACAGACTTCTCGGAACACCTAATACCTAAAATTCCCTTCTAATGTATAACTCCCCCTTTATTTTAATTCTTATGATTCTTCTCATTGTTTCTTTAATCTCTCAATATCCAATTTCATTTATCAGTGGAGCTATAGGTTATTTGTAAAGACAAATCTCTTTCCATTCATCAATCAGTGGAACCCTTCTCATTGTTTCTTTTTATCTCTCAGTGCTAATCAACCAGCAGGCCCAGAGCTTGTTTGTAAAGACAAGTCTCTCATTCCTCTCGCATGTAACAGAGAGCACTAGAAAGTGAGCATTGACTTGTAGTGAGCAGCTAGAAGAGGTCTGGCTCAAAAAGGTTTATTTAGGCTACCAAATTATTTTTGAGTTCAAGAGTAGTGGTAAATGAGTAAAAAAAAATTATTAAGACTTAAACCAAAATACAAGCTCGTTTCTTGTTGAAAGTGTAACTAAAATCTTTGATGCGCTATGTAACTCTTATGTTCTTAAGCAGAGGTTTTTTATGATGGAGCTGAAGGAAATGGAAAAACATAAAATCAAAAATAAATTACTAGATATTAAATAGTTTTTATTGCCAAATCAGCAACACACACAGCTAATGGGAAATATTTCCTGCAGACAGATGGGATAGTCAGATCCCAGGAGCGTAAATACGAAGTATCTGTTAAGATTCTTTTTTATACATTTGCATATAAATATAAACATCATTAGTAGGGGCTAATTGCCCTGTAGGAACTACAACATGAGCATTAGAATCTTCAGGATTGCTGTTTTTTGTTGGTTTTTGAGGGGGGTTAAGTATCTCCATTACCCATCATGTTCGGTACTGCATGGCTGCAACGGATAATTACGACCATTAAGAATCTCAATCACAAAATCAAAACCATTTGGACTGGCTTCCAGGGCTGCCCAGCACAGTAAGTAACCAGTTTTGTTCATGAATATTCATAAGGGTACTTTGATTTGACTTCGCAGTAGGGGGCTTGTAAAAAGCTCATCCACAGATTAGCTCCTACTGAAGAGTCAACATCTAAGGTAACAAGATATCATACATGATGAAAGACTTTGTAAAAAGCGATGCATAAAGCTGAGATTTAGGTATTGTTGCTCCTCATAAGAAAAGTAGCAAAAGGGATTTCAAATATTTAGGTTTTTCAGTTGTTCTAGTGACAGAAAAGCTCAAGGATCTATGCTGTGAAAGACTTGGTTAATGTGGCACGTTGCTGGGCAAAGAGCAGTTGAGTCATCAGTGATGAATGCTGTGGACTTGTAGGACTTATATGTAGGATTTGGGAGTCTGTAGGGTGTATGACAAAGACAGTGGTATTAGCACAGTGGTGTCAGTCAAAAAACCTACAGGTGTTTCAAATATTGCTGTGTTATTTCACACTCAAGAACTTGAATGGTGTTTGATCAATCTTAAGTTCAGACAAGCCCTTGCTGACATTTAAAAAACCCAACCAACCAAATGAAAACCCCATATTTATGACATTCAGCTAATGTTTGTTGCTGTGGAACAGAAGTGTTAAAGTATGTATTAGAAATAATACAAAAAAAAAAAAAATCCTTCTAGATATCTTCCCAATTTAAAAAGCATACAAACACAATATTATCTGAAAATGAAGTGCTAATTGTTGAAGTACCACATCTGCGTAACATAACACTTAACAAGCTTTTACCTTCCCATGACCTACCCAATGTGGGATTTGGGAGCTGCTGATTATTGGCTGGAGTGGACTGTCAGGCAGTCACGACTGCTTTTGCTGGTTTTTGTTTCCTTCATCTGTACATTTTCCAACTCCTCTGTCTTTCTCTGCTTCTCTGTGTTTTTCTGTTCACTACTCCTGGCAGTTTTTTTCTTGTCAAATGCTGAACACTTTCTGATATTGCTTTAGAAAATATCATTGGGGTTGAAGAATTTCATGCAGATCCTGCTTGTCACGTATAATCTGGCCAGTGCCACATGATAAATTCTTCTCCCACCTTCCAGTGCTGCTTGACACAGTGGCCTCTAACCTTATGAAACTGGAACTTTATGGTCCAAATATGTGTCAAGTCAGGGAAAGACCTTCCAGCAGTCAAACAACAAAGATGAAAGCTTTGGACTGCCTGCATAAGGAGGCAGATGCATGAAATGCCTGTAAAGCCCATATGGGGAGTCCAGCCCAGTAAGGTTGCACTGCTGTGTGAACTAAATAAAAATTGTTTGATGCAATGAGCCGTTCATGTTAAAGGACATCATTCTCACAGCAATATTAAAAGTCCCCCTTGAAAATTTCTCTTGGAAATCAACAGTTTTAACTATAGATGGTATTAAAATGTGTAGCAGCTTCTGTGACTGGCATAGCAGGTAACACTTAAAATGGAGTAAAACATGTTTATGTAAGTGTTGATAAAGTGTATGTCTCTGCAGCAGCAAGGGGCTGAATTGCTGATTGGGAAGAGTACTCCTGGTCTTTAAGCACTGTGAGACTAATTCCTGTGAAAGTATAAAGCTTCTGTCTTCTCTAGAATAGTATGAGGGGGGAAGTCCTTCAGTCCCATCCACTGTGGTAATTGGCATAAGACACTCCTGCTCTCCTGACAGTGTGAAGTTCAAAGAAACTTCAGCGTTAATTGGATGTGTTTCATCCATTCATGAGTTTGAGTATATGCCAGATGAGCTATATCACATGCGACTCTGTGTTTAGGGGATGACAGCCCCTGTTCTTGTGGAGCGGCACCAAATAATATGAATATGAATAAACTGGAAAATCTGTTTTAAAGTTGTGGTATGCCATGATTAACACCAAACTGTAGTAATAGGAAAATGTATTTTTTTTTTTATTCAGAACTTTTAATCACTCTGTGTCCAAAATTATCCTTTTTGTAAGGATATAGCTAGTGGGTCTAATTCGTATAGCAAACTCGGCAGACTTTCCTTTTTGTGAGCCTGTGTGAGAAACCAAGTGTTTTACACACAGTTCTGTTTGAAACAGGAAGTGTCTGCTTACAGGTGTTACTAACTACTCCTTTTAGTGAAGGTACTAAAATACAGCCTTAAAGGCATTTCAGCCCATACTTGACCATCATCCTTATAATTTCCTCCACGGTTGTAATAAAAAGAAAATAGTATTCAATCACATGGCAGCTGTGTGCGGGAAAATACGGGAAAGAGCATGGAAGAAATCACACTATAATGAGGTTAGAGCACTATCAATAGCCATAGGTTTAAAAAGTATATTTTTAGTATGTTAATTGTATCCTATAAAAACATTTCAAAGCAACCTGCTACTTCAGCATCCTCTAATGGCAGAACATCACAGAACAGGAAGCAATCAGCAGCCTGGTGTTTATCTGTCTCGGTTTGCAAAGTTCCCTTGTGCTGCTGTGACTTTTGTCCCAGCTGGCTCTGGGGGGTTTTAACTAAAACCAAGGCAGGGCAGTCAAGAAGCAAAATGTAAATGTCAGCTCAGACTGTTCATGTGCGAGTTAGGGACTAAAATATGTTTAACTGTACACACAGGTTAGAAAGTCTCCTTTTGTCACTCAGAAATGTACCAAACACTTGATGCAGGTTTTCTGCAGATTGTTTAACATAAAAGTTGTATGTAATAGAACAACTAGTTAAGTTCTTTTCACTTGGTATTCTGTAATATGATTTCAGAGGTTTGGTAATGTCAGAACAAGTTAGACTTCTATATTAAAACAAGAAATACAGTACATATTGCTATTGATATGTATAAATACTATTATCTATTTAAAATTACTCATTTAATATAATGTAGTAAAATGCTTTTTTTTTTTTTTCTGTTGCATCAGCACTACGTTCCTGAAAAAGTTGTTCCAATAATGCAGATTTCATGCAAAAATACTCCACTGAAAAGTTTTGGCTTATTCTCAGCGTTATTTCATTCTCGGTGCCATCTACTATCATCAGTTTGTCATGTGCAAGTGCAGGGACAGAGCACATAGCATCGTGTACCTCTTCAAGTCACAGCAAATTGAGCAAATTTTTGCCCTACCAGAACTCTGAGTGGATTAGGGAAAGTGGATTAGGTGGTCACAAATGACTTTTTTAAGTGTTCACACATTGCATTGCAGATGTGCAGATGTCAAAGCAACTATTTAGTCTGGAAGTAGTTTGCTTGATAAAATGAAATGTGAATGAGAGTTAATAGAAGATATTTTTAGTGTATGGTTGGGAGGCAACAGGATATTCCAGCCTTTTCCTGATGCCCCCTATTCTCCAGCCTCAGCATGGTCTTCCAGTGGTGCTATAACTCAGCAGTAAAATCACTGTATCAAGGCTGCTCACTAAAATCTAGACTAGGAGCTTTAATGAAGAAAAGGCTTAGCTGAAGAATTTCTTCACAGTTCTTATTTATTGCAAAGATTTTGAAATTGGGGATTTAATTTAGTTGATTTCTTAAAGAAGGCTGTTTGTTGGTAATTGTCGGACTTGTATCCCACCATTAAAAATGCACAATATTTTAGAGGTAGACATCTATTTTTTTTTTTTTTTCCTGCCTTTATTGCAAACCTTGTCAATCACATTGAAATATATGGTGAAAGGATTGTGGAATCAGTGAGATTTAGATGCTTGTACAATGCTATTAATTCAATAAGTGGAATTCACAGGAGATTGCATGATATCTCCTGGATGGTTCAGGTCCTGTGATGTGTTCAACAAAATTATTTTTGTTTAGCTACTCACCATTACACTTTGACCACCTTAAAATTACTGTAAAAATTCAGATGCTCCCAATTTTCAAGATATGCTCTGAGTGAAAATTCTGTATCTTGGCAACCAGGAAGGGACAATTATTCTTTGGAAAAAGTCATCCTATCTGCCAAGATGAATTTATTATCATAATTGTTGCAAGGATATGTGAGTTTATTCTGTATCTCTTCTTTGAATCTCTTTATGTAGCAGATATCCCAATTCATTGATATTGAAATTGGTGAAGTGGATTTAATTCAGTTCAAAGAAATTCATGTCTGGTGGTATAGAACAGCTCTGTATACCATTTAAGATTTCTCATGCTTAGAGAAAACAATGATGAATTTAAACAATCTTGAATCACAATTGCTCCCTATCAGAATATGTACAGCTTGGCATTTGTATTTTTTTTGTTGTTGTTATGGACATGCAACTACCCCCGGTAAAATGGCAAGACATTTAATGCAAAGAACCTTCTGCTTACAATGGACAGCTGCTATTGCCTAAGAAAACAGTTAAATAGCAATGTCTCTCCTTTTTCTTTTCTAAGTCGTCAGTCTTATAATTTAAATTATACAAGGAAATATTAGTTCTTTGTATCATTGTTCATTTAAATGCAGGACATGAACTTGAAGCAGAAAAGATAGGGGGATATGTGAAAATGTATCTGAACTTCTGAATTACATTAGAGGGGTTTAAATTCTTCTTTGAAGGATGAAGACAGAAGCAGACTTAGGTCTGTAAGATTAGCCACAGGAAATCATCAGCTAAATTAATAAGTAATTTGAGAATGAATGAATGGAATAGTAGAATTTTAAGAAGAGGCATTTGCTGGTTAGCTTAGGTTTACACTGGTAATAAAAACTTCTTTTCAGGTCGTGCCATAATGTGACCTTTTCATGGTGCTGATGTAAATCCAAGATGAATACAGGGGGAACATAGCCCAGAACAAAAGCACAGGCTGAATGCACTTGGCTCTGGGCCTTCCCACACCAAGCTCTGTGTATTTCTCTCCTGGTCTGCGTTAGGATATCACTTCCCATGGAGAGAGCAATTCCAGTAAGAGAAGGAGGACAGAAAAACTTGATTATTGTGTTTTATTGTTCCTACCCATTTAGGGTATTTTTTTACTCTGTTTAAGCTTTCCAAGATATGGTGAATACAGAAGAGTTTTGTCTGACAGAAAATCTGGGTTTTCTCAGCTGAACTTTTTGCAGTTTTGAGACCATTTAAACCATTACAAAAGTGGGAGGAGAAGCTCCCTCGCAGAGTAGGAGCCTTCGTGGGACAGTGGGAGTGCTGTAATGAGGTGTCACAGTGGCTCACTGGGCCAGGCAGGGCGGTACCTCCTGGCAGGGCCACTCCCCAGCTCTGCCTTGTCCCGTAGGTAACCCCCAGCCTCAGCTGCACAGGATGGAAACTGAGCTCTGCAAACAATCTCAACTAAATAAATTGCACAACATGTTTCATATGCAAATGAATTTCAATCACTTTCCAAATTGAATTCAATCAAATTACTTCTTTCAGTATTCCATACCTGTCACTTGCTTTCTGCCTATGTCTCCTACATTCTGGAGCAGGTGACTGTAAACAGGAACAGGATTTAAATACATCAGCGAGGCTGCCAGTCAGTGTCAAGATGGCTCCCTACCAATTCCTACTCAAATCTTTAAATTAAATCATTTTTTTGGTAATTTTCATAAGTGTTTTCTTTCTAGTAAGATACTTGTACTTGAGAAAAAAACCAAAAAAAACAAAACAAAAAAAAAAAAAAAGCCACACCCAAAAAACCACAAACCCACTAATTTTATGTGAAAAGAAATAGAGTTTTAAAAAACACCAAAGAAAGTTGGGAGTTTGCATTTGTGTAAATATTTTCTGGTACTTGTTTAGAGTAGTTTACTGAGTTTAAGTTTTATTGGGTATTAAAGTAAAATACCCCAACTCAATGAAAAAAAAAAATGAACATTTAAATTGCTGTGTTTTTTACTTCATTCTGAAAATATACTTTTGGATTAAACCAGACCCTAAATGGCAACATGTGCAATTGTTCACAACAGAAAAAATTTTTTTTGTTTTTTTAAATTTATAAGAGCTTTCCCTTCAAGTGTGATGACTAGCACGAATTGAAAACAGTGGTTTATTTATTTGTTTTAGGCTTAATAGTGAATCCAGGTATTCGTTTTTTATACTCCTTATGTAATGAAAACTCCTCATTAAAATGAAAATTATGCCCAGAGTGTGGTGCTCAGGTCCTCAAATTAAGATATACAGAAAAGGGTTGCTTTGCATCTGTTCAACTCCCTTGAAAGCTCAGCTCCTGCTTAGATGTTGGAGCCTTATATGTGGGAAACTCATCTGTCATCAGGACTGATAAAAACACAGTTAGGTATGTCCTTTTAAACAGTTTGTACTCTGCAAGAGCATTTATCTAAATCTTCTGTAATATGGCCAGTTTCACCCTAAGGTGGGTGTCCCCATAGCAGTTATGAGGGAGTTTGATGTAATGAGCAACACTGACAACGTTTTCAGTAATGATATTTACAAATACTTCCTCAGTTGCTTGAAAGGAAGAGGAACTCCTGCGTAAAAATGCCAAGAAACTCTAAACTGGGACTGTTGTTCTTGGCCATTCCAGCCAGAATTTTCTCTGTTGTTAAAATTTCTTTCATAAATGGAACACAACAAAATAGAAGTGCACATATATAAACACTCATGCTTTTTTTTTTGTATTGCTAAAGTCTGTTGAGGCTGCTGCTACTGGTTATTTCATGGTAGTAGGATATATTAAGACTTGATATTACAACCTTTATAATATACCTACTCCCATTTCTGTGCTTATATTAAAGTTTAGCTCTTCGTCTATGTGTGACTGAAATGAAAGTTCAAACCAGTGACTCACTGCCATGGAATAGGTTACTGGATTATTAATATTTTAACATTTTCCTTTGGCAAATATGAAAGCAATTGTAGTTAAGTGTAGGACTTAGTAGGAATAAACTGCTTCTGGGTACAAGTAAGGTAATCGTTGTCTGATTCAGCAGCATTATTTTGAGAGTAACATATCAAAGAAGGGAATAATATTTCTTATATTCCAATAAGACCTTTCTATATGAGTCACATTTGATAAAAGTCTCTTTGAGAAAAAGATCAAGTTTATCTTAAATAATAATGATTTGCATATTCCTATTATGACAGCTGCATTATTCTGAAAAGTGTGCTGTGCTATTTCTGTGGCTTCTGAACACAAAAAAGGTGAATTTCAGACTGTAAAAAAAATCAGAACAAATGTTCTCAGCATGTAATTAGGCCATGCATATCATGAACATTGTTCTTGTGACTGTTTTTATAATTTTTACATAGTTATTTCAGAAAGGTTAAAAATTATGCATGCAGTCTTTATTATATTACACACATAATTTGGAAAAAAGCATTTCTCTGCACTAAAAATAATAAAGAAATAGATTCATTGTGTTGAGAAATTTATTTCTTGAGCCTCAAATAATTTAATTCCTTTTTATTCTATGCAAAAAGTAATTTTCTCCTAGGGGAAAATTATTGCTTAACTACTGTTATGTATTCACTGGCAGTCTTAGCCACTCAGCCAAAGATAGTTCTAAAAAGGAAGTGGAGAAAGCTGATTGAAGTGAAATCCTTAAACTAAATATGAAAAATAGAAGACTTAAGGTTTTATATGTTTCTTTCACAAAGAATCCGTAATGTTCCTGACATTAGAAAATCATTTAAAGCAGAACTGCAGTGACTTTATCACTGTCTTGTCATGATTGCTTACGAGCACTTAGATGTTTGTTTCAGTGAGGACCTTTATTCATTCCCAGGATGGGCACACTTCAAAAAAAAAAAAAAAAGTGGCTCTTGGCTGGAATGAGGAAATTAATTTTACATGTTTTTACCCATTATTTATTTTGCTTTTTTTATTGTTGGATTAGGTTGATAACTGGAGCATGGAGAGGAGGGCTGCTGAACTGGCTTTGAGTAGAAACAATTTTCCCAGCTTGTTGCCATGCCAGGGTAGCAGCAATACCAGTCATGACAGGCCTGTAATATTCACCCACTCCAGCTGATAAATCCTGGTCATGGAGATGGAATTTAAGTAGACCAGTAAGGATGGTACTGCTCAGTCATTGGAATTTTCTGTCTGTTTACTGCCAGCCTTGCTGTATTTTCAGCAGGTGGCCCAGTAAAATTGTACTGCATAGACTTGCATAGGACCTCTGGATTATTGCTCAAGTACTTCAGCTGAGTCCTGGTGCACGTCATTGGTTTCTCCCTCATTCTCTCCACCAGAATGCAAGAGATGAGGTTTCTTTCCATCTGTGCAGGATACCTGAGGGTGTGGGTTACCAGAGAAACCATCCCCAAGGATCAGTATTTAACATGGGAATTCCAATAGACTTGTGTTTAATACTGCTGGGAATTATAGTAGTAGTATGTGTATCTGAGCAGTATCTTTAATGCAGAAACCCTATCGGTTCAGGCAAAGAAAACTGAGATGTTTGTATATTAATACATGGAGTTGTCTGCAGGATGGAAAGTAGCATACTAAGCAGATCCATGGTACATAACATAGCTGTATGTATGTAAACCAGTGGAGTCATAGTGCTGGAACAGAGCTAACAGGGTATGGTTCTCATAGAAGATGAGAGAAGCATTAATGATTTGCGAGCCTTAATCACTGCCATATTGTGCATGAAAAAGGAGACAATCTATTTTATGATTAATGTACTCTGTTGGAAGGCTCAAGACAGTTGATGGAGGCAAAGAACCCAACTGTTTTGAAGCTGGTACATATAGGTACTGTTACTCTAGATATTGATCATATTTGAGATGGAAATAAGCTGCACTTAATAAGCCCTTTTTTCCCATCTATATATCAAAGAAAAATATAATTTTTAAAATTATTATTAGTATACTTGTTCCCAAAGTGAACTTTTATTCTCCAATCCTGTTCAGTGCTGAGGAGGCTGCCTAGATAAACAGGCTTCATCCTGTCATGAAATCATAATATGCATTATGACATTATATTTTGTTGTCATGGAAGCAGTTGCAGTGATATTCCTGATTCTGATGTGAATCTTAACAAGTCTTTTACCAGCCATCAAGTTTCAATCTGAGAGGCAGGTTCTTGCCTGTGTTATGCGTTTCCCATCAGAGAGCCTGTCAGTCATTCATTACCAGGTCGCGTATCTGATGGAAACCAGCAATCCCACTAACCTTCACAGCTTTACACGCTTTCTATTCTCATTACCATGTTGGGGTGACGAAAAAAGGCAGCAAAAGAAGCTTCTGCCATTAGCACAGGTGTTTCGTGGCCAGACATATTTCAGGGAATAATCTTGCATGTTGAACTACAGAGAAATTGCACTGAATCCGTGGGTTTGTGAGATTCAGAATAGAGTGGTTTATGCATTCTCATTGTTGTTATTTATGAAACAGAGGTGTTGCACACAGAACAAAAATTGGATTTGCTTCTGTTACAGACATTTCTGAATCTTTGTTCTTCTCTTTCTACTGGTTCTATTGCCGAGCTCTGGCTGCACCTTTGCTGTACAGTAGGTGAAAAGACATTCCACTCAACTCCCAGTATTCAATGTACAGCTGTAGTTTTCTCTTGGTTTGCAAGAATAAATCTACCAATAAAGATAGTTCTTTAATATCTCTGCTTTTCCAAATGCTTCTCCTCATCATTCCTCTGCATTTCATGTGGCTGTACAAGTGCAACTGGGAAAGCAGGGTTTGCTGTCCTTTTCTCAAGGCTGTTAAGGCATTCTGTTCAGAAGAATAGCATGGATGCACTCCTGTTCACACAGGTTATTAATGTTACTGGGATGTGTGTGAATTCCAAGCTTTGGCTATGTCTTATTGACTGCCCCAGATAACCTCATTCTGTCAATCTGCTGCCAGCACCAACACAGAGCTGTTCTTGGCAGATGGCATAGAGCAGGACTGTGAGAATGTGCTATCCCCCTGCTGACCTTGTGCACTAGTAGGAGTTCTGTTTAAATAATTCATGGCAAACTAACTGGGATTTCTCTTCCAATTTATTTTATTGTTTAGTCCAGAAAACTATTGACACATCAAGGTGTTCAAGCCTTTAACGTGCATCCAGAGAAGCCATTAGAATATTGGGACCACACACCACAGCTTCTGTGGAGCATTAAGAGTTGGTTTAGATGGCTAGATAAATTCAGTTTTCAAAATCATGTTTAACGGAGTCTGAATCGCCCTGGAATCCTGGAATTCTGTACCTACCTTCAGACAAGAGTAGGCCAGGAAGGTTGGTAGAGGTTTAGGAAGGTTTAGGCCCAGTAAATATAAGTTGTTTCATTACAGAGCTGTGTCATTCATTCATCATTGTGATCTTGGCCAAGATGTGTTTGTATTTTTTGCTGTTTAAGAAGATGAAAGCTAGAAACACTTATGTTTTTGGAGGTTTGACTGGCAAAATATTCTGGCAATACAGGATGAATTATTACTGTTTTGCTGGGTTTTTTAGTTTGAGGAAATGTAAACATTTTGCATATTGAAGGAAATGAACAGATAGAAAAGGCAAAGAGGTTTTGATATCACTTTCAGATGAGAGCAAGTCCCGGTGTTATAAAAAAAAAAATCAGCATAGCACTTAAGCATATGTTGAAGTCATTTTAAAGGCAGTAGGTATTCCACACGTGTCCTGTTTATTTAAATCCTAATTTCACAAATGAATATATGTATAACTCCATATGAAAGCAGAGCCCTAGGCCAGGTCTAAACGACTTAAAAGGCAAATAAGTACAGTGAGAAGTTGATACTGGCTGTTGTGGCAAAGGAATCACTGAGCACAGTAACAGAACCAAGCTTTACCCACGAGCACTTGTTTCATCCAGAAGCAATGATTTCACTTGGTGATACTATGTGTGCCTTATGGAAGAAGAGTAATTTCAGCCAGGAGTGTGTGGGCAGGATGGCATGCTCCTACTGCTATACTACCAAGTACTCCCACTGTAGTATCTCCACTAGTGTAATCCCTCCGAAGGCTTCAAAAATTGGGTTCACTGATGCTTAGGTCTCCTGGTGATCTGTAAAGAAGAAATTCTATCTATCTGTGCAATGATCTTTTCAAAACCCCATGCACTGCTTGTTCTTGACACTCGTATTATGGGGACTGAAGTACAATCTCTTTACTATTGATGAATTTTCTCCCTCTATGACCAGGCATTGAAGCTCTAGCTTCTCTGTTAAGCTGCAGGCAGCTGAAAATTGGAGCTATAATACAGGATGCAATTTTTGAAACCAAAAAATGTGTTTAGCTCCACCATGTGATAATCCTTAAATATAATGGGTGCAGATAATTGGAGGGGAGTGTAACCATCATCTAAGAAATAACTTGCTGAAAAAAAAAAATTAGTTTTATTCCTGAAAGAATGGATATTGGCACTGTCACTCCTCTTGGCTCCAAAAGTGTTCGTCACACTTTCCCTTGCATGTTTAAATTATTAATTATATTGATTCTTTTTCTAACATATATTTTGCTTTTCTTTAGGATCTGAAGAATGGGTATTATGAATAAGTTTCTGTTTTTCCAATGAAATCACTTTGTCTAATGAAAGATGTTATTTTTTTCTGCAATTTTTTCTGCACTCAAACCGTCAGAGCTGCAACAACACAGCAACTCCAATTACTTCAGTGCAAGGATGTAGTCAAAACACTTTATTGAATATCTGTCTTAAAGCTAGAAATGTAAACTTCTTTATACTTTTCTGTTTTGAATCAACCCAGAAATAGTTATAATTGTATTACACATAAAATTACTAAGTTCTGTAGTTAAAGATGCAGAAAGCAACACTACCAAAGGCACTGAATTTTAACTATATATTTTTCTTCTATTAATGGTCAACCTACCACGTGCTTTTAAGTGTTTCATGCTTTCCTGCCATTTGAAATTCAAGCTAAAATCTTACTAATATATTGTGTCTCTTTTTTTAATCCATACAGAACTGAGATAGATTCTCTGTTAGGAGTGGCATAATAACCAAAAAGTAGCAGTTTAACACATACATATTAAACTCACATGACAGTTTAAATACAATTAATTATTTTGCATGAGCTTGCCATTACAGTGGGATATAGAGTGTAGCTATATTCCCACAATTACAAAGTCATATAAAAACTCACTTGTTGCTCACACTTTTATCTCATAATATTAAGTGGAGGAATTGTTTGAATGTACTGTCATGAAGACAGAACAATCACAAAAGTAGCCCCCAAATTAAAGCTTCAAATGATCAACATTCCCAATACAAATGACAGTGCACTAAAATGTAATGCTCTTATTGCCAAGGGCAGGTTCTGTTCTTTTTTTTTCCCCCCCTCAGCATTTTTGACTTCTACAGGATAAAATCATAATTCATGTCCTCCACAGACTAAACAGACTTATTAAGAATAATATATACTAAGGGAATACAGGTCTCCAATCTGGAATCTTTAAAAACTTTGTGGCTTAGTAAGTATTTAACAGAACCACATCATTTGAACATTTTGAATCCATGTCATCCTTTTGGTATTGAGAGTGGTAATGATGTAATAGGACATGTTCAGGGAGTATAAAGGCACTGTATCTACTTGGAAGTAGAAAAGCAGATAAACTGCACCCTTGAGAGGCAATGAAACACATTCTAGAGCAGAATAAATGTGCTTTGGAAAGGGTACAGTGTATACTTCCCCCTTTCTCATTCTCCCATTTGTCTTCCTACAATGCCTCTTTGTGAAGGATGAGAAAAGAAAAGAATTTTTTTTTTTAAAACTGGTTTCCCCCTTGCAGCATAGAGGTTTTATGGGAAAAATGAAGCACAGAAAGAGATACAGTGACAACAGCCAAAGGCATTTTTTATTGCATTTAGCAATGTTATATATTTTTTTTAAAAAAACTTGAAAGTCTTTGGAGTGAACAGTAAAAGCTGTTATTAAGATAGGTGAACGTCTGTCATCAAAAAGGGTTTGTTTCTTTGCCTGACACCTTCCTCGGGCTCTTCTCAGACATGAAATCCTTTTATAAAAGTAAAAGAAGTTTGTCACAGCTCCACAGGGTCTTTGAGAAGACCCACATTCTGAGAGCTTGACTGAACTCTTCCTCTCATGACTTTTCAATTCCCAAATGTCAGAGCTAATTTTCATTAACCATTAAGGTCTTCCCTGGTATAACAGAACTTTTCCGGTGTGGGATTCTCTCTGAAAGTTTCTCATGGTCACTGCTATGGATTGCTGTGCCTGGTGGATTGTTAGCCTTGACAGTGCATGTATTCAGCCATCCTAATCTGCATCTTCCCTCTCTCCAGTGCACTCTGTCTCTGTCAGGGAAACACACATGCTTTGTTTGTCTCTGATACGTTAGTCAAGTGTAATCATCAGCAGTAGAAATGGTTGTAGAGAGTAGCTTTTCTAGAAATAATTTGATTGTCATTTTGAACTCTTTGGACTTCTCATTTACTTATACCTAATTGTGGAAATAATTTTATTGCAAACAATTGATAATAGACTTTTTTGTCACAGTAAATCCTTCACTTTTATTCAAATCTTACTATAGTAGAGCTAAACCAGGCTGAAGTTTTATTTTAATTTCTTAAATGAAATCCGAGTACCCATCTACTTAGAACTGCTTAGAGAACTTGACAGCACTGGCAGCATTACCTGTGATTTCTAGGCTAGGGTATAAATCTAGCAGACTAGCCCTGAAAAATAATTCAAATGAACAAATACGATATTAAAGAAGTGACTGAGGTACAGCATGAAAGTTTAAATAAAGACACGTCCCTAACTTGAAACTCAGTAGCTAAGAAAAAAAACCAACCCAAACCAGAATGTAATAGTAATCCCATGATCTGCCCTTGATTAGCCTATTTGAGTAGTTTTACAATTCTATGCATTTATATACTGCGACTTTGAACTTTATTGAAAAATATATAATTTAAATATTAATTATAATATTTTCTTAATTTTAAGGATAAAAAAGGCTTCTGGAAATCTATAAATAAATTTAAAGAAAGTCAATATAAAGGAATAAAAATATTTGCATTTAATTTGGAAAAAATGAATTTAATTACTCTTTAATTATGACTGCTCAGTGTCTTAGCCATCTCAATGAAGATGACATTAGACAAAAAAGAAGTATACAGAGTTAAAAGAAAAACATTATTACTGCTAGTTATACCTCTGGACACTTACAAATAGCTTAGCTGAGTAAGATGAATTTTTTTCCCCCAGATAATGTAGACCACCAACCATACAGGATTTTCACTGGTGTTTGTTATGAAAGGGAACTCTCTATTTCATACCTCTCTGTCAAATCAAAGCCTGACTTTCTGAAACAATCATATTTCATTTAACATGTACACATAAGGACAAATGTGATCACATCCAAAACAATGTGGGCTATCCTACCCATCCACTTCAGCTGGAAAGGGCTGAGGGGGCTGTGTTTTAAGAGCTGTTTTGTGACACCCCTTGGATTACCAAAGAGACTGCCTGGAATTTTTCAGAAGAGGATAGTCTTCCACCAGCTCGAGAGTGGGGAGACCCCAGGCACTACTGAGAGTGTGAGGCTTTGGCCACCCTTCCTCTGAGCTTCCTTCTCCTGTCCTATCTCACACATCTGCTTTCCTGGCATCCTCTCTTCTAATGCCTTTTTTTAGAAAAAAATCAGATTTACCAGTTCAAAACTGTTGCCATACCCTCTTTTGACCAGACAGGAGTGTTATAATCCCTGTTACAAACAGTCCTGAGCAAGTCTGTATTTGCCATTCTCAAGGAGCTGACATGACCTACTTGTCTGTCTGTCTTTGCCCAACAGGTTTGTCAGGAAATGAGAGATAGGTCTGAAACAATGAGCTGCTGTCTTGTTGTTCCTTTTCTCATCCTTGTTGTATTGTTTTTCTGGGCTGACATCAGTGAAAGACAGCTCTACCTCATCTACCCTGAAAAATGACAGCTATTATTGTCTTCCACCTAAAAAGCAGAAATAGATTTTATAGGTTTTCTCTCTATTAAAGGGGCAAGGGAAAAGAGTTAGTGCCAAAAAATAAAATCAATTTGTTGTTGCTTTAGTTATTTAAATACTACTGCTGCCTTTTCATCTGTATCCCTAAAAAAAGGTTGAATACACTTTAAATGGAAACTTTACCACAGAGCTAATTCAGCTGAAATCCATAAACTCAAAATCCAGCATTTTATTGAAATATTTGTTATAATACCATGGAAAGGATCATCTTAATACTTCTAATGACTCTAGTTCACCAAAATCAGCACAGTGTGAGCCTATACAAGCCATCTGAAATGCTGAGAACATAAATATTGACTTGTCCAACAGACAACTTGCTTTTCAGTTATTAGTCAGAAGACGTGGATTTGCAGGGTAACTTGGCAAGTCACCATTACATTGAATTAAAAGCTGCTGGGAAAAAAAAAAAAAAGTTGGAGCTTTATAGTTATTAAAGAGCAGCTGGAAGGAAGCCAGGCATTTACCATGAGAGGGCATGGGGGAACCAGTACACTTTTAACAGGCAATACCATGTCCATGATTTTCTTCCTGTAAATGATAAAAGCCCTGCAATCACAACAGTCTGGAGAAGTCCTCAAAGGAAGTTGGTTGTACATTTCACAGGTATCACTGTCACTAAACCTTTCAGGAGTACACCAGTAATGCATTTTCTGCACAAAGCAGTTTTACTTGTTCCTTGTGCTGTGTCCCCAACATCACACCCGGTGGTCCTGAATAGAGTTATGTCTATAGTACGACATTTTAACAGAAATGGGACTTTCAAACAGGAGCCATTCAATGAAAAGATACATTTAAAAACTCAGAAATATATCTTAGGCATTGAATGAGGCAATAAATGTTTCATGGTAAGCATATAATTACGTTAAGAACTAGAGCTTTGAACACCTGGGTATGTTGAATACATCACAGTGATTGCTTATGGAGAACAATATTAAATATACAATAAAATCAATCTCCAGGAGGAATCATACCACAGAGCATATTTCCACCTTTGCACAGTAGGTTTGTGTTGAAATTAGAGGAAGGCACAAGGCTGGTGCTGAATCAGGCTCCCCACACAGCCTTTTCTGAGGAGAAATGGTGATTGACTGTCATCACTTGAGTGCATTAAAATAAATTTTTCTTAATCTTCATGATAAATCTAACTAGTCACTGGTAAACTTGGATCCCTTATAGGGGATTTTCATAATTTTGTCATCTGAACTATATTTGTCTTAGAAAATCCAGTAATACATTCAGGTCAGAATAAGACTGCAGAAAGTGAAAGCTGTCAGCTCAAATAAAATGTAGATGGTAAACAAATAAAAATACAAATGCAAGCCAGAGATGTGTACATTTTTAAAAACTTTACTTTTGTTATTTCAGTTGACATTTTGCTGAATGTCACTAAGAGTGAATAAACAAGCTAATGAGGTTTTAGCTAAATCTCTGCAAACCAGTCGTGAATGTGGAAAAAAATTGCTCATCCCTTAATCCCTGACTTCCTATTTTGGGACTGTTCAAGTGTCCCCTGGTTTGCAGTGATGCATTCATTCAACATGTGACTGGCATCAAAGGCATGAAATTCTGATTAACCATTTTTTTTGGCACCTCACCTCTTCCAGTTTGAACTTGGAATCTCCTCCATGCACAGACCGCTAATGAGGAAATCCTTGCTTATGAATTCAATGCAGAATGAGAGAATTTTTTTCCTTTGCATAATGTTTGCTTTGAAGTCAGACAGTCCAAGAAAGTGATTGATCTCACCCAAGTTCATAACTTTTTCAAAGTACTGCCGATATCATTAAATTTTAATTAACCCTTTGAGCTCCTTCTATGATGTAAAGATGAGGAAGCATCAAAGGCTTGTGTGTTAGAGCAACAGTGAAATCTTTTGAGCTGGCTTAGCCTTATTGAAGAAATCTAAGCTGCAAAATATTACAGTTCCATAGTCAGCTCAGTTCTAGTTACTGCCCTGGTCAGTGTTAGAAGAGGCAGAGCAATTGTTACATCCTCAGCTTGGGCAATTTATATACTGTCAAATTAAACCCATCTTCCTGGAAATGTTCATCCTCCTACTCAAAGTAGCCCATCTTAAAGCAAATGAATAAAATATGGAACCCTATTCCTTCTTTGTTCCTTTATGCTTGCTTTAGCTACTATTATCCTGGTTTGTTGTTTTAAGATTTACTGGATTAAATAATCTTCCATTAAAAAAAAAAATCTAGACTTCATTTGTTAAATTTTATCCTATGCAGTTTCTGTTCTTGACAGGGCAACTTTGTTTAAGAGGAAGCTTCATACACTCCAACTCCCCTCACTTCTGTTGGTGTGGGGACCTGCAGAAGGCTTTGAGAGGGGCTGAATTCTTAGGGCAAAGTCCAATTTTTCCTCTGTGCTGTGAAATTATTTATACTACTGTGGACTACATATGAAAGTATTCTCAACCAACTGCACATCATGGTAAAGAAATCCTTAGAGCACAGAGCAGTAATAAGGAGGTTTTTCTGCAGGGGTCAAAAGACAAGACCTGGATGGAGAAGCACTGTGCTCTCACCCGAAATGCCTGGGATGCAGAGAGCAAGGTGAGAGAGGGGGAAAGAAGAACAGGAAATACTTCCCAAATTCTGCAAATGAGGCAAAAGGGAAAGTCAGGAAATGGATATCTTCTGCTGGATATGTCAGCCTTTGATTTCCTGCTGATTCTGTTAAGGAAATTGGTGTGAGAAGATACTTCCTTTCTGGTCTTTTCATTAACAGTGATTATGATAGCATGAATGTTTGATATGCAAAGAAAATGCTGGTCAAAGAAGGAGCCTTCAAAAAAAAAAAAAAAAAAAGCATTATTTGTGATGATTCATGGAGAAATGGATATGTTTGGCTGGGAGTTGGAGGATGTTAGGTCAGTCTGGGGAATGTCCAAGGAGGATCACTTGCCACTGTAATGAGGGAGTCTGCTTGACAATATTGTGTATTGCATTTACATTTCACCTTTAATGTTAAATGTGAAAAGCCACATTCACATTTAATATAGCATATACTTGTGGGGGGGAAAAAAATGACAAGTAGAGCATAGTTTTTCTTGTCTATCCCTGGCACATCTGGCACATGTTGAATTTGGAGTGCAAATTCTTAGTGGAAAGGGGTTTTTTGTGTTCTCAGCTACACCTGCTGTCACAAGTGAATCAGTGCTTCCTGGATGGATTACATGGGCTTTTCTGTTGCCCTCAGACAGCAAAAATGAAATTAAGGCAACTGTTTCAGTGTTACTCTACTTCAAGGGCAGGAGACAATTTAGCTTGATAAAAATAGGACCAATTAAACCAATATCTTAGAAGCAGGGATCAAATATTTCCAAAGGGTTGTTTAGCTGGGGCAGAACATTCATTTACCACTTTCTAAGGTGACAAGAAGGTAGGTAATGAAAGGATTACTAAAATTATTTTTCTACCTGTCATCCTTAAATCTGTTCTAGGATTACAGAAAAGAACAGCATTGAATCTGTTTTGTGATGCATGAACAAAAGTGAGGTTGTGGCATCTGGTAAATATGGAGTGAAAACAGACATGTGAAAGTGGAGGATTTATAAGGAACAGTTTCCTTCAAAAGCCAAAATTTCCTGAGTCACCATAATGGTCTGTATCCACACACGTTACCTATTTAGTGACAGAAAAAGAGAGCCAGCAGATAGATTTGAGGGCTGTAGATAAAGCTACAGCATATTAAAGAAAATATTCAGCTATTTAATACTATGGATGGTGCATACCCAATTTCCTAAGCCCAAATGTCAGTGAGCTTATGTAACACTTGTCAGTAAAAGCATTATTAGGATGGATAACATTACATATGATAAGAGACCCAGAATATCAGAAATAGTTTCTTTCTGCTTCTTTTAATTGCTTTTGTTTCATGAGTTTAGTACTCTTGTTTTGACAAGATTAGATGTTTGGGGATTTTTTTGTTTGGTTTGGGGTTTTTTTGGTTTTGGGGAACTAGTGAGTGAGATTGGGAGTGTTTTTTACTTTTTAATTTTTAACCAGCAAACATTCCAGCTGCTCAGTGCTGGCCTTCCTCTGGCTGTCAATGCAGATGTGTCTAGGTAAGCTAAAATAGTAACAAAATCTGTTATTCTATCACATACATAGTCACATACAGTACCTTCTTTTTTCTTGTCTTGTAATTGCATTTTATATTTTTTCTGACTATAAGAAACGTCTTGATCTTTAAGAAATCAGTGTGTGACTTTGTGAGATGTTTATGGATTTAGAAGGCTACAGGCTTCCAGACAACATGCAAATATTATGAGGACAGGGTCTGTAAATAGGAGCTATTTTAGTTCACTCTGATGGAGTACTTCAACAGAAGAGACTGAATTCAGGCAGACTTTATTTAGAAAACAATTTTGCCCTTGAGAAGGTGTAGAGACTTCAAAAAAGACAGGAAGTAAGCAGACCTCATTACAGTGATATGAATTACACTTATATCAGATTGGCTGGAAAACAAATGTCTGCGTTTGCATTTTGCTGCTCTTGTGCATTTCAATGATCACGCGCTGCATTAACATTGCAACTGAACTGCTGCGAAGCAATTTGTGTGCAGTCCAAATAATCAGGAATCCTCCATCTAGCTAATGGCAGCATTAGTCACACAATTCCAAACTTCATGTATTAAGAAGCGTTACTGGATATAGAGGAATATTTATGCAATTAAAATGTTCAGCTGTCAGTCACTGGAGGACTAATCACTGAAGTTGTGCAGTTCAGTTTTGTTTGACATTCAGTACTGTTCTTCCTAAAGAGATTTGAATTTGATTTAAAGTAATTAAGTGCTTTGATAATAGCTTAAATACAAGTGGCAACATAGCTGCATATGACTGAAAGGCTTGTGAATATGCATTGTCCCCTAAATTCAGGAATTTTTTTTTTTTTTTAATTATTAATTTGGTAAGAAAAAGGTGACATTTTGAACGTTATGACACTTGTGGTGGTCTCCATCCATTTGTACTTTGACTTCTGACCACCATCATACTCAAAGTGCTTTTGTCACACTCCAAGGGAGAATTAGATACCACTTCAAATTTTCTTTCCTATTAATTTTTAAAAAATTTAAACAAAGTATCAGAATTTAAGCAGCTCTTTATCCACATAAAGCTGCAGCTGCACAAGGCTCTTTCCCTTGGATCCATTAAAATGTTATAAACAAATCAGCAAAACATACAACAACCTTTTTTAGCCTTGCATGTCCACTGCTCCCTGAAGGTCCTGCCTCAGGGCATCTTGGCATGTAGCCCCAGACATTTTCCTGTTACCTGTTTCATAAGACTAATTTTGTTCTGAACTTGTCTTCAAGGCCACATTGCCTACAGATATCTTCCCTGCATTTTGTCTAAGTAATACTCTTCCTTTTTCTATCTGTTGTTGATTGCTCCCCTGTGTCACCAAGAGGTGGTTGCATTTTGATGGCAGGTTTCATGATCCTTTGATGTAGCGAAGCAGCAGCCAGAGTTTGCAAAGCAGTTAGCTTGAATTTCAGTTTGAAACATCCCATTAATAGTATTTACAGTTCATGTTTCACTGAAAGACATAACAGAAACCTAAGACAATTTTAAAGGCAATAACTTTAAATGAATTACTGATTATGTCTAACTGACATTCTAGTTTCCTGAAAATGTCAGAAGGCTCTAAAGTTTAAAGAAAGAAAAAAGAAATCCGAATTTACAGCATGACATGTTCTTTATTTTTTTTCTGTAATAGTGAAAGAGCAAAATCAAAATATGTGAAAATGAAGAATGATTAAGACTTTGGTATAAATATTTCAGAAGTTACATAAACAGTTGCTAAATGGGCAATCTGCTCATCATTTTATGCCTTGTAATAAATTTTTTGTTAGATGGTTTCTAACCAATAGAAGGAAAATAGCAATAGGAAAAATTTTAGAGGGCTAATTCATCTGCTGTTACAAGTGCATTGCTGTTTCTGGAGTTGTATGAAATGTAGCCCTTAGTTAAAGGGATAATGATAAAGGTCAGTTATTCAGTTTTAGAATAGCACAATTACTCGGCAGCTCTGTCAACCTTGTGGGGGTAGAAATACTGCTGCTTGTTACAAACGCAAGACAGTGTGGATTAAATGGGAATAGAAAAGCTTTAACAGTATCACTGTACTTGTACCATAGAAATGCTGTGTCATAAAACACAGCTAACATTGAAGCACACAGATAAATATTCTCCTTGGTCTACTTATTTTCTCTTAAAAACCTGGTGTTAAAGCAATCTTTGTTTTACTTGCAGTTGCTCTCAAGTATGAGTAAATATGATTAGTATATAATCTAAAAATCAGAAACATTCCCTGGATAGTCTGTCCATTATCCATGAGGCACTCAGGAGTCTGAGCCACCAATGTTTGTGCTTCTCTTGCTCGCAGTACAGGGCTTGCAAGGACTGCAGGATCAGTCTGAGCCCAGCAGTGCTGACAAGGGTAATAAACACTTAGAGCAGAGCCTCTGAAGGCAGCCCTCACTGGCTGCTTTCTGAGCACAGAATTACTGGTGAATAGTGCTTGGGAGCTGCCTTTTTTCTGTGGACAAAATGAATCATCAGGATTTGTTTGTGTTTGTATATAGTTACAAAGTGATATGACTGCTTGGTTTATTCAAACATACATTTTTAATTTCTAATTTGGTTAAAATTGATTGTTTTTATCAAAACCCACAAAGAGGGATATTGAGCTTTAGACATCTATTGCTGTGTGGAACCTAACATTTGGGTATTTAATTGAGCAGGCACCTAGCCACCCACTTGGGAGCATAGTTCAAATGGGACGGGCAGTAGAAATCAGCTTTACATTTCCTGCCCTGAGCTGATACCTACATAAGGGAGAGAAATTAACTCCATGACAGTTTGGCAGTTTTTAATGTTCTTCTAAGGGCTTACCATGGACAACACATCGTGATGGAAGCATCAGTGTTGTTTTATACATTTTTTAAGATCTTTGCAAACAAAAGAATAAATTTCTTTTTGTCTAGAGCACAGAAGTTTGAAGAGTTTACCACTTAGAACTGGTCAAGGGGAAAAAGGCAGTTAGCTAAAATGCAAGCATTTCTAAAAAGACAGCTTCTCTTCTGACATTACTGGCTTCAAATGATGTGCCCTCTGAGAGGAGCTTAGTTTGATGTAGCCACTTTCATAAAAGCTGAATAGAATAAAAAGAAAAAATGAAAAACAATTCTGAAGGTGTGCTGCAAAGACTTTTTTTTTTTTTTTTTGTGATCCTGTGTTATTTTTCATATGAAAAGCGCCTACAATTTTTTTCAAGTATTATTTCAAGGATTCAAAATCACTTGACTGTGTGATGTCAAAGGTTGGGATTCCAAAAGCTGGACATGTTCCTTAGATTGTTGTCAAAAGTTCAGTCTCTGACCTTTTAATTTTTCAGCTCCTTAGAGATATGTATTTATTTACTGTAGATAGCCTAGTTAGCTTTGGGGTTTGCATCTTGTCAAGCTGTGCTACACAGAACTCAGTGGAAGTAAAACAAAACCTGTGGTAGTGCACATGGGTACTCTTGTTCCTGTGCATGCCAGTTTAAGGAGGCATTGCTGGATTCCCACGCGACGGTCAGGATGTTTCCATTATGAGGATAAATGTAAACAGACACTTATGTATATGTTCATTTCTTCACTACTGCAATTGTTGTAGTTCTGAATAAAATTCCTTAAAATGTTTTCCAAAATCCAACAGTTCTAATTACGCTTATCTAATATTCGTAATAGGTTATTTACAAAACTGAGGTAACAGTTTAAAGGACACTTTCACCATAGGTGAGCTCAGCCTCCACTGGCACTATTGCCTCATAGCTCAACTGCATTTATTCTGTTCAGTTTTAGGGACAAACACAACTTACTCTGCTGGAAAATATTATACTGGTCTATGTGGAAAAAGCAAAGTCTATGCAAAGCATTCTCCAGTTTTTCATAATTGCAGTAGCTGCTTATCCAAAGGGCAAACTGTCCACAGAAGATGCAGATCAAATGCTCTTTCTTCCAATTGACATTTAACTTTATATTTTAGCAACTATGCTCTTTCCATATGATACATTTTTATATGACATGTACACAAGAAAATAAAAAGACATTTTTGTGAGCCACCAAAATTCTGCTGGCTTAGAAACACTTTGAGAGAGGAGATTGAAGCAAACCTAAAGACAAAATCAAAAGATCTGAAGCATGTACATCCAATAATTACATTTTTTCCAATTCTTTCCCCCCCCCAAAATTTTTTTTGCATGCATATCTGTCAGGCTTTTGCATGCATATCTGTCAGTTTAAGAGCCAACAAATAGAAAACATCAGAAAAAAATCAGTTATTCATTAAAAAATTGCAATATCCAATGTACTGAAATTTAATAATAACTAGTGACCAGTTATAACAGGTTTCTGACAAACTTCAAATGAACAGCCCTTCCTCCAAGAGTGCCTGTAATATACAATCAAGTCTTAAGAAAAGCTTCAGTATTTATGTTTTCTTCTATAGTTTAGTTCCTTAGCTGCCATATAAAGCATCATTGCTTGTGTCTTGCAGATTCAGCTCTTTAGCTGTCAGCATGCCAAATTTCTAGGGTTTCTGATTTTTGGCTTATGTTTTTTAATGACTGGGACTGTAATCATAGAACAATAGAATGGTTTGGGTTGCAAGGCACCATCAAGATCATCTCATCATGTACTATGCAAACCGGCTCACTGAGGTGCTTGTTAGTGTCCCTTGGTTTTTGTGTGCATACTTGGTGAGAATACAGAGCAAACCTAATGCTTAACTCTGTTCAGGATGAATTCCTTGAAAGCAGCAAGCATCTTCCTCCTCTCTGTTGCTGTACATCCAAACAGTCTTTTTATTTTACCTCCTTTATTCTTGGCCAGGCTAGAAGAACCTGTTACAATTAATAGAATTAACTAAAAGAGAAGTTTTTCTAATGGGTGTGATCAGGCTCTGAAAACAGAGAGACACAAATTTTTACGATTTGTGGTAAATCTGTATCTACGTAATTGAAGGTTTGTTGAAAACCTCAGAGCAGAACTTCTTTAGTGACAATGAGTTATTGTAACTGGTATCAGCCTGGGAGCTGGTGAACCCATGAAAAGTGAGGATGACTTGAGGATTAGAAGTAAGGAAATGGAAAAGGATCAAACAATGAGAAATTATAAAACTGAGCACAGGCACTGCCCTTTGTGAGTAGCTTCCCTTCTACTTCACTGAGAACTTTCTCTTTTAAAATGTTTCAGAAGAACAGAGTGAAAAATTTTTCTCTTTGCACCCCAAATTGTTTGATATTAATTTCAACATTTATTCCCACGAGACTACAAGACATTATTAGGTTGCTGGTAGGGCAAACTAAGCAGTACCACCTCACTGAGCCTTTGTGTGCAGTTGTTCCTCTTGAGCCTGAAACTTTCTAGCAATGGATGATCTTTTTTTGCTGCAGTTTTTGAACAGCAGACAGGAATTTACTGGGGGGATTAGAGAAGTAGTCCTGTCTTGTTCCTCCCATTAGCATTGCAGAATATGGAACATGCTTAGATTCACACAAAGTCATTTCTCAATACCTGAATCACTATCACAGCAAGGTTCTGGTTTATCACTAGAAATCTTAGATGCTCTGGTAATACAAATAATAACTACACAAAAATTGTATCTTTTATTAAATGTCATTCTAAATAGACACTTCAATTAAGTAAGGAATAAGGAAAGAAGTCTTTCATCTTTTTCCTTATATTGCTGGTAAAATGCAAACCACAGTTTAAACGGTAGAACTGAATATGCCAATCTTTCATATCATCCTCCTGCTCAAGTGATTCTAGAAATGACTGTTTAAATTAAGGAAATAGGTTTTACCTGTCACCCACCCCTAGACCTTCTTGCTGTTCCTATAGATTTTTTCTTTTGCTTTTTCTCCATACACTTGATGGAAAAACCAACTGTGTTTCTGCCTTTTTATATTCCAGGATTCTTTGACTCTTTACAAATGCCAGCAGTCACACACCTGTGAAAGAATCTTTTGATATTCACATTTTTTTGTAATGTAGAATTCAAATTTATTTTCACTCTATCTTTCATGCTTCTCAGGCTTTAAATCCTGTAGAGAAAAAATATAGATGTGAACATGGAAGAAAAAAAAATCACCAGTTTGAACTTAAGACTGTAGCCAACTCAAGCAGTGAGAATTATTTCATTTCAGTAGAGGTGTGTGTGCATCGGTGATGAGAGAGATGGATGAAAGGAGATGAAAGTGCAGGGAGAAGATCTGTGTATGCACATGTGTCAGTGTATGTATTTTTATATGCGTTCTTCAGGATGTGCATAAACTTATAGCCCATGGGAAGCAGTCCTGTGCATCATATGAATAACACATATGGGAGTTATTAGGTAAAAGTTATCATTTGACTTTGGGCCTCTATATCTACAAGGCATCTGTACTAAAGAAAAAAAAAAAGAAGTAGCTGCAACTGTTTGTATTTTTTTTTCTATACTTTCAGATTCCTACTATTGTATCATTTCCCTGACTAGTAAGTTGCTTTTTCTTGTGGTTTTGGAGATGTCTCTCTCAGGCTCACAGCTCCTAACTGGTGACTATTTTGGGGAAAGGAGCTCTTTTTTAATAGTCCTTCTGTCTGTGCTGACATGAAGTCCAGTTTCCAGCTGCTAGAGCACAGTGATGCTTTGTAAGGAGTAGAGTTGATACTGATTTACAGCAACTTACCATGAGCTAACAGGAAAAGTTTTTTACCACTCTTATTTTAAGTGCAGTATAAGTAGAATTCATCAATATAGAATCACATCTACCACACTACACAAAATCTACTGGCTGTACTTTCCATCACACAAGCTTGCCATGCTATTTAGACCTTTATACTCACTGAAACTTGTAATTTAAAGAGAAAAAAGCATTCCAGTTTCATATCTCTACGTTTCAGGATTTTACCAGCCTAGAAGGTTTCCCAAATGAGTGTTTCAGGTGACAGATGACTTTGTTGTGTCCCTTGTAAACAGCATCAGTATCCAGTGTTCTGTAGAGGATTTTCTACCAAAGGCAGTGTTATAATCTGATTACTGAGAAATTCCTTTGCCCAAATTAAGGTAGTCATAGCCAATGAAGAAATTATGACTGAGGTAGTATTTCCTTAATACTAATTTCTTTAATACTACTTTGTCTTGTCTGTTTTTGTTTGGAAACAGCATCAAATTGTCCCAGGTGCATTGTCAGCTTGAAGGGAAACATGGGACATGTATTATCTTTCTTAAGTAAGGACTCAGTTTTGTATCATTTCTTTTAAGCCACATTAAGAGTTGAGAGGGGAGGTGGAACCTAGGACAGTTTCTCAGAACAAAACAAAATGCCAAGAACATTTTTGTGCTGAAAAATATTTAGTGATACACATAAGATGTTTCTACAGGCATTTCTAAGGCTACGTGGCACAGTGTAAGGAAACAGGTGTGCACTGGGAGTAGGCAGATCTTACATTTCTGGAGGAGTTGGTATAGCACACAGAGCTTCTCACACAAAGTGATATTGAGTCTTTCATAATAAGGACTAAGTGTTACTCCACCTTTGATGGCAAAATATGCATTAAAAGAGAGAAATTATTAAAAGATATAAATCATTTTCCAGGCAAGTGACTCTATGTGCACTGTAACACTACAATTCTTTAAAAGCACTTTAAGGAGGGATATTAAATTTATGGTTTGAGAAAACAGTGGTTTTGTCTGGGGTGAGAAAAAGCCTAATTTCCTAAGTGCAATTCAGTGATTCCAGCATCAATAGCACGGTTTGTCACTTCCTGCAAATAAAAATAATTAAATTGTTCTTGGAGTATGCAGAGTTTATCTGAGCTTTTCAATCTCTATGGGCACAGAAAGAAGTCATATTTGCTGGGATACTGTTACTAGTCAAAGGAAATAAGTGGGAGCATATAATATCTGACACTAAAAATCCTAATTTTTATTGCTATATCTTGTAGAAAACTCTTAGCAGGTCACATAAGAAAAGGAGTATTACATTACTTTATGGAACTGTCTCTAATTATCTAATATTCAAAAGGACACATTACATTTCAGTTGGGTAGGAGAAAAAATTCTTTTGTAATGAGAGTGATGAGACACTGAAACAGTTTGTGTTGAGAAGCTGTGGCTGCCCCATCCCTGGAAGTGTTCAGGTCAAGCTGGGGGGGCTTGGAGCATCCTGGTGTAGTGGAAGGTGTCCCTACCCATGGCAGGGGGTGGAACAAGATGAGCTTTAAAGCTCCTTCTAACCCAAACAATTTAATGATTCTAAGATGATTATGTGTTGTCAGAACTAACAGAGATTCGAGTGGTAACTGCATCTGGAGTTGATCAAAGTACTGTGGGTTTTGGGTTTGTTTGGGGGGGTGGGGTTTTTTTAACTGTTTTAAATAGAAATAATAAAAATGTGTGATTCTCATTACTTAAAAATATTTTGGCAAAAGATTTCTGCAGGACTAAATCCTGAAATCCAAATAAGAGTTATTTCTTCCTACTTGGTTTATCCTGAAGTCACAATAGTCTTTCTTGCAAGTGTGTCACTCATGGGCAGGTTTTATTCATCTTGCAATGTACTAATCTCCAGTTTATAATCTCCATTAAATTTCAATTCATAAATCTTGAACTCCAGCAAAATTTTTTAGGATTAACAAAAAAATATGAAATTATAAACTATGAAACTTTCCTCACTTGTATTTCAATTAAAAAGCTCACAAACCTTATAGTATTTTTGCTTTTTGAACAGTGCAATGAGTTTGGTCTCTGGACAAATTGGTGTAAACTGTCTTGTGTCCCCCTCTCTAAAACTAACACCTCCTGAAGCAATGGTTGCATTCCTGTATGTAACATGGAGCATGGGTCAGTTGAGGTGCCCATAGCCTTGAGGGGGGTAAAAATTACTGTATGGTTTTCCTGTATAAAACATGTGGAATAAGGAGAGGGGTGTCTTACACCCCACCGATGCAGTTTTTTTTTAAATAAAATGTCAAAGGGTTTGTGCTGAAACCCTGAGCATTTGGAAGCAGAGACCTACAATCTTATTCTGGCCAAATGTGGTGCAGATGCATATGTGGAGCAGAACCTACCACAAAGCAGACTGGCCAACTACTGCACATGTTCTTGGAGGCAGTCAGGGGATGAGCACCTCCAAGGGTGATTGGACTACAGCAGGCTGACAGGATCACTGCTGCTAATGCTTCTGAATCTGAAAAATTTATATATTTCATGAGCACACTCATTTTTTTACTCTTTTGCATAGGTCAGCCAAGTTCCATCTTTTAGGACCTTCTTCTTTCCATGCTCAATATCCAGTGTACCTCTTTCCCTTTTTAGCAACTTCCTATTCAACTTCCCAGTTCTTGTATTTAATCCATATCTCCAGCAGTACTATGTTGGCAGTATGTCAGTGCTCTTCTTACATCCAGATGCATTATCTAGTTTCTGGTTGGTGTGTGTAAAACTCAAATCTCAAGTTACATTGATTTAGGTATTTGAAATCAGGTAGGAAAGTTTTGCCAGGTCAGACTGATAAAAACACTTAGAGATTGGAATGGGAGCAGTGTTTTCTTCCTATCTAGATGGGTGCTACATTTTCTATGATTATCTGGGATTTTGCCCAATTCTGTAATTCTTCAGGGATGCTCTTGCCTTTTTTTTTTTTTTTTAATTATTCCATATAGTAATTCCGGGTGTTAGTTTTTTAACTTGATTTGTACTTCATTACAAGGTATGAGAAAAGTTATGTAGCTGCAAGCCATTGCTGACTATAAGGGGTATGGTCTATGCAACATGTCGAACTAAGTACAGCTTGTCTTTACTGTGATCCAAGGGGACTGATGTCAGTAATTTAGGTGGCTCCCTCTAGTTCTGTCTTTATATGTTCTTAATTACTCTGCATTTAAGCATACCAAGATTATTGTTACCTCTGCTGGGTTTTCAGACTACTCCATTCCTTGTTCTTTTTTCCTTTAAAAATGAAAAAAAAAATCCTTTCATTTTATTGTTTAATTTCCTTTGCAAAATTCAGTTCGTTAGGATTTTGTTCATTTAAGTCTTCTGCAATGCTTTCTGACGTATTCTTTTAATTATTTCTTCTTCTGTGCTTTGTAGTTTCACTGCTTATTCTTAGCATTCCATTTGAAAAGCTGTGTTTCCAATATTTTGGAATGCAAAGCTCAGATAGCATTAGAGCCTTGGTCTTACAGGAATTCAGCATTTTTTCGTATTCACATAAAGTAAGATTAATTTTTCTTACTCAAGTTATTTGGCTCCTTATCTAGCTAACTTCAGTTATTACTTCTGTAGTTTGACCCTCTTAAATTGGAAGCTTCAGGTGTTGATTTGTGTCTGTTTTGAAATTCAGCATCAACTGAGTTATCTCATATTTAGATCAAGTTCATTTTCCGTGAAAATAAAGAATTAAATAGATTGAAATACTAAAATGCCACCATGTTTTGTAGAACAAGTTTTTTTTTAACAATCAATATTAACCTATTTTTCAGAATTTGAATTTTAAAAATTTTTTCCACAATTGATCACAAGAGGCAAATGCTATTTATTCTTTCGGAGTTCAAATGTAGATCAGACCCAAATCTGCACTGACTGTGAGTGCCAGCTCACAGAGTACGTCCCCAGCATCTGCCTTGGGCGAAAGAAACATAAATTTCTTAGCAGTGGGATGATACATGAAACAAGACATTTCTTATTTTGTGATGTCTGATATTTCAAAGTCTGCTTGTGTTATTATTTTAGAAATTGAGTTCCAGGCATATTGATTGATATGAGGGGATATTCATTTAAAACTTGGTGGTGTAACTGGGATTCTTTCTAGGTATTTTAGTGGACTTTGAACCAGGTCATTTACCTACAGCAGGGAAATAATGCACATACTGAGGGGATTTCAAGACAGGAGACAATAGAAAACGTGAGAGATTTCAAGAACTAAAAGGTACAAAATGCATTAAATCTTACTTGTCAAATTTGCTAATCATGTGTGCTATATGCATTTCTTACCTAATGTCTTGCTGAAGCCAAAATGAATGTTAAGTCATTGTGACATAAGACGGCCTAGTAGGTAGCACAGAAGCACTTTAAACCTTAAAAATTCTGAAGCAATAGAAGAAGAATCTGTTACCCTTTAGTCCCCAGTACTTCCTGGTTGTATAATACATGGTTAAG
The DNA here is from genome assembly GCF_009650955.1 of Corvus moneduloides. Classification (NCBI taxonomy): domain Eukaryota; kingdom Metazoa; phylum Chordata; class Aves; order Passeriformes; family Corvidae; genus Corvus; species Corvus moneduloides. The sequence continues at coordinate 13,903,028 of NC_045490.1, forward strand.
TACAAGATGTCTGAGAAATACCTTTCTCGTCTAAAATATTTGTCTGATCCATCATTTCCAGCTGTCTGCTATCTTATCTTTTGACCCCTCAGTCACTCTGCTAATAGGATTTTTATAAACCAGCACAGCAGTGAACTTCATAGCTCAACAGATTAGTTCATGTGCTTTCATCTCTGGAACCTGGTTCAAATTCAGTACTGACCAAGTGTACCATAATCCTCCCTTGGGCAGTCTCATTGAAAAAGGGAGTACAGACTATACTATCTTCTAGAACTCAGCTGGAAGCTGGACCCCACACAAGTGTCATTGCTTAACTTGGACACATACATACATATATATATATCTATATATATATATTTGTAATTAAAAAGGTATCAAGCAAGCTTTGCAATGAATTTGATTTTCCTGAGTCTCTATTGATACCAACTATAATCTATCAGAAATTAACAGAGTGCAAAAAAAATGTACGGTTTAAAAACTTTTTCATTTTGAAATCTAATGAAATCACATTAGAAATATTAGCCAGAACAAACATTTCAGAGGATGGTTTTGCTTGATTTCAATTTTAAATTCTTCTATTTTTAAACTTTTCTACTGAAATTGAATTTAATTATGTCTTTTTGAAAAAGGTACATGCTCAAATTGTCAAATCACAAGTCAAGTCACAGCTCAAATTGTCATGTTTAGCCAATTATAGTAGAGCCAGGAAGGACATGGATAAGATTTGAGAAATGTGGCTGTATTATTTCATTGCTGGTTTGATTTACAGAAGTTCACAGAACAGAAATGGACTTCTATTGTTTTGGTGAATCCTGAGATCTCCTGTCAGGGTTTTGATAGCACAAGCCAAGATAAGGAGGAAGCTCCTTGCCCCAGTTGCTGTATGGTTGCCAGGATAAACAGTTTGGCAGACCTTTGCAGAAATATGAATTTATTGAATCCAATTTTTTTTGCACAACACCAGTATATGCTAGGATGGGTCAGCTGTGAGCAGCTACTGACAGGGAGCAATGATGTGATCTCTGTGGAGAGGAATTTTTCCTGAGGCAAATGAGCATAACTGGAGGAGTGGACTTCCCTACTGTTGTGAGGTATGAGGTAAACAGAGCTGTTTTTCAGTTTCTTCATGATTCTTAGGAGAAAATAATAGTTTCCTGGGTTTTGTTAATGCTGCTGACTATCTTTCTGTGCTCTCCTGAATAGGAGACTGGAAATATAAATACCCTGTACCTAGTTTTTACTCATGTACAAGTCACAATTTTTTTTGATTTCTTTCCCACACTGTCATGACAATAATGATAGTACTTGGTTTGTTTTTTTAATAAAAGATAAAACAGGAAAAAAGCATTATGTAACTTCAGCTGCTCCTATATACAATGGATAGTTTTTTTATATAGTGACTTCAGAAAAGCCATTTCAGTTCCAGCTTTAAATGTTAATGCTAGTCTAGTGATCTGGCTCTGCAAGCTGCTCCATAGGCCAGTTCTGCATCTGTTGGAATAGACAGAATCCTGCATGGAGATAGGAACTTCACACATATGGATACCTTTGCAGAATACAGATAGCAAGTCTTGCAAAGGTTATCCTTGCCAAATGTTCTTGTATTTATTGTGACAGTGTCTTTGTTGAATTCATTGAATGCAACTCCTCTTCCACCATCCATTTGATTTGCAAATGAATTCTCTTTGACTGTATTCACACTCCTTCTGTATTTGCTTTCCAACAGTATTCCAGCAAATTACTTTACTGGCAGGAACACTTAGGGAGCCAGCCAATTTTAAGTATTGCAAGAATATTCACAAAACCCAAAATTCTCATTCATAACTCCACACAGAGTTTTAAGTTGAGCCTAATCTTAAAAAAAGATAATCAGTGTATCACTGAGCATGAACATTTCTTATAACTTATGTTCATGGTCAAAACAGCTAAACTTTGAGTGTCAAATTACTGTTATGAATGGCCTGTGTATATGCTACAGATCAACACTTGTGGGCAGAAATGACATTAACAATTATATCTGAAGAGAACTTCTGAAAAGAAAAGATTTGCTTAATAAATTACTCAAATTTATCTGCTTGAACCTAATACATCAGAAAACAGTAGAAGTGGACAGCACAGTTACACAGATCTGTGTATTTCTTACATTTCTTTCTTTCTTTCTCAGTGGATAAAAGAACATAATGCTTAATATTCAATGACCAGTGAGCTTTGGATATTATAATACAGTTTTTGTTGCTTCTCCAGTTCACCGTGTTTTCATTGTATCCAGATGTGAAGACTTGGGTATAAAAACATTGCCTATTTTTTTAAATAGTTAAATATGCCTTCCACAGTCATTGACGTGACCCAAAATTAACCAGTGCAGTTATTTCCACTTTCAAGAACACTTTCCCTTTGTCCAGAAATGCAGTGAAGACAACATACTGTTCCAGGGGTACTTGGAAGCAACCAACATCCATGAGTATGTGCATACAGCTCTGTTTAATCTGTGGAGGTCAAAATTCTTTGGTATCATTCATATTAGATTTTTTTTTTTTTTAAGGAAGATATATCTGGACATACGTATCTAATTTTTATTTTGAACATTTTCTGGTTCCTGTCCAACTTTTCCCTTTATCTCCTGCATACCAGCTTCCAGGTATCTGTCTCCTGATGGTAGAGATGTGTGGAGGATTAGTGTCTTGATTGGCAGGTTGGCTAACATTACAGTTCTGTTCGTATGGAGCTTTCCTTCACATTCTAAAAAATCACCACAGGCAGCCCAGGAAAAAATTCTGTTTCCCTTGTTGCAAAACAGCACATACAACTTTAAATTCAAAATGCAACCTGAATTGGGATATCTTTATATAGTTCACATATCAATACAGATAGAATTATGGATGAAATAATAATTTTTGTCTTCCTGTTCAGTAACTTAGAGGAAAGGCAAGCTGTAACTCACAGCAGTGACAGAAAGCTTAGGGTCATTGATTGTATCTTATTGTATCTAAGTGAATAGATCAGACTCCTTCTCCAATAAATAGAAACAGAACCCCTGTCTTTCAGGATCAAATCTATTCTGTAACACTGTCTGTGTGTGCCTACAGATATGTGGAATCCAGAGGGAGGGACAAGCTATTTAGAGCTGAGCTTGCCCATGTCTTCCTACATTATACCCTTTAAACAGGGTCCAATCCTACAGAAGACACTCTGTGTAAAATAGGAGTTTAGTATTAGGAACAGCCATCATGAGCAAAACTTTTAGGAATATTTCCTTTTCATAAACTACACTTTCTTTGCTCCCAAGAGGGAGACCTTGCCAAGACTCAGATGATTGTCAAACTTAAAACATTCACAGACTTTTCCATACATGCGGTGCCAGCCAGGCACTGACCCCACTCAGGCCAAGGCTCAAATGACAGAGCAGTGTTACTCTAATATTTCTCCAACAATACAGGAGTGTCCCTGTAATATATGAAAATGCTTTTAAGGAATATCTTGAAGGCAAAACTGTTTCATTACAAACTGATGGGAACAGTATGTACAAAAGCCTGGCTGTGGAATGATTGAAAAGGAGCTTTGTGGGTTTATATCTGACTTGCAGGTGAACTATGAGTACCTTGTTTTTGTGCAAATGAACCCATTTAACTTAGAGCTAAAAACAAGGATTGTAACTGAGGTCTGCAGACTGATTCTGCTGTGAGGGCTGAAATACTCACAGTACCATGTGATTATGAGAGCACTTCAGAATCAATGGCTTGTGTTCTGTTATTTGGATCAGAAGCAAAAAGTACTGCTTGGTACATAAAGCTTTTACCCTCAGTTCACAAGTCTAAATGTATCCTTTCTCTGATACTATCACATTTCCTACTGTACAACTTCAACACAGCTGTCCCTAACTTAAATCACATTCTACTACATCCTAGTTTCTATTTTAGGCCTTAAAATTAGAAAATGCCATCTCCCTTGAGGGTTCTGTTCAAGAGTATAAAATAATTTCATCACACTTCTCCATGGAGGGTTTTTTTTAACAAATTATTTGTTAAAGTATTTTTATTTTTCCCCTCAGCAAAGGTATTCTGTAAGTCCTGTACTATAATACAGGGACAAAAGGAAAAAAATTTAGAAAATTTCTTATCTATTAGCATCTGAGTGACTTGAGTAATTTGTTGTTTCTTAGTTTGCCTTCAACCATATTAATTTCTACCAATTTCACTATAGTTGTGTTAGTTTCCATACTATTTCTTACTTTTTGTGCACTTATTTTTAGCTCTATGGTCTCAATGGCTTTTCTGCTGGTACCTCCCTTATCAGAGAGAGTTCTTAAGTTGAATAAAGTGGGAAAGTTAACAGAGCTTCCATTCTGACTCTAATATAAACAGTCTGTTGCTATTCACTTTTGAGTTTCCTTGTGGGAAGAAAAAGTCTGCTGTTTGGATGATGCTATTTTGAGGTCTTTCACTTGAATCTCACTGCTGGCTAATTTGTAAGAGTTCAAGGAGGACTGCATATTATTTATACACTTTATATTGTCAGAAGCCTGCCTTAATTTGTAGAACTGATAACTGAAATAAACCAAGATCCAAAGTGGAAAGTGGTTCTTTTAGCAGAGAATCCCTTAGGAGTTGCTTTTAGGAAAATTCCATTAACCTTATCCTTGCAATGTCTTTTCCAAATTGCTTTTTTGCAGGTGGCAATTGCAGTCAAACTCTTTGTGAATGAGAGGTTCTAACACAGATTTGGTCACAAAAGCCCTGTGCCTCTTGCACCTCGTATCATTGACTCCTGATTGTTGTTTCTATCAGCTCTGCTGCTCACTCAGAATTCACCTTAAAGGTCTCCTTTCGGACAAGGATAGTAATTCAAGAAACAAAGGCACCTCATTGTGCAATAAGCTTTTCTTATTCTCAGACCTGTTTGGATGTGAGCCACTACCCTTCTGAGCAGTTAAGTGATTTCTCAAATCTGTTACAGGAGCAAAAATTGTATCAAAATATTTGTTATGTTTAGACTGGAAAAGGACCAGAAAAGAACTTAGTACTAAAAAGCAGCTTAACTGCAACTTCACGTGGAATGGATGCACACACAAACCTCTTCCATCAAATCCAGTCTTGTTCAGTTGTTAATATTTTATTCATTTGAATGGCCTTTATGCACTTTAGGTGCCTTCTGTGCTCTGCAAATTGTGAAGTGACTGCAACTTTATCTTGGTCCCCCAAGAGATGATCCATTGTTCTTCTCAACAACTTAATCAGATCTGTCATTCAGGACTAGAGGGGGAAGCACTGATGGTAGGCAAGTGAAAACTAGAAAAATACTGCAATAGTCCAAAGTATTCCCTTGCTAATTTTCCTAATGAAATTGTTATGCAAAAATTGCCAAGTGATTTAAATCCCAAGGGAAGAGTTGCTGGTTTTTTTCTGAGCTAGTCCTACCAACAGCCGACCCTTAGAGCACTCATAAATCACAATCTTGCATGAGGCGCAATTTAAGGTTTGTTGTTTTGAAGTTGCATCAAATAATTGATCAGAAATTGTAACTGGGATTATAGAACAAGATCAGAAATTAAATTTAGCAAATAATTGCAAAAATAATTGAAGTTACAAATCCTGAAAACTGAGAAACATTTCCTTTTAATGCCCACAGGGATGGAACTTGTGGCTTTGATTAGGATTAGCGCTAGGAGATGGAGGAATGAAGAGAACAGAGCAGATTTAGATTGGTTTACAATTATGACATCTAACCTATTTCAAGAAAGAAAGCAAAACTTTCCAAATCTGTGTAGAGGTAAAATTTAAGATAAAAGCTATTATTTCTGTTTCAAAGACTGCAATTTCTGACAAGTATTTTGATCATTTATAAATGGTCAACTAGTAAAACCTTGGGTGTCACAGTTCTAGCAGATCTTTGAGCACCTTGTGTGTGCCTGTTGATTTACTTACTGAGCCTATTGTTTGTTCATCCATTGAGACTACATTTAAGTGGACTTAATTCCTAGTTATGGGGAAGCAAAAAAAGATATTTTATTAGCAATTTTTGCTTTCTTCATAAAAAAATTATCTCTGCTTCCAATCACTTTTGAAAATTAAAAATGCTGTAAATAAAGTAATTTTTTTTCTTCTTTGAAAACATTTCTTTGGGTTCTGTTAGCAGAGGTCTAATCCTAGTTCTGCTGAAGGCCCGAGGACTCTCACTGCTTCTATGAATGAGTACTAATTTGGGCTCACTGCTATAGATCCGTGAAACACAGAGACAGTGTCAGTCTGCTCAGTATTGGCAAATTGGGATTTAATTTAAAACAGTCTGAGGGAAATTCATCCTGTATGTTAATCAGATGTTTTCAGAATCACATATACATAAAAAACTCACCCCAGAAGGCATAAAGTGAGAACACAGATATTGTACAAAGCATGGGGTGTCTTTATGTATCAGTTTTTCTCCCACCGTATTCCCCATGGAATAGACCGTATTCCCCATGGTAGACATTGGATGGATTTCTGCCTTTATTGAGTTCAGGGGCAACATTATAAATTAATCTTATGAATATGGAAAAAAAACCCCTCAAGCCCTAGCACAAACACAGTATCACCATTTATTCTCAAAATTATTTCTATTCCCTTTTATTCATCTGTCACAAATTTTTAATGTTTCAGCCTTGTTTATTTGACTTGAAGTGTAACTTGTTAAATCTCTCTAACTACTCTTAATATTTTTTGTTTATAGAAGTTTAACTGAAACTGAAGTAGTGAAATTCAAACTAAATATTTATAGCTTGCTGAACCATTGTTAGTTACACTTTCTAAATAAGAGTAAGGAACAATTAGGACATTCTTGCAAAATATTCTGAATTTGATAAAGCCACCTTTTCAGAAAGAAAACTGTTCTTTCAAAATATGAAATGTTCTCATCTCACAAATGCTTATTTAACTACATCTAATTCCATGTAATTTGAAACTAGAATGAAATCCAGAGGGTGTACTACATACCAGAATTTCTGCATGACTACTCCTGTGCAGCTAACAAGGTTGGGCAGCTCTGTGTATAATTCATGGCTACTCAGAGGGTATCTTAGGTCTTCAAGTACAGCTTCATCTTGCAGAATTCAGGTTTAGGGTTTGGTGTGAGAAACACAGCATTTAGTTCACTTCTGGGCTGCTGTGGTGCTGTGAATAGAGCAGGTTTTGTGTTCCTGATGGAAGGAGTAAATAACTGTAACTAAAAATCTTGATTAGAGTAGCCCTTGGCCTCCAGAGGTGATCTAAGTTGTAAACATGATGTTGGCAAAGGAAGTTACGATTAATAACACAGTCTGCAAAAGAAAAATCTTGTGGCAGAAAAAGTCTGAAACAGATAGGATGTGTCGGGATACATATTAAATATGTATTAAATGGGCTAATGTCTCATTCCTCTAATTGAAATGCTTATGGAGAATCTAATTAACCTTTCAAACGCTGATTCCCGAGTATTTTTGGCATCAAGAGCTATTTCTTGAGGAAAACATCAGATGCCAGCACCAAAACGTTTTGTTCTCTATTTATTTCATCTATCTCTCTGGAAAAGCTTCAATTAAGGGTTAGAAATTAAATAATATTCTGTGTGTGTGGCTGTGGCCTGATCCAGCAAATTTCATCTCCAGACCTTTGCTGAAGAGCCCCGAGGGCCTAAAGGCCGTTTAGAAGAGAGGGTTGGGTTGGTTTTGTTCCTTCATCTGCTGTTTGCTGTTCCTTGGAGCATCACTAAACTGCAGCTGCTGAGTCAGCCCACTCCAAGCACCCCTGGTCCCCACAGACCCCCAAGCTCCCTGCGTGTTTCCAGTCCCGTGGGAAGAGAGAAGCACGGAAGCTCAGGCGCTGTGCGGAGCTGGGCGGGACTGACCCGCTGGTGCTGCAGTGGGCTTTGTATCTCACTTTTTTCTCTCACCTTTCACTGGTAGGGAGCTGGATGATGAGCTCCCATGTTTTGGGTTTCCCTGAGTTTTGATGGATGATTATGATTTAACATAGATGGAAAGTTGGGTGAGAGCTACATTTCAGTTAAAATAATCAGTTACCATTTAGGTCATGAATAGTCATAGGTGAGTTTAACATACCCCAGGTTTTCTTCCTGGGCTGTATAGAGGAGAAAATAAGTTTTGACTGGTTAGAAGTGTTCAAATATTTAATTTCAAAATATTGCTATTTTGCAGAACTTATCAAGTGGAAAATACTTGATTAGGCCTAAATTTAGTGAGGCAAAGCCTCAAATCCAAAGAAAGGAAATTGCCAGGCCTTCTAGAGGCTTCCATCCGCTTTTACCAGTGAGCTGTGTGCTTTGAGGAGAAAAGCCAGACATCAGGATCTTTTGGCACTTAAGTGGTTAAATTGTCCCTTTGGATCTTGCAGAACAATATCAGTCATCTCATGTTAAGGGAAAAAAATGTCTTATCTTTGACAGAAATGAATTACCTCATATGGGACAGCTACATTTTGTCTGATGCTTGTTGTCAGCTTTCACTGGGAGATGAGGAACTAAGAAATAGATTTCATCAAGTTCTGAGATGGGGGAAATGAAATCTTAGCAAAGAAAACAAGTTATGCCTTCAAAATGGATTGTACAAGCAAAAAGATCTTTCAGGTGAAAACTGAATGTTAAAATAATTTGCCAAAAGGTGACTTATACAGTGCTGGGGAGACAGAAAAAGGTGAAGGGCCCTAAAATTCCTAGTTTATCAAAGACCTGTTTAAGTCATCTAGGTTTGCTGCTTGTCATTTGTTGTTGTTGTTGTTCTCTTGTGGTTTGGTTTTGTTTTTAATGCCCTGTAGGTATTTGCCAGTGCTACACTTTTATAAATCTCAAGTGAGCTGCCTGTTCACTTCTCCATCAATCTGTGACATAGAGTTCTACAGACATTCTGTGCTGTAGAATACCCAGCTTTGCATGTAGTTTCCCTTCTGATGATCTCCTTTTCTCAGAAGACCATTTCCTATGTCACTAAGGAAGGGAAACTTGGAAGTGTGTCCTGGCAGATCAATAGTTCAGGTGTAGTACTGAGGTATGGTCTTTTTCTGCAACTCATTTTAGGCAGAGTGGAATACAGAAAAATGGACAGTTCTCTGCTATTTTGGTCTGATCCAAATATGTCAGTTTACCGAAGCTTTCTCATTACCTTCCTGCCACTGTCTTTTCTCCTAGTATTAATTTCCATTTTTTCAGCCACAAGGTCAGTCAAATGTAATTAAACAAAAAACCTAAACTGATTAAGATTAAAAAATTATTATAAGTGCACAATCTGAGTTTAGTTTTTATTTTTCTGCTTCACTTCACCACTTCTTGATTAAGTATTTTTGGCTCTTCTGTCACCTCTGAAAAATGGAGCAAAATGGAGACTGGGACTTGATTCAGAGAACTTGGCAATACATTATCCCAGTTGAACAAATACTGAATCTGTGAATAAAATGTAGCACCTCTGTGACTGAGGCTCTCTCTTCTTAAGGGTACAGTGTGAAATATATTCTATAAGGCAAAGGCAGAGTTAAAAACATCAAAATAAGCTAGTGCTTGTATCTTTTTCAAAATGTGTCATTCTAATACCCAGTAAATACATTGGGGTTTTTTTGGACATTGTAGGCTCTCCCCCCAGTCACACTATGTGAAACAAGCTCTAAATTGAGCAGAATTGTTGTTGTTGTATGGTTGGTTCATTTGTTTCTCTTTCTATCATGTATGAAGTTTGTACTTTAAATGAAAAAAGAAGCCTGGTAAGAGATGTAGATTGGAGTTATGTTGATTTGATGTGAACTAGAGTTCAGGGATTTTTTGTTTCTTAAGTTCTGAAGATAAAGCCAAAACTATAACTAATTCTCCTGTATTGTTTTGCTGCTTTTAAGATTTTACTGTGTTAAAAGTGGGCTTGGGATCACAGTAGTTAATTTTCTGCTCAAATGGTATTGCACTTACAGAAAATGCACTTACTCAGGAAGTTAATTTTTCTCTCTCCTAAAACAGAATCAGAGTCTTTGAGTGACCTTGGTGTTTCCAGTCAGCTGGTCACAGAGGGATAAAAGCATGGATAACGTTAGTGGTTGTCCTGTTTTACTGACTGTTCTCTTCCCTAAAGGGAACAGGTGCTTCTAGCTGAAATGTCAGAGTAGAAGTGAGTGGTTGAAATTGCTACTTTTTTGCTTTTTACTTGTAAACATTTTTTCAGGATTATTGCTCATCAAGACAGAAGTAATTTGGATTTATTTATAGGCTAAGCAAAGCAAGTAAGTCTGTTTCCACCAAGATTGCCATGTACTAAAACAAAAAATAGAAGTTACATCATACTTTGCATTTCTTAAGTGTAACATACCACTGCTAATAAGGAAAATATGACTCAAGTCACCATGTAAAATAATTGATGCATAACTCCTAAAATGTAGATCAGTGTCATTCATGTTGAAGCTAGTGCTGTGCTTGAATCCAGGTGAACTATATAATAAACCAGCTTTGTGTCGTATTCAGATCATGCCATCAGATGTTTTGGTGCCTGTTAATATCTGGCTTGTTTTAGCAAGACCTGCAGAGTATTTGAAGTTCTTGGTCATGTTGTAATGAGACATTAATCCTTGTTGCATCTGAAAACATGATCTTCAGAAGAAGTTGTCTCAGTCCAGCCTGTGGAAGAAGCAATTTCTCATTGTCATAGTTGGCTGCGCCTGTCCTTTAGGGCACAAAAAATACATGATTGTAAATCAAGGGCTCTGGACTGTACATGGTCCTGTGATTGCTGTAGTTAATGAAGATTGTTCTGGGGTACTTTGTTTTACATCTTGCTTCCTGGGTAATAGAGGAGTTGAGTGGGTTTTTGCACGTGTCTGTGGTGAGCATTCTCTTGTGCTATGTAGGTAGGCACATTCACCTCCTGGTGCTTTATTGGTGTTTCATTATCTGATGTTCACTGTCTTTTCACACTTCCAACACCTGTCAGACACACCTTGTAATAGGAAGGAATAGTGTAAAGGATATGCTTGAATCTGCACTTGTTTGGTCTCTCCTGCTTGTGCCCTGTCATTGACAAGCAATTATACCTGTGCAGCTGCTGCAGTGTCCCCTGGGCATTAAATCTGAATGACCTGTGCTTTTCTTTCTCTACATAAATGTAATAAATACCAAGTATTCTTACCATGGAAGTTTTCACATGTGGCAGGGTCCATAGAAAGTGCTAAAGAGCTCAGACTGGGGACAATTAGCAGAGAGTGTGACTGAGTGCTTCCAGTTCTGCTTCTCTGAGCTCTGCATACCCCAAACAGTGAATTGCTGCTTACTGCAGGAACTGTAATCCTGGAGAAGCTGCAGAAAACACTCCTTCAGGCAGAGTCTGGTGCTTTGAGAAATTCTGGTAAGTGATGGAGTAAATCAAAAGCATTTTATTTTTGAAACTACTGTAGAGTACGTCCTTGATAAATTTAGCCATTAGCAGATGACATTTGTAAAATCTGATGGGGTAGTTTCTGTGCCCAGTTTGCAAATATTTAGGAAGAGTGGGCTGAAACCCACCAAACTGTTTGTTAGGTAGCTCCAACTGCCAGGCAGCTGAGGAGAAAACCGAGGGAAAGAGATTCTGATACTTGTCAAGTGAGAGGAATGCCAAATGAAATAGTGAGAGCTGAATGAATTGCAGATTCTGAAACTAAAATGTTGAGTAGATCAAGTGTTTGAAATGAGTAAAAAAAACTTGGGTGTTTTGATAACACTCATGGAGGAGACCCTGTAATTAATATAGTTACTTTGAGCAGCTCTTGTAACTCAAGCTAACACACAGATACGCTGTGGGTTTTCTGTGTTGCATATGGATTATTTGTCCATATTGCCCATACTGCAATTCTGAATGAGAATTCGAGTGTTGTTCTGGGTGTTTGTGTAACAAGGCTCTCACAGGCCCTTGTATTTAAAGGCAGAATTATTATTTTAAGCCAGTCTGGAAGACTGAAATCCATAAAAGCCATTAGACTGATTATCATCCTGTAACACTGTCAAAAATCATGTTAATTGGTGAGCGCAAGCCATCCTCTGCTAACAGCTTTTCTCTTTAATTGAATTTTTGCCAAATTGGTGTCATTGAGATTCTGTAATGGACATTTTTGCTCCTAGGGTGTTTTTTGCTTAGATGTGATGCTGGGGGAATAGGACTGTGTTTTATTGTGTATTATTTATCTGCTTCAGAAAGACTGAAAGTTTTCAAGTGATTAGCATGGCTGCTGGTAGCAATCAAGAAACTGATACCCAGAAATTTGTCATGAACTCCTCTGATGTCAATACCTGCTACTGTCTGGATGCTCTTTGTTGTTTCATCCCCACTGGCTTCTTCTGATTTATTTTATTTTATTCTTTTATTTTGCATTTTGGGGCAGAGATGGGTGAGAGAGGTAATCAGTTGCCCAGCTGTGCCTCCCCTCTCTGGATTGCAACTAAAAAAGGTGTTACTCAAGCAAATACCTCATAATTCTTAGATCAAATTTGCTGTCTCTCTGGCTGCTGGGTTTTGTTTGTTAGGTGTTTTGTGTGAGGGTTTTTGTTTTTTTTTTTTTTTTCTTTTTTTTCTTTTTTTTTTTTTTGCTTTTTTTTAAGTAGGTTGTCAACTGCTTTAATCTGAACCTTTTGCAGGTAGATGGCATTGCTTTTGGGATAGCTGGAGCACATCCTGTCACAACTTTCATTATCTGGTTATTTTCCCCCTCTCTGAAAGATTTTTGGCCATACTTTTGAGACCTGATTTACTCTGTGTTGTTTATGGAGTGATCTGGATGTATAGCATCTCCCTATCTGTGGTTCATACCCTTGGTTGGAAATGCTGTTGTCTAATGCAACATTTTGCTTCTAATATGAACAAAAAAAGGAAGATCTCTGTACAATACTTTGTATTTTCCTTCATTTCATGCAGATTTTCCTAAAAGCCTCTGGAAATCATTACTTTCACTGAATGGATTACTGTGTAGATCAATTCAAATGGATGCAGAAGGTCTGTTTTCACTTGCCATGTAGCTCTCGAATTTGTTTGTTTGTTGGTTCATTCATATACATTCCAGGAGTGGGAATTGATTACCCCTTCAGGACAGATTTCATATGAATGTGGAGGGACAATTAATAGTTACAGTGTGTGCCATTTTTACGTCAATACTTGCAAAAAAACCTCCAATATCTAGAGATGTATGGCCTGGAGAAGAATGTGCTCTCAGATAAAGATATGGAAATTATTTATGTTGGTATTTTAGTCCCTTGCTTGAAAGAGATACAGAGAAAGAAGTACACAAATAAAACTTGAAATTTATTCTGTTTTGATTTTGCAGCTATTTAAGTTTTGTAATTGTGAATCAGGATAGAGTTAGACGATAATTGTTTTGTCAAATTTTATAATTTTTTCTCTTCTGGTCCATGTCAATGCCTTTAGCTGTACACTTTTGAGCTAGAAGTAGCATTATCTGACCTTATGTAATAAATCCTGCATATGTTCTAAACTGGGGATAGAGTCTTTTTGAACATGATCAGACCAATTTAACATTAATTTTAATACCTGTCAGTTTAATTATAGTGAAACCCAGCTCTATGCTACTGCAGATTGTCCCTTTTCAGAGCCTATGTAAATTAGGTTTGGAAATTTTTTTTTATTCTTCTACTGGTTTTAATATCCCTAATTACTTTTTTTTTGGTGAAAGAAACCGTACACATATGTGCTTGCAAAACTAAAAATAAAATAACTTTGGAAAGTTTCTGAAAAACAAAACAGTTTATTTCATTCCTGTTTAAATAAATAAATGCCACTACATGGCTTTTATTAAAGCACTCTCTGTAGCTGTAATACATGCATCATACAGGTGTTCACTCTCCAAAACTGTGTTGATTTGTCCTCTTTGTTGCTTTTGTCAAGGCGATGACCTGGTAAATGCTACCAACTTTCCTTGCTGATAACAGTGCTTTCCTGCAGAGTTTAGTGGGATGTAAATACTCTTGTATCCACTGCTGGTACATCTTTATAACCTGGCATTTGTATGAGGGATGCCCCTTGCTCAGCAAATGACACACTTCTAAATGTGAAATAAGGTGGTTGGGTTCCTTTTGTTGGGTAAATGTGCATGTTACAAAGCATAAATTATCATTTTTCCTCTTACTGAGTACTTCAGGATAGAAAAATACACATTCTTCTAGACAACCACTTGGGATAAAATACACAGAAAACATTGCACTTAATGAAAAGGCTGTGAAGCTGCCTAAAAAGACTTTGAAATGTATTTTTTCTGAGATTGCTTTTAAGACTAAAAAGTAGTTGCAACTATCCACGCTAATGTAATGCTAACTTTTACACTTTTTTTTGTGCAAACTAGATAACTCACCAGAAGAGTTAAAATAGCTCCTATCTATTCATTTTAGTTCAGTCTGTAAGTAACTGAACGAAATAAATGAAATGAACCAGTTGTTGTATCATGCTACTTTCTTTAAGCACTTTCTAATTTTGATTTAATGATATAATTAAGCAATGATTTTCATTATCGTGATGATAAAATATAAATATTATAAGTTCTACTAAGTGTTCTGCATGTATAATTTTGATGTGTGACAAGCTGGAATTCTGTAACAAGAAAGACTTTGTGCTTATTGTAGCAAATAAGGACATTTCTGAGCAGCAAGGGAGCTGTGCTGCGTTAGTGGAAGTTGCACCAACGTCACTTAGCCAGTCCTGAAAGAACTGTGAACAAGTCCAGACCTTCAGAGTAGCTGCATCTTACAAACTGCTCCAAGTCATTGACTCCCTGCTGCACACTGTGCTCTCACTTACCAGAGCTGATGAAATAGGTGTCAAACCTAACGCTTAAAACATGCTGGGTACAACTAGTGACAGATCCTAACTGTGCATAACAAGGTGATGGAATTGTATTTTTTGTTGTCCATTGCTTTGTGTTGTTTCCGTTTCTGTTACATATCCTAAATATTTTTTTATTCTTGACTTTGTTACTCCTAAACCACTTTTGTCAAGCTGCAGATCTGCATTCTTTTAGCGGATTATTGGTGAGGTTTCTGTGGCCAGTGCTGAGTCTGTGCCCCATTTCCTGTGACTCTGTTTGTGTGGTCCTTTGCCCCATCCAGTGTCTTCATTGCTCAAGGCCTCAGCCTCAGGCTTGTATTTCTCACCTTTCTCGTTCAAGTATTGCAGTTTGAAATGGACCCACTTGGGCACCTTCTGTCTTGCAGAGTGTTAAGACACTGTCCTAAATGTTAGGCCTGCTCCTGGGACGTGTTTGCTTGCAGGCAGATCAGGGCTAAAGATTTTCCATCTATGCAGTATCATATAGGGAATTCATCCTGGAAGAGGTACGTGTCTGTGTGTTTGAGTGCAGGTTTGCATAACTTCCAGTTTCCCTGAAAGTCAGGTCTGAGATGCTGATCTGTGTGAGGGAAAACCATGGAGAGTGCTCAGTAATCACAGATTTTCTGGTAGAGGCAGAGAAACAAGCTGTGTGCTGTAGCAATGGTATCACTAATCATAAAGGAGGTATATTTATATCTGTTAGAGTTGTGTGCTCGGAGGTTTTTTCACCAATCTGTTAACAATAGCATGAATGATTTCTTTTAAAACCTCTAAGACAAATTTGTTTTGCAGAACTTTCTAGCAGCTCTGAGTGTCCCTCAACTTTTATCACTATAAAAGATTTGCAAGTCTACTGGCAATTAAAATTATACAAAAATTAATTTTTGAATGCACCTACTGTTGGCAGACTTTTGACTGTTTTGCAAGAAGTGTTTTTGTGAATGCTTGCATGACCCTTCTATTAAGCAACTACCTGTGTTCAGTAGCAAAAGAGATTTTTTTATGTTTCACAGCAGGTGAAATGATTTAACCCGGAGCAGAGTAATTGCTTTTCTTAAAAAGGGCACACACCTTTCCTGTGGACTTTTTTGCCAAATATAATTATGGCTGTTAAAACGCAAAGCAATTTTTAATTCTGTTTTTAAAAAAAATTACATTCCTGAAATATTCAACTGAAAGAATGAAATTATTCTTTTGAGCATACTAATTCAACTCCCAGCGTGTAAATGGCATTCACACTCAAGAAAAAGGCAAATCTGAATGTGTATGGTTGTAACTGTTTTTTCCTCTAACTGCTTTCACGTTATCAAGCATCTGAAGAAGACTTAATTGTTGGAGTCCCTTTAAATAACAATTGCTCTGCCTTGCTTGCCGCTGCTGTCCCTCCATCTATGAGAGGGCTCTGAGCAATCACTTTCATGACCTGAACATTTTCTTCTTGCACACTCAGACAAAACAGGAAGTAGCACTGAACTCTGTTAGCATTTATGGAAACATTTGTCACCAGAGACAACTTGGAGGGTGACATAACTTTTAAATGCAGCCTGCTGGGAAATTACACAAGCTGGGCAAACCCCAACTTGGCCAGGATTTCAGCAAAGCTCTGGAAAAGGATTGTATATGTGCAGTTCTGGATTGTGTTGGCTTTTGACGGAGTTCAGCTGAAAGCTTTCTGGGTTTTTTGGTTTTGAAATTAACTTTTCCCCAATTGAGTTTCCCTCTTAGCTTTCCCTGACCACTTCTGCTGTTCTTAGCGCCTGTGTCAATACGTGAGACACTGCAGAGAAGTGTAATTCGTCATGTTTTTCCCTGAAGCTGAACCACTCTAACTTAGAAACCAGTAAGTGAAAAGTGAGTGAAGGAAAAAGGTATGGACAATAAAGAATACACTATATTGGAAGATGTCATAAATTCGCAGCCGCCAACTCTCCTTCCGCAACCCTTCAGCCAGTAAATGTCACAAATATAGCATAATTTACAAGAGGAAGAACAAAGAGATTGGATCTTTTATCTATAATTCTGAGTCTAAAAATGTAATTAGAAATACCTTAAAAGAAAGTTAATTTTCAAAGACTAGAGATTTTTTTTAAGTACAGGAAAAGAAAAAAATCTTGAAGGTATTTTTGTATCTTTTTTAGCCATTTCTCATAAACCCTACAGACTGCTCACCTAAATATATCTGCAGACTGGTTATTTGTAGGTATTCCAATGATAGTGCAGTGTCTCATTTATGAAAGTCATGCAATACATTTTATACCACTTTTTCCACCTGCATGTTTCACGTATTTTACGGTTTGGCATGACTGAGACTGAACAGTGTATAGACTGACACCTCCTTTTCTTGTCCTGCTGCACTGCTGCTTTCAAGGTTAATGTAAAAGCCTGATGTGTTACAGTGGAATTTGTGAAATTTTAAAACTTTACTGAGCACCTGGCAGCAACTGAAGCTTTAGATATCTCTTTTAAATGTATTGGATACATATCTGATGACTTTCAAACAATTCAAAAATGATAACAAGAGTTTTCAATGAAATACTGATAAGAAAGTGGAAGCCCACAATCCTAAATGCATTTCTGAAAGTCTAAGGAATCTTAATATATCTAGGATAAAATACAAGCAAGGAAAAAAAGTGCTTTTGGGAAGGATGACTCTAGTTCATGAGTTACCTTCATCAACTCAGCAGAACAGTTTTCCTCCCAGCATCCAGGAAACCATCACTTCTGCTGTTTCCACCTTGCAATATTAAATAAGTGCAGATTTAAAAAGTGCAAACTGTTCATAGTTGTGCAAACACTTCTGGGTTTTTTTCAGAGCCACATCAAAACTTAAATTGTTAAAACTGTGGAGTGTTTGTTTGTTCTTTTTAATGAAATATGAAATTAGGGAGAAGTTTGGATTTTTAGGCTGAGAACTTTCTTTTAACTGGACTTGCCTGTCAGAAAGTAACTCCCTCTCTGATTTGATTTGTTTAGGCAGGTTTTAAAGTGTGCAGAGAGACCAATTAAGAGAGGTACTATGGAGTATAAAATGGTTATTTAATCTGAAATATGTCATAAGTATATGTCATATTGGCAAAGCTGGTAGGCTGAGAATTTGTATCAATACATATGTGAAAGGATTGTCCTCTGCTGCTCCTTAGAACAGATGAATGTCAATGCTGTTCAGTTGCTCTTCTCCAGTTCCCTGTTTTTCTTCATTATACTCTACCTTGTGAATACTTTTCTTGAACAACTAAATACTGTATTCTCAGTGGCTGCAATTTTCTGTGTGGTTTTAGTGGTCTTACCTTGCTTGACACAACTGCTTGGCTATCTGGACTTCTTTTCATACAAAATTCTGCCTTTTTTAAATTCACCATCCTCTGTGCTTTTGGCTTTTTTAAACTAGTTTTTTTTACCCTGACTAGCCATCAAAGTGATAACTTTCCTAGCCCATATATAGCTGGCAATAGGAAAATGATGTTTTTCTAGTTGCTGGTTTAATAGGATTTCCCATGAAATAGCATCTCAAATACTTACCAAGTCTTAATTAATGAACAGGAGTTTTGGGGGTTCTTTTGTTCATGTAGCCTGAAAAACAAGGCTTTGTAGAATCTTCATGAAAGTCACACCTTTTTAGTCTGGAGAGAGATTTGTAGCTAGATTTGTCTGAGTCTCATTTTAATCTGCATGTCTTCAGCTTCATGAATGTGGGTTTTTTGATAATTGCTTTGTTAGTCCTCTGACACTGAGTGACAGTACTTTTCAGTGCTTGACAGCCAAATCCATTGGCATACGACAGTCCTCATACACAGTGAGGTGTTTTCTTTCTGGCTGGTGACAGTAAGAGCTTTCGAGTTGGCAGAGGGGGGGCTAAGACGTCTTCACAAGTGAGAAGAAAGCTGAGAGAGGATGAGGAGGTTGTCTGTCAAAATAAAAGCATTCATTTATTTCATCCTTCCGGAGTAATGAAATAAAGAGAAGATCTGATAGCTACATGTTAAAACATAATTTTATTTATGTGTTGCTTATATAAAAATTTATTGCTTAACTTATTATCAGGGTCCTCGTGACTTGAAATTTTTTGCAGTAAGTGTAACAAATATTTCTTTCTCAGTGAGGTGATGAGTGGTTTGATGTATAAAGAGAATATTTACATGTGGAGAGTATTGCAGTACACTCTGACAACTGATCTGTTAATTATTTTTTCTCAAGAAATAATTAGTATAGAATGTGTTTATTTAGGGGTTTTTTTGTATACATTTATTCTGTTTTAAAGTTAAAACCAAGATGAGTTTGAGAATTTTACACGGTTTACAGTAACTCAAGTAGTTTGTTGCTTTCATTTTAAATGCTGTGGACACTTTCCCACTATAAAATAATGGTTTGATTAGTCAAAATTTCTGTAAAAATTCAAGATATTCTTAGAAATTGAGTGGACAGAAAGCAAAAGGATGCCTGCACTAATGCCTTGCTTGCTGTATCTGTGAGGGCAATAGTATTAACTGGTAATATTAACTTCTGTCTTTGGGGAAGGAGGCGGGACCAAAACAACCAAACAACAAAAACCCAAACAAAGCACTTGCTGAGCTCAGTCAGGTGGCAGTTAATTACCCATCAGGAAAAACTGTTTAATGAATCAGAAGATGAGTGATTTACTTGATCAAAGGGAGGTAGGTTATTATGGATGGATGTTGCTGATTACTGGCCATTTGTCTGTGCCTGGATGGATATTCATGAAATGCCCCTACTCTTTTGTCTTTGCAACTGGATTCCATTGCAGCAATATTGCATTTCCATTTGTCCCTTATATTCATGGTTGTTCTCTCTTCCTGCCAAAATGCAAGAATTTGGGTGTTTGGGGGACTGTAGCTTCAGTTATTGCTGGGCTCCAGGACCCAAGAATATTTCTCAAGTACTGTCTATATGTGGTGGTTCACTCAAAGCTACCCTTGGCAATGCGCCTTTTAGCAAGCAGTTCTGGTGCCCTCAGAATGAACCCAAATCCATGGCAGTGGTCACCTCTGTTCCCATGTTAATCAATGTAGAGCTGGTTACATAGGACAAGGATAAGGACACTTCACCCACAACACCACTTGGTGCACCACTTTGTGTCTTTTTACTTCGAATGAAGAGGTTTCAGAAAAAAAAGCCTATGTATTTTTAGCCTGTGTGATTGTGCTGGTTTGGACAAATTTGAAGGAAAATATCCTCTGATAGAAGGCAGGTTCCAACCTTCCCTCCCCCACCAGGTTCAGGAAGAAAGAAATTTTCCTCAGAGAAAAGCAAAAGAGATAAAACCCTTTATTTAACAAACACACAGGAAAAGGATAATAATGCTAAATAATAAAACCTCTCTTTGTGGAGAGAAACCTGGGAAGATTTCAGAGTCCTTCTGTAGGTGTGGTCTCTCTCCTCCTCCTCGGAGCTGGGTCGTGGGCCCACCTCCAGGGCCTTGGTGGAAAATTCTCCTGGTGTGTTCTGATGTTGAAACAGTCCAGAAGAGAAGAAGGGAAAAACCGAAGTCCCAGGGAAACAAAGTTCAACTCTCTGTCTCCCTCCGGAGAAGAGGGGCCGAAAGCTGGCTGAAAAGCGAGAAGGGCCCTTCTCTGCTCTTGCTGCCGCCGAAGCAGAGGGGTGTGTACGTGTGTCCTTAAACAGCTGCTTTGAAAAGTTCACTCAGTTTTCTCCTCTCCCCGCTCTCGGGCTCAGTTTAAAGGCACAGAAATACACAAAACTAATTTCTGGGCATAGAGCAGCGATCGGGAATACACATCATATAGTCGCCCCAAGACAGTGATACATCAGTTTTACAATATTCGTGTAATGTAAATGTATGCTCTTCTGCAGTTGTTTCATATTAAATCTATTTGTGTGCTTATGATAAAGCCTGGTAATACTGACTTTTTTCTGTCTGACTTGAGTGCTATTTTTCTCGCAGGACGTAGTCAAAAAATTTTGGTGTCATCCACCTTCATGGTATTTTACAGCTCTGAGTTTCATCTGTTGTTCTTGATACAACTGCATCAAATGTGTAAGAAATATTCTTTTGGTGAGGAGTTTAAAGTCAGGCTTTTCTTTTCAGCAGTTTTATAAAACCTGTTTTAGCTTAGTTAATACTAATCTTAACTTGACTTTGAAAACCTAGTCCATTCCAAGAAAATAATGGGTGATTTGAAAATTGAAATTTAGAAGATAATCATTCTGTATCTGCTTAGTTACTGTTTTGAAACACTTATAAACTTTGCAGAGCACATGGGCATCAAATGAAAATGTCCTATCATTTTTTATGTCACATTCCAACTTAAATGTTTGTTTTTCACTTTTGTATCCATTTTATTCTCTCAAAACTAACTCCCACTTTTCCTTTTTTTTTGTGTTTTATTTCAAGTTTAGTTAAGTCTCACATGATGTTCTGTCAGTTGTGGTTATTTTCAGTAACACAGTAGTTGTTCCTGAAAATAGTGGAAATATTACCTGCTGAATGTTATCAGAGCATGAACTAGTATTTTAAACAAATCTCTTCATGTTGAAGAGGACCTAAACCAGTTTATACTGATTCGAAAGGCAGGAATAACACAGTTTAGAGACTGTCACAGTGATAGCTTCAGTAAATATACAGCCTTTCTTTGCTGCTTTAAAAAAGAAATATCTTTGTATGGTCTTAGCACAGAAGTTTAAAAAAGGCCTAATTTTTTTATTGCTCTCAATTATGTAATTAAGCCTTCAGATTGAATCATTTTAAATGGTGGGTTTTTTTGGTGATTTACTATTCTATATAGTTTCTGTCTGTTCCCAAGACATCTGCAGTGGAAATGTAGTATTTCTTAAGATTGAATGAAAATCCACTGGACTGTTGCAATCTTTTCAGGTGATGTGCTCAGGTCTTTTTGAAAACACCAAGTTGACAAGTGGGTTTTAAAAGTGCTGTTGTGCAAGTTGATTATTCTTAATGTTCTTAGGCTTATTTGGGTTAAATTACAAGCATATGGGATTCTATGGAAATGTGTGATTTCATCAGTGCCAGTTTAAAGAAATTGCATCATTCTTCTCTCTTTTGTTTTCATTAACCACACAACACTGACATAAAGATTTTGAGCCTCAAAATGTCCAACACATTCTATCTTTGACAGTGTGGTTTATTTTTAATTGCATTTTAAGAAAGAAATGGCCCTAAAGCATCTTGCCTTATGCATTATATCAATTATCTTGGTGGAAGAAACACATAAAATACATTTAATTATAGGTCATAACCCAGCAAATCATAAAAATCCTGTTCTGAAGTAAATTGTTGCCACTAATTAGCTTTCCTGTTTGCCAGTACTAAAATAAATTTAATTCATGTCTTGCTAATATTGGTTATTTCAGTGAATCCAAAAGGTGTAAAATACTGATGTGTCCAGTCACTAAGTAGTTTGCTAATATTCAAGAATATATAAATGGAAATCTATGTTTAATAGTTTTAAATACAATATGATGAGGTTTATTGCATTTTACTTTAAATTGAATTCATGTTTAACTTCTCTTGAAATCCAGCAAGGAATGTGCTATTTTAAGTTCTGGTTTTAAGTTTTATTTTTTTGTTGGGCTGGTTTTTTTTTCTTTTTTTTTTTTTTTTTTTTTTTTCAGTAAAAGTATTTCCAAGAAGTTTACATACTGCTGTGTGAGTTTGAATAACAGAACTGAGATATTTAATCAAGGACTGAAAGTGTTCATAACTGGATGTGAGACCTTTAACATATTAAATCACAAGGGTCCAAAGCCCAAGAAATGACCTAAATTTGCACTGCATATCAGGGACAATTGTTTGGCAAACAGTGTGGAGAAAATCTTGACTACTGTCCATGGATTTTCACTCTCTTCAATCTTTTTATCTGCAGAGAAACTTTTGGAAGTGCTGAACTGTCTTACTACCTAATTACTATCTAATTTACATGAATTTACAAGATTATGTAGGAGTTTTTGCTGGTTTATCTAGCAAAGAAAAGAAGATAGCTTAGAGGGATGTTGTCATATTAATAATCATTATATAATTTTTTAAAAGTGACAAATCAGCCCTCCTTTGCTTTCCCTATCCTTCAGGTCAAATAACAATCAGAATATAGTGAGGCATAATTTTTTTAAACTTTTTGATGCTATGTTGTTAAGGTCAGAAACAAGAAAGACGATGAGAAGTTGAATTGATTGCTATTGTGAAGCAAAATACCAAAGCTAGAAGGTTGCACAACTATCAGCTTTCTGGCTCCTGTCAGTAAAATACAGCACAGTCATGCCAAAGGGAATTGATAAACAACATTTTAGTCTAGGCAATAGGTAATGTAATTTTTATTATTAAATACTAAAAGCATTTTAAACAGAAGAAACGGAAAGTGAGCTCTGTGATAGGACAAGACTGGAATGTGAGTAGAGGCAATGGGACTGGATTAAAAGTTGTGCAGAAAGTTCTGTGACATCTGTTGAGCCATGGAGCACCCTTTTCAAATTCATGTATATCCTTTAAAGTGCGCTGGTACATCCTGTAGGACAATCCCGATCTCTTACTTTCCAAGAGCTGTTAGAGCTGTACGCCCTATAAATCAGCTGAACAGCTTGTATAACAGAAATAAAGCAGATACCTAAATCACTGCATAATAAAATCAAGCCCAGTGTAGCCTGAGGTACAATGGTAATGTTATATCAGGTGCAGTTCACAGATAGGAGAAATTATCTTTAGCCTATTAAAACATGAAATCATAACTAATCCTTTTCAACATCTGAGTGGCAGTAAATACTTCCTATCAGTTTCTCATTTGGCAATTTTTAGTTTTCATTGGTGTTGCTGCAGATTCATAAATAAACATGGCTTTATTTCAGATTTTTCTTCTTTGGACCTACTTTGTAAGTTCAGTAAGCTCCATTGAATCCATCTTGTGTGTTGAAACCTCTGTGGAGTTTGGTGACATCAGAAGTGGCAGAAAGTCCCATCAGAATTTATGAATGAAAGCATGAGAGGGGAAAAAAAAAGATAAAACTAAAAAAAAACCCCATATGAAGTAGTATCTCGTGAAAAGGAATGAAATTAAAGTACGGGTTTACTTCTGCAGTCTGTGATTACCATCCAGATTTGCTCCTCAGCAGAAATGGTTCTCTGTGCAATTCACAAGGCCACATCTAATGATGGTTTGGAATATTTTATGGTGTTATTTTAAAAATTACTCAAGGCAGCCCAACTGCAGTCTTCCTGAAGTTGAAATGAAGGCTTGGGGTTTTTGACTTTGCAAAGTAGCTCAGTATGCTGGTTCTGAGTGCTTTTGTAAGATGACTTGGTAATGCTGAAGTCTGGGTTTGAAAGTAATCCTGGTTTTGTTCCTGAAATTTATTTTAGTGTTTATGCTGAAGGATAACCCTTGATTACTAGTCAGTATGCACTTCGTGTTCTGAACTGTCCTGAAAATCCACACTTGGCTTTTGTCCATGCATAAATTATTTGAGAAAAATGCATTTGAATGTACTTTGTGTGCATGGACGTGGTTTTGTTTGGGTTTTTCTTTTTCTCTGTTTTTTCCTTTCTTTTTTCTTTGTGTTTTAGCTGAGCATCTCTGGTATTTCATACTGATTTCTTGAAGCTGAGCGATTCATTTTCTCAAGTGACTACAGCTTCCCTGGAGCTTATCTTGCTATGGCAAGAGGCACAGTAAAGGGAAGTTGTCCCCTGCTCTGTCTTCCAGACCCATCTGGAATACACAGGGTAAAATCTTCATCTGCCCGTGCTCTGAAAGGGGCAAAGAGAAGTTTGTCAGAGATGCTGACTAAATGTCCCACAGAAAAGTGCTGTACAAATCTATCTTGTCTTTGAGCAGTTGATACTGCCGTGCCCAAACATTCCTGAACCTAGAATTTATGTTTCCAGTTTTATCTTGTTGTCTATCTGAAGCATCTAGATAATTGCTGTGATTGAGAGGCCTTAAAAAATTGCACTGGGGATGTTGATTACAGAATAGAACCTGGAGAAGAATCTAAAAAACTTTTCTTTTTCCTAGTGGACAGGACTGATGAGTTCCTTGTCTCTTACTTCAGGAAAAAAAATGAAGATGAGAAAGTTCAGAATGAGGAATTCCAGGTCAGTGCCCATGAGGTGCTAAACCAGCCGTTACAGGATTGCAGCTACTTCCTTAAGAAAGAAATCTATGTTAATCCACATAGGAAATCCATTACTGAGGGACTGGAAGGAGCAGAAACAAGTCAGAGAATCATCCCCATCTTTAATGTGGATTAAAAACTGGAGACGTGATCAGTACTCTCCAAGTAACTTCGGGGATTTGATGTCCAGAGAGGTATTGTCACCTTGAAGACAATGAGTTCATAGTTCACATAGTTGATCAGCATACTGAGTACAAAGTTTGAGATTGCCAAAATAACATAAGGGTGGTGTTATATGAAGTTATATTCCCACTAGGAAATGGTTGGAAAAAGTTAGATCATACAGCACTTCATGCTGAATAAATAGTAATGGTGCAAGGTGGGGCTGGGACTCACCAGGGAAAACTTGCAATTGTACGGAAGTGCGGAGGAGAAAGCACAGCTACAGATACATATATATGAGTTATTTAAGATGTTAATTGCATTTTTAATAGGTAAGGGAAATTGAGTAGGATTGATATGGAAGTTGAAGCAAGGAAGCATGGATAAGTGATCTCATTAAGTGGTTTTATAATGGTAATGAAAGCAGGAAGGGATGGTCTGTTGAGAGGGTGGGCCAGATTCAAACCCTTTGTAGGCAATTATGAACTTGTTAAACTTGGAATTGAATTTGTGATTTTGATTCAAATGCAAAAATAAAAATGTATTGCTGGTGGCCTCATTATGTAGCTGGGCTAAGTGACAAACTTGGCCAAGAAATCAGAGCAATGCTCTGTCCTAAATTCAACGAAGCTGGCTTAGCAGTGCCTTCCTGAACTTTACAAACTCCAGTTTTCCCTGTAAAATTGGGTCAAGATTACTATTACAGGCAATATGTGATAATAAATGAGGTCTGAAAATTAACAAGATCTATGAGGTTAATTTTCCTATTTGTAAATTTGAAATTTTTCTCATACAGTTTTCCTTCATGTAGCAAGGGTAAACAGCCCTTTACACTGGAGACTACATACTGCAGTAAAACAGTTTCATGTTCCCAAGTATTTTTCTCCAAAGACCAGTCTCTTGCTAGAGATGTTTGATGGAGTATTATAAGGAAAAAAAGTCACATGTAATTACATCAATTGTTTTACTCACAGGCAAAACAGATAAATGAGAACTACTGAAAAAGACTGTCACATGGTGGGTTGTTAGTTCGGGTTTTTTTCCTTCTGAAGTGAATGAAAGCAAATTAAGGGCTAATTTAGGATAGGACTAAAATCACTTAAAATAAGAGAGGGCACACATGCTCTGAGACCTTCTCAGTAGTGTACTGTAGGTAGAAATCAATAAAGTATTTAAGGAAAATGTTATTAAAAAGAAAAAGGAGAAAAGTAAAGCCTTATTCTATATGAACATTTAGTGCTGATGGTAGAATATTAGTAACAGGGTACTGCCAGACATTTGAAAAACTCCACATCTGAGACAATATGCAGACCATTTTGTTTTGCAGGTTTATCTGCTTAAAGCACCTGAGAAGCTGTGTTAAATACTGATAGGTTCCAAATTTAAAGTCTAAAGGGAATTGAAAATTATAAAATTGGCTAGGCATGAGTAGATAAGTATTTTAGGATGCTGTGAAACTAGGAATTTTCAGATCTGATGTGAGTGTCCTTCAGAGAAGGTAAATCTAGTTTTAGAGTAATAGCCAAATACAACTTGAATCAAATCAGAAAAAGCATTAGTTTTGCTAAGTCTTCAAATGATTGCTTGATGTTAATAACTGAATGAGTTTCCTGCCCATAATCCAGGTTATGTAATGTATTGAAGATTTTCTGGGTTCTCTAAATGTGTTATTTGTTACTACTGTTTATCCTCAGATTCATAGCCAGTGTGGGCTGCAGCAAATCAGCCAATTAGTAGTGGTAGGTGGGGAGGTGTCTCGGGGATTAAGGCACTCAGACATCTACTTGTTAATCATACAAATAAATAAAGAAAGGCAGTTGCCATGATCTGTGGTTACCTAGATACCAGACACTGTGACTCAGAAGCTTTTGATCTTTTCTCACTCCATAGAAGCTTTTCTTCTGAGTCTGAAAATATCTACTTTTCATTTTTAATAGTTTATTGAATGGGTTTTTTTCTGATAAGGGTTACAAAAAATAATAACTTATAATATTTGTGCATATATATGAACACTCTAGTCATTATAAAATCCTTTTTCTTCTTCTTTTGAGAATTTGCCAGGTCTTCTATTATTTCCTTAATCCCTGCTTGAAATGGGATTTTTGTCCAATAAGAATAAACTTAAGTAAAACCTATATGTGTATTTGTACAACACCACAATGTTAATCTTTTAGTTCTTCCCATTAAAACAGCACCGTAATGTATCTAACAAGAAGCTGTCATTATTGCATGTGCAGAATAAGCAGAAAAATTTGAGGCAAACTTCAAAGACACAGCCATGTTTTTTACTGTAAGTTTCTTCTCACTTACTGTAAAGAATACAAGAATTAGAGATGATGTAGTATAAGAGGGAGCAAAAATTGCAAAAATCTGCTGCAAGATAATAAATACTGTAATTTATATCGTTTATGTACCTTGAGTTAGGTTGCCTTCTAAAAATGATGTCATTTTTCTCTTAAATATTCAAGTCAATTTTTAGCTCCTTGTCCCAAAATATATGATTATATCACATAGATTTATTTATATACAAACATTAAGGAAAAAATCACGACTGAGTTACATTGTGTTTTATCATCTTAGCTGTAGCTGCTGAGTTGAACAAGGCTTTCCTTTTCTGAGCTACCCTGTTAAAATTTGCTTGATTTGTCTTGATATCCTGTATGGTTGAAACATTTAGACTCAGTCACTGCCCTGATTAGGGTTTTGGATGTCATCACAAAGTGTTATACCATTGCAGATCCTCATATCTTATAGATTTGTCTCTTTATATAATTGTTCTGTTATGGTTCTTTGCACTGCTGCTTCCATATGGGAGCCCAGGAGGCCATGGACAGCAACAATTAAACCAGTGACAACAGGAATTGTCTCCATCAATATCAAAGCTAACAGGAATTTCTTCTTCTGTTTATTGAGACGTTTTGTATCAGGTTTACCTCTTCCACAGGGAGAAATAAAAGGATAGTGTGAAAAAGGAAGCAATTGCAGCATAGTTAAACTGATTTATGTGTTAGGAAGAAACTGCATTTCAAATGTGAGAATAGCTTTAAAAATAACATGGTGAAGGTAACTGGAGAGACTCTTGAAGTAATTGTCCCTGAAAGCTCCAGCAATTAAGTACTTCTGGATCAAAATACTGTTTGAAAAATATTACTAAATTACCTCTATGAACCACAATCTTCCAAACTCAAGTACAGTGAACTGTGTGTACAGTAAACATTATTTGGTCATTCAAATTAACTAGGGGAAAAGCCTTTTCTCTTCTTTGATTGAGTAGAATTTCCAGTTACCACTTTTAAGATAGTCAAGCATTCTGAAAAGGTACATTTTGTCGGGAGGTTGGCAAGACAGGTTGGACTTCTCAACCAGCTTAATTGCAAGTCTTTTATGTTAAATTCCGGAGAAATATTTCAAAAGTTGCTGATTGTGCAATTTAGGTAATTTCACAAAATTTCAGTTTGAGGACTGTCATTGCATGATTCGCCTACTGTGAGGAAAAATGCAGAATACTCCAGTGAACCTCTATTTGTTGGTTGGGATGGTTGGTGATCTCTTTTATCAGTTTGCTGCAAAACTACAGGCTTATTTACAAAATACTTCCCTTGCTCTATTATTCTCAGCACTCTCTAAGAAAATCTTGAAATTCTGAGGGAAATGTTAGGAAAAATCCTAAATAGGGCTCAAATAGTCCCTTAATTGTTATATATGTCAGGTAATAGTGCCTTGTAAAATTCTACCTGCAGAAGTGTGCCAAATATCATTTAGTTGTTAATTGCAGAGCATTCATGTTAAACTGTTCTTCATATTTCAAACTTTAATTTCTTTTGGCATCTGATTTGACATCTGATTTATTGTCAGTTGTTCTCTGTGGTGTGTGTGTACTTTGGTATGGGATGACTGTGCTAACTGTGTTAAGTCAGACCTGTTAAATATAAACCTAAGCACCACTTGCCTGTACTGTGTCATCTCGCAATCTTTTTTAATTTCTATTTGGAGAACAGAGTATTTACAGAAGTCTATGACTAATCTTTCCAATTTCAAAAGCCCGTAATCTTCAGACTACTACTTTCCTTCTAGACTTGTATTTATTGCCTGGAAAGAGAGACTGGTATGCTGGAGGAGTAGATAGGAATGGGCCTGGTTGTCTGTAGTGTTCACTGGCCTTATTCACTCCAGCACTGTTCTAAAAAGTACAGGCACTCCATATGTTCAAAATTGTCAAGTAAATGTGAAATCATCATGCAGTGAAATTTTACAATAAACATCCCAGCTGTGTAGCTTTTCATACAGAATTGAGATTGGGGAAAAGAGTTTGGTACTTCATGAAGTACATTTCATAAGGAAGTCATGATCTTGTACTCCCTGCTGGGAGGTACAAAATTATGCTGAAATTACGGATAGAAAGTCTGGACCGAATGGAATGCACTGGGAAATGTTTGCAGACATTGACAATCTCGTATTATTTAGTGTGATCTGAGAAATACTCTATAATTACTGACAGGTGGCCTAGAATAGGACAGTGAAATTTCCTATGTAATTGTAGATTGATGATATATTATGTGTATCCAGTATGATTTTAAAACATCAAGTCATCCCGTAATTATATATATAGAGACTTTACAAGATACCTGTTATTTCTTCAGGATCCATTACAGTCCATCATACAAAATATCAGTTCTGGTTTTTAAACTATGTATTATAATATAAGGATTTTTAAAAAAGAGGTTGTTTACCCAATAGACGGTGAGGATTTTTTTTAGAGTCACTGTAAATAGATGTTTTGCTCCTAGTTAGGGAATTCTAAGATAGTATAGTGGGTGTTGCAATGAGTTGTTTCTATGTAACAAAAATGCAGTGTCTTTGGGGTTGGGAAGGTTCAGTTAATAGGGGATTTATCTTGATTTTTATCAGTAAGTTAAAACACAGAGCACCTGCAGCCATCTGCAGGTGAAAAATTTCACTAAATACAGTGAAATGAGTCATCCTGAAAGTTGAGTGGGCCCAGTAAAGTCCAACAAAAGATCAGGAAGATGATCAAAATAAACACGAAGTGAAAAAGTCTTTCAAGTGTTTGCAGCAAATCTAGGAATAAGTGACGAAAGATTGGTGTCGAAGTCATAGAACATGATATTACTGGATATGGCATCCCCTTTTATATGTGGTAATTTTATTCGTTGAGTGATTTGGAAAAGACTGTGTTTTAACTTTAATGAGTCGCTATGAAGTTGAAATTACTTGCCAGCACATTCATGTGTTTCAGTTGTTTTTTACACTGCATTTTACATGAGGGAAAATTGCAAATAGTAAATGTCAAGGATTCACTTGGGGCATTACAATTTCAGAGGCATGAAGCTAATACATATTTGTCTCATTACTGTCACCAGATTGAAGTTAGTCCATGGATGGCAAGAGCTCATAACTCATAAGAGACATAGTTACAAATGACCTGTGGGAGGTCACAGATATCACAGCTTCCTAAATTCACATTGCAAACGTGTTGTTAATAAGAAATGAGGTACATGTTGTTCATCATCTTTGACAAAGCCAGTTTTCACTGAAAAAGAAGTGAAGAGATTTTTTTACTTTTCGGTCTCAATTGATCACATTAGTGTAGATGATAATATATGAGAGAAGGAAGGCAATGCCATCCTTTCAGTTACTTACTGAAGTCATCTGTGATCTTGCTGTATTAATGCAATTGATACACTGTACTAATTGGCCTGCTGATATTTTGCTTAAGTATCAGTGTAGTGCTGAAGGGCAATGAGTATTGTATGGAGGCTTTTAAATATGATTTGTGTGCTGAGGTGTTTTATCTCCTTCCCTGGCTCCAAAACCACTGTAGAGCTCACTGTAGCAATTCACAGTGGGTACATCTCAGCAACACAGTGTGTTGCTCTTCTCTTAGCTTAATCAAGTTAGCACAGAGAGACTGAAGAGCATTCTTAAGGTGCAGTTCTGTGTCTGAAAAGAACTGGGTATAACTTTAACTGAGTTTGTCCAGTGTTTCACATAGTTGTCAACTGAAGCTAAATGCTTTGCTTGTTTAGAATAGTCAATAAGGTGTAGGCCAGTATAACCTGGCTATATTTGCTTCACCTATTAAGACTATGTGGGTTTAGGACGTATTTTTGATTATGATGGAGGAATCTGTGCTCTAGAGTAAACATCCTCAAGCAGGTGGTTAAGTTGCTGTTTAATGTGTACATCTGCATGCTGGAACTGCTTGCCTGCCTATCGAATGGGGAGAGCTACAGTAAACGTATTAAATCATTTGTCTGACAACTGCGTTGTCTTTCTCTGTAATTCTAGGTGCAATTTCAGGTGTCAGCTTTGATTCATAAAGCCACACATGGTTTGATTCATAAAGCCATAGAGGAGTGTCTGATAGACTGCTTCTCTTCCTATTTGTAAGAAAGGTGTGACACTGGGTATTGATTCATCTCTTCAGTCACTTGGTGCGCAAAGGACTGCAAGTGGTAGAAGTGCTGTTTGGTGGGAGGGTGTCTAAGATGCAAATACAAGTAAATACAATTCACTGTCAGGTATCAAACAGATGTTTTAGCTCATTAGTTTTAAATTAAATATTTTTCTGTTTGTCTGACTAAAGTGAATCCCAGCAGTTCAAAGAATCACAGAGGTTATTAGATGAGGAACTGTTGAGGACTGAAAAATACTTTCTGTACTTTTTCAGCGGAATGTTTTTGCCTCTCTGAGAATATACTCCAAAAGCATGTGTTCAGTGTCAGGTGTTTATATAAGCAGCAACAACGATTAGAAATATTTGAGAGTGAAGTTTGTAGCTCTTTAAAGCAATTGTTAAAAACAAAACCCTGGAGAAACTTCACTGTATGCACGAAGATTTGCTCCTGATATGGAAATGAAATACTTGAATTGGCATTTCTGTCTGCTTACCAAATTTTCAGTAAATGAAGAAAAAGGAGAGGGAGCATAGAAAAAAACATCACTGACAATTGGCAAGTAGATTGAGTGAGGAAAAACTGTGGAAAACGAAGAATATATGCTTTTTGAGTACTAACTGGATTCAGAGATTGTAGGTTGTGGAGTTATGCAAATAGATTAGTTTCCTTAAGATGGGATTTTTAGGTTGTTTAACATACCTGATTTTGTAATTCTTGACAACAGGATGTCTTGGGTGACTAATAACTGGGCGTGGGTTTCTAATAACTGGGGGAGGGGGGTGAATAAAACATTCCCCTTTTCAGAAGGCCAAGCAGGGCCTGGGGAGGCGTTGGCCTCCTGCAGGAGGGTGCAGCCACCAGTCTCTCGAGGCCCAATTGTCCTGATCAGCCTGGTAGCTTTCTGAGGCTACTTGTTCTCATGAAGTTTTCCTGGCTGTGCCAAGACTTTTGGCAAGGTGTATCCTCATAGCCAAGATGGTTAGGTATGGTTTGGGTTAAGGACTGCTGGGTATGTGGAAAATTGGCAGGGCTTGTGGATACGGAGTCGGCAGCTGGTTGGTAGCAGAAGCATCTTGCAATAGTAGGGCCAGTGCTGAAAAAAATCTTTATTAACAGCTTGGCTGATGGGAATGAACAGGGTGCTCTGCTAGTTTGAGTGAGACTAAATCCAGGCTAATGGTTTCTCTGCCAAGCAAGGCTACTACTCCTAAGCTGGAGACAAGGTGTGAAAGAAACCTCGTGAAATTCAGAAACAGCCAATGCATCTGGGGTGAAGTAACACCATGCAGGAGCTGGGGCTGGGGCCAGCAGGCTCCAAAGCAGCTTTGCAGGAAGGACCTGTGGAGTGTCCTGGTGGACAGGGAATTGAGCGTACTCAGCAGTCTGCCTTTGTGGCAAAGAAGGCCACCTGTGTGCTGGGCTGTATTAACATGGAGTGTAAACATCAGGGCTGGGAAAGAGACCTGTGAGCACATCTGGGGTCCCCAGGAGTCCAGTTTGGGCTTCCCAGTACAAGAAAGAAATGGGTGTAGTGGTGGAAGTCTGGCAGAGGCCTGAGAACCACTTAGATGTGGGCTGGAGCTAATCACTTACTAGGAAAGGCTGTTCATTGAGTCCATTGATTTACAGAGATGTGGGGGGAGCCCTTTTGCTCAAAAACCCCAGAACAAACAATGAAAACCCAATTCAACCAAAAAATCAAAACCTCACAGAAATAAAAAACCCCGGAACCAACACCCAATTAAACAAACAGGAAAAAAACCGCACAAAAATGCCTCCAAAACAATACATGCTCTGCTTCCCTCCTGAAACATTTCTAAAACCTCAGTCTCAAGAATAAAAACTTGGAGTACTTACAGAGGAAAGTATGTCCATTACAAAAGTTTCTAATGTAATTTGGGTCTTTTTAAACTAGAGCAGCTCTTTCCTTACAGATGGGAAAGGCGACCTTTAAAATAGGCTTTATTGCTGTGATAACATATTGTATCTCTTTGCGCTTACATTGCAGTCAGGGGATTTTCTAGAAGATAGCATTCTTCAGTCACTTCATCTCTGTGAATTAGCTAGCTTTTGAAATTAAGTCTGAGCTAAACTGATGGGTAATTCTTCCAGATTTAAGTGTCTTGTTTGAGAATTTTTTTGTTTGGTTGATGATTTGGTTTTGATTGTGGGTTATTTTTTTTTTTTCCAGAAAAGGAGAGGGGTTCTTGACTGCGTCTAATGACTTAACCATTTTGTGTAAAGAAAAAGTTGACATTTATGCAAACATATTAACTGCAAGAATGAAGTCCATGTACCTTAAAAAACCAAACAAATCCACCATGTAGGTTTTGTAGAGTCTCAGAGCTCACAGAAAATACAAAAATAAGTGGCCTAACACCTGAAAGAAAGATGACTGTCAAGAATAAAGTTCAGTGTCATCCTTTCTGTAATTAATTCTTCCTTGTGTTGTAATGTTCTTTCCTTATGAAAGCTTGGATAGAAGATCAGTCATTCTACTTTATTCAGGAAGGTAATGTAGTGAAATAACTACAGGGTGATGATAATCTCTGAAATACTGTAGTAAAGAAATGAGTTACATGGACAGAATTAGTCTAATGTTTTCCCCTCTCCTGTTAGCTGTGTGCTGAGTCTGTCCCCTTCTGGGGGACAGAGTGGCCAATTTCCTAATTCAGGTGCACAGCTAAAAGTAGCTTTTTATGAGTATTGAGTATTATTGAGCTTTTTATGAGTATCTGAGTACTTTGGAGTGATGTGCAAATGATGCCTATGACACTTTTCAGGAAATAATTTTCCTACCTGCCAGACAATTCCAGTCTGACACACACACTGTACTACTTTTGCCGGTTTTGCATATAACTTGAGAACTCTGGAGTATTTTTATTGCTAAGGAAAGGCATCATTGGCCAATCCCTATTCCATTGACTCTTCTTGTTAGCAGTTTCAGACTGATGAGTCACTATTCATTTCATTTGAAGCTTTGCATATATATATATATATATTTTTTTTTTTTTTTTTTTTACTATCTTATGTGTTAGCTAAAAATAACTCTCTTGCAGAAATGACAGAATAAATTTTATGAGGAAATAATAAAATCTACTGCTCTGAACATGTCACTTGAGGCAAAAACAGTTGCTTATGCTGGCCGGAATGTTACTCTGATGTTTTTAAATAACTTCATTAGTCAAAAAGATTCAGTTTATTTAAGTGACCAAAAAAGATGTGTTTGGTACTTGCATATACCCACTGTTTACTCTTTTTAGACTATTCTTTATATTAGACCTGTGAGCACTTACGAAACCCCATTTGGCTGGCAAAATATCTTTTTGTTTACAAAACCAGAAGCTTTTAGCCACTGCAAGTTTTTGAATGTTCCCTGCTGGTATCCCAAGCTAACATTTTTTTGCCAGCAGGCACCACTTTCAGCTCATGGGAACCTGCTGTCACCAAAAGAGATTTTTTCCTCAGGTGTCTTTCCTTTTTATTGCAGCATCTGAGGAGATTGATCCTTAGGAGAATCCCACTTTTTTGTCTTTCTGAAAAGCAGTCTGATATTCACTGTGCACGTTTTTTGCTTGGACTGGCATCTTTCAGTCATAGTATCCTAGAATTGCTTAGGTGGGAGAAGAGTTTTGAGATCATTTAGCCCAGCTGTTAACTCAGCATTGCCAAGTCACCACTAAACTATATCCCCAAGTGCCACATCTACACATCTTTTAAACACCTTCAGGAGGTGCTGACTCCACCACTTTGCTGTGCAGCCTGTTCCAATTCCTGATCACCCTTTTCATGAAGTTTTTCCTAATATCCAACCTAAACCTCCCTTGGTGCAAGTAGAGGCCATTTCCTCTTGTCCTGTCGCTCGTTACTTTCTTTTGGATCTGGTTATACTGACCTGTCAAATACGTGATATTGCTGGCCCAGCCTTGATGATAGAAGACAGATTCTGGTCTCTTTAGATTGATCCTTTGAGTAGCTGCTACTGTTCCATCTTTCTTTAGACTGGAATGCAGGAATTTGTGTAGTTCCTGATGATTTAAAAATCATTATGGCATTCATACTCTGTCACTGTGAGACAGTGGATCATTACAATGGGGCTTTTCTTCCATACACTTGTGTTGAGAAGCCTGAACCCATTCCTTGTAGTTCTATTTCTCTTTTTGCAAAGCAGTGGCAGGAGGAATCACGATTTCATCTTCTGATTCTCTGTGGTCATCCCTATGAGATTAAAAGGGCATTACATAATAAAGTTGACAGCAATAGAGCTGTTTCTCCTTTTTTGCTTCTGCTTTGAATAAGCTGGTACTTCAAAGGATACACCATCTGCCTCATTTCAGAGACACTTGCTTCAAAGCTAGCCACATTTAACAAAAAGGCAGGTAGGAGAGACCCTCTAATACCCATTGAGTTCTAAAAAGGGAGGAAAAAGCCCAACAACAATCTCTGGTTGAGTAGTTAGATTCTTTAGTAGAAACATGAAGTGTGTGGTACACTGATACTTTTTAATAATATATCAGAAAAGAAGATATGCAGTTTCATCTTCTTGTCCAACAGATCTTTTCTTTGATCAGTTCTCTAGGCAAATTCTTTGTCTAAAAACAAAGCATTATCAAGAAAAAGGCTTCATCCTAGAGACTAGGGAAGATGTTTTACTGTGTGTTTAACTTCAGACTTCCCAGGCTGTGAACTGCACTTGATAGAACTGAGTATATTTTATGCCAAGCTCAGAAGAGTTGAAGCTCATGATTTGCCATTTTTTCACTGAGAGAAACATCATAAAGCGCCCTCTCTGGCCCAGGAGACTTGTTTTCTGTAGCTGGATCTTGAATCAGGAGCCAAACTGTTGATGAATTATCCGCAAAGTAAATGTGTATGAGAGATGCACTGTGTTTTCATGAAGGTGCCAATGCATCTGATTGACATACCCTTAAATGTATCTCCCCTTACTCATGACGTTGAATAATCATGTATTATAGTGGTTGTAGTTGAAATCTAGATCATGTTCTGTAGTACTGAAATGCTGATACTACAAGTTTGTTGTTTATTTGTTACTTTTTTTTCCCCCATCAGATTTAGCATAATCCTATTTACCTAATATCTCTGATAGGAAAATTTGGTTTATTCTTGTCTGGCTTTTTTGTTATTTTTAGTGTATTTTTCCATATTTTTAGGATTTATGGAACAGAATTTTTTGCTTCCTGTATAGTCCAAGTGCTGCTGTTGGGGATAAATCAGCTTATTTACAGACTTCTCATGCTGTGTAATGTCACGCTATCAATCTGGTCCTGCTAGTATCATGTGCTAGAACCACAGTTTGAGAAAATTTGATAATTAACTGGCACTCTTAAGATTGACTTTTACTTGGATAAGAGAATTAAGAATTATATCAATCCATGGTGAAGGTTCACAGCATGCTGTCGTGTTTCTTGAGATTACTGTATTTATTGGCATTTAGGATAAACTATGGTGTTTAATTTGGAGGTTATCTTAATTGAATAATATACCTTGCAAGTGCAAACACTCTTTAGTCTCATTGAGAGTTGTGATGTTAGAAAATTGGTGCTTTAGATGGATTTTAATTTTATCATTAAATTTGCAGTAACTTTAAAAGGGGCCTGCAATTTGTAACCACTTACAGGATTCAGTTTGCATCTCACTTTATTTTTTTCCAGATTTCTACCAATGTTTTCTACAGATATGAAAAAGGCTTGAGAGTATGAAGAAGTTGGACAAGGAGTAAATAGTCTAAATGTATCTTTTAGGAAGTGAATTCACCACTTCTCTTGAATTTTCTGTTTCAGAAATCAAGTCAGAAATCCTGAAGAACAAATATTCTGCCCTTCTCCACATCCTCTGTTAGTGGCATTTCACCCTGACCTCATTATGCAATTTAGTTTTGTTTGGTTGTGCCTTTGATTTGAAACCTCTAAATAGTGTTTAATTGGGATGTTTTTGCTGCAACTGAACAGGCCATAATTAACAGGACATGAATAAATGTGCCTAATGGTTGTCCAATGAGTTTTTCACCACTCTTACAGGGTTTTCACATAACCTGTCTGTTCAGCTGGTGCAAGACAATCTGGCTAGATATTGTTGCGAGGTTTACTGAAGTCAAGATGTGACATTTCCTGCTTTCCTTTTAGCTACCGGGTTTGTGTTGAAGGAAGTTAGACTTGAGCTGTCAAACAACTGATTTGCTCTCAAGAAAATTGTGTTGGTGGCTATTCATCTCATGGTTAATCTCCAAGTGCTTATAAAGAGTCAGTTTAATATATATGTTCTGTAAGTTTGCCCAGGGCTGCAGCACAGCTGAGGGGTCTGTAATAGTTCTGTAATTCTGACTTGTCTTTGCTTTCCTTTGCCCTAATCTCTTTAGAGACAGGAAATAAAAACATTGTCTTAAACAAAATGTTTTTTTTAGAGAAGGTCCATAAGAACACAGTAGCCATATGATTTCTGTCAGGAATAAAACTGTGAGAGGGTGTCCTCTGAACAAACAAAGCAGCATTAGTTACCCAGTTGCACTTGGCACGTCAGAAATGCTTGTGTATTGGCATGGAAGAGGTATTTCTGAATGCATCATATAATAAAAGGTATGTTTTCCTCAAGAGGATGTTAAAGACTGTGGGAGAAGTTCTAGAAGGTCATTGAAGAAAGTCCAACCTTCACATTTCTGCAGCCATTATCTAACTCCCCAAAATGTTCTTATTAGTGGGAATACACCCATACTGAGAAGACTAACTGTGTACAGCTGTGATGTTTCAAGTAGGGAATTGTCTTCTCAACAAAGCACTGCAGGTTCTGACGCAGCCTCAGCTCAAGTAAGCTTAGTACCTCCTTCACTTAGTTTCAGTGAAGTTACAGCAGATAAGAAGTCAGTCTGCCTTAATTATAGTGAGGAATTCATATACTTTCATCCCTCAGAGGTTATTCCACACTGTTCAAGATTTAAAATGTAAGAGTAATAAGTGCAAGAGACTTAAATGCAGTAAATAATACTGTTTTGAAACATTTCTTGTGTACCT
The DNA here is from genome assembly GCF_009650955.1 of Corvus moneduloides. Classification (NCBI taxonomy): domain Eukaryota; kingdom Metazoa; phylum Chordata; class Aves; order Passeriformes; family Corvidae; genus Corvus; species Corvus moneduloides. The sequence continues at coordinate 13,941,532 of NC_045490.1, forward strand.
TATGCTCAGAAATATTATCCTTTTGTGTTAAGCTGGCTTTAGGTGGTTATAAAAAAAAATACCACCCCCGTGTTATAACTAGGCAAGAATACTTATGGCAGCAGTTTGCTGTGTTATGGGAATTAGTGCAAAGACCTTGTGAAATGTCAGTCTTGAAGTTGCCTAATGTAGCCACGACTGACTATTGTTACTGTTGCTTGTAAAATAGTTCAACTGGTGGAATATTTTAGGCAGTGGTTTCTCCAGATCTTGGTTCTTTTCCAAATGATGATGCTGAAAAGGCTATACTGTTTTCCTGATGCTTTATTTCCTGTGAAGTACATTTATACACTGAACCTGTGAATAAGGGCCTCAAACTGCACCTGGTTCAACTTCATGATGTTAAGAGTTGTTTATCATTATTGCCATTAGGGATACATTTTGAGCAGAAAAACAAAACCTGCTATTGAAAGCTATTTTATAAAAGCAAATAAATATAATTCAGTTGGTCAGTTAGTAGGATTGGTTGTAATCTTTAGGAGTGTTGAGCTGTTTTGCTGATTAATTGCAACATATATGGCCGTTCTACCACAGAAATATAAAAGAAATAGCTAAAAGCTGTAAATTTCCTCTCTGGGTATCAGGTAGATTCAATGTAATGCCCTGTGAACTATTTCAGAATGCTTCCTGCAAAATCTTAGTGTGACAAGGTGTCAGTTTTGACAGATCAGTGGTGAAGATTGCACAGTCTTGAATTAATAAAGGTCAGAATCGTCAACAGGAAGAGATGCCTGGTGGCATGTCAGCAAGCACTCAGACATGGTAGTGAAACTGCTGATACAGGAGAGAAAATGGAGCGTTTGGGGAAGGGCTGGATCTTCTGAAATGTTTAAATGTATTTTGAAATTTTATAGGTATCTCAAAAATGAGTGAGTTTGAATAGTTTAGGGAAGCAAAAGCTTGGCAAGTGTCTTGACATTTGAAAAAGCTGTGTTGTTTTCTGAGTAAAATAAACTCTTCCCTCCCCCCAAACACCATTTGCCATGAAAAAAAACACGTTTATCTTCTGAGTGAATGTTAATGTGGAATATGGCAGTATGAAATAGCTGACCTATCAGATGCAAGCTTAATTTTCTCTTTAGTCACATGCTTTGTACAAATATGTGGCTATTCATCTGATTTGTTGCCTCAAGCAGGTGTTTATCTGCTTACCTGTCTACCTACTGGTCTGGCTAATATATAACCTTTCAGTAGGGACCAAACACTGGAAACTTTGAAGAAAGGCTAGGGAAGAGGAAGGATCACTTTTAAGAAAATATAAGCAGATTAATTTCTTTGTTTCTCCAACTAATTTTTTTAAGATAAAATAACTTTATATACATGGTACTGTATACACTGTGTAATATGTAGTAGCCCTTTCTCAAGCTATTTTTATTTAAATCCTGTGTGGTACACAGATATTGCTAGAGTTTCATGAAACCTAGCTAGCCAATATCATCTCAATTTGCAGTAAAGCTTGCTGATGTTCTCCAAATTTACAAAAAGGGTGCGAGGGAAGACCCTGGGGAACTACAGACCTGTTAATCTAACTTCAGATCCTGGAAGAACTATGGAGAAGTTTGTACTGGGTACTGCTGAAAGGCATTTAAAGAGTAATGCTATCAACAGGCAGAGTTAACAGGGGTTCACAAAGGGAAAGTCCTGTTTAATTAATTTGATATCCTTCAATGCTAAATGCCTACTGGATGAAGGAAGGTGGTGCATGTAATTTTTCTGGATTTTTGTAGTGCTCGTGGTACTGCCCTTCACAGCTTCCTTTTGAACAAGTTGCTTGAATGTGGGATGAGTGTGTTCATGGAGCGCTGAGTGAGGAGGCTGAAGGAGCTGCAGTGGATGGCTCTGCATCCAGACCAGGATTGTGCCCCCAGGGTTCAGTTCGAGGGCAGTGCTGTTCAGGACACTGATCAGTGCTCGGTGTGCAGGAGTTGAATGCACCAGTAGCAAGTTTGCTGATACACAACGAGGTGCTGTTGACTCTCTTGAGGGAGAAATTACCTTGCAGAGGGATCCCAATAGCTTACAGAATCAGGCCTGCCAGTGTTGAAGAGGCGTTTGGACAATGCCCTTAGCCTGGTCAGCCCTGAGTAGCTCAGGCAGTGGGACCAGATGATCATTGTTCCAGCTAAAATAGGCTGGTCTATTCTGTTCTAAAATGAATGCACAGCCACCCACAGGTGGGATAAATAAGGTATGGAAAGTAAGTGCACTGTCACACACTGGGAAAAGAATAGCACTTCTCTAAGTTGGAAATGAACCTGAAAATTATAAACACAGTTCTATTAAAACCAAGCCACTTGAGCCATAGTAAAGGCACCAGTTGTTTGAGTGAGCTGATGTGTTACATTGGTGGAACATGATCAGAGAGAAAAGCCAAGCGTTACTGTGCATAAGTTTTTCTTCTTTCTGATATCATTCCTAGATTGAAATACATGGTTATTAATTTATTGTTTGGGGCTTGCATGTGACAAAACTTCTTTTGTTAAACACAATGAGCAGGTGACATTTGACAGTCTAGGCCCTGACGAAGCATCAGTCTTATCTGTAAAGTATAAAAATTGCTTCAGGCCATTTTCTCACTCTTTACTGTTACCCACTGTACGAAACTAATTGAGATTAAAGATTGCAGTTGGATGTTTTGCTCAAATCACAGATCATTATATATCCCTTAATTTACTTTGCCTTTATTTTTCCTCCCATTTATCCTCAGGCTTATATTTTTAAATGCTTGTCTGGTGAATACACAGATACTGAGATATCTAACTTAGTTCAGAGAAAACACGTGAATGTGCTACATGTTAATTTGAGGAATGCTTTAATGCCTATGTGCACATGTGTGTTGGTATTTAATATGGGTTAATACAGTGGTAATTCAGTAATGGAAAATGGTTTATGTATTAAAAGCATAGTTGCTGTTCCAAGAGAACAAGAGACACACTAGAGGTTTAGATCTATTTTACATTTTCTTTTTAGGAAGTGCTATAATGAGTAGTGTCATCATTCTTAAGTTATTCTTACGGGACATTGATGTGTGTAAAGTCTTACTTGACTGTAGTGAACTACTGGACAGTTGCCAGGGTCCTCTGTGCTCTGCAGTTCTCTGGCTAAAACCAAAAATATTCTCATTCCTCATCACCATAGGCAGTACAAATAAAGATTATAAGCTTGAATTTTGTGCGTAAAACTAATTTGTGTACATTTGGATTTTGCATCAGACACGGTTGTGAAGTGCCTTCATGTCTTTCAGAAAACAAATCTTCCAAAATCAGAATTATGGTTTCGGATTTGCCCAGTTTGTGGGAGAAATCCGTGGTGAAGAAGCAACTGAATTCAGGACTTTGTGACATTTTACAGCTGTGTTAACCTGTGGATTGCCATTCATCTGAAAGAAACAGGGTAGCTGGTAGATTAATTTTGTGGCTGTGGAGATTAATAGATGAGTTATGTTCATTTCAGTGCTGCTGGTCCACAATGCAAGTGCTTAAATTTGTAATTACTTAAATTGATCCCTGGTCTCTTGGTTGCAAGCTTGTACTGCAGTGTTAGATTTTCAGTTGTGAAAGGAATGAATGATTCATAGCATTTCATTAACTAAATCTTAATTTAACAGTGCATAAGTCAAGAGTTTTGGTTGCAAAATTTTTGTTCAGAGAAGTGGATGTAAGTTTCTCACTCATGCTGTAGCAAAATGAACAATGATGTCAGTGAGCTTTGTGTTCTGCTGAAAGATAAAATTTAGTGCAATACCTAGTTGTGACTGTAGCAAAGAGTATTAGAATGAAATAATAACAAAGGGTAAAAGAACTGGAAAAACTCTATCAGACATTTTAGGGAATCTCTGCCTGTGTAGTCATACAGGACACCTGGACTGAAATGAAGCATCTGAAAATGAAGAATTTTAAAAATATCTATGAAAACATTAACTCTTGTGAAACTGCATGTTCGCTGAGCCAGGTGTTGTTTTCCTGTGGAAACCAGACTGCCAGGCAGTTGCTACACCCTTTGAAATATAAGACTCAGCCACTGAATATATCATTGTTTGAACTGATAAATATCCAGTTTCCTGTAAGGATGTTCATTTATCCAAGCGATTTGGTAGGACACGGTGTTTGCTGCTGGCTGAATGTGGTTGTGCTTGGTATGGATCTTGTGTAGTTTTCATTCTCTTCACACTGTTGCATGGAAATAAAATTGTCTTGCAGTAGCTGTGAGGGAAACATGGTTTCCAAGTCCAACTGCTCTCCACTTGCCAGAACCCAAGTGTGTTAAGTACTGCAAAGGTGTAGTAAAGTCCTTCAGACTTTCAGAAATTAGTAAGATGATGCATGCCAAAATTGTTGCTAACCTTTCAGTTATAAATAAATAACAATGTTTATTATTATTATTTTTTATTATTATGTTACATTTCATTATTGTATATATTATAATAATATTATAATAATATTATATTTAGCATAGTAAACTGCCTAAGGATTTTAAAATGTTCTCCTTCTTTATCCGATAGGTAAAAATAGCAGATTAGGTGATTAATTTCTACTTTTTGAATTTAGACTAAGGACATTGCCGATTTTCCTGAAGCTTTCTGCTTACATAGAGGAATTTCACATTGGAGGCAATATTCTTGAAAAAAATAAATAAGAATTTGTTTGGAATGGAAGATCTCCGCTCTGCATTTGACACAAAATTGTTAGCTACTTAAGAAGTTGAAAAGTGGGAGTGAGTATACATAGCAACTATTCTATTATGTGATTAGAATCTGATATGGAATCAGTTTGTCCTGCTGTTTGTGTGCAAACCATGTGAATCCTGCTGTTTTATTAATCCAGTAATATCCCACCAGGGACGATGATCACATGTTGCTTTTTCTCCAGTTATACAGAAAAACCTTAAACACTTAACTATGACTTGCAACTGTATTCAGTGTCACCATGGGCCTTAGGATTCTAAATTATCTTTAAGACACAATTTAGACAGGAACCTGGATTTGAGAGAGCCTAAGCAGGGGATTGATTGTGTGTGTGGTGTTTGTTGCTTTTGGTTTGTAAATTAAACCTTAACACAATTGTGACTGGGTTTGTTCGCCTTGGCTATTCAAGTCTGTCTGATGAGCACTTGAGCTAATGAAAAAATATCTCCTTCAGTTGTTATTTTGTCCACCCGGAGTTTCAACAGATTAGAAAACTGGTGGAACAGTTTAATTCAAATGCAGACAAGGAGAGTAGCTGAGAGAGGAGCAGGATATTGAATGAGGTATGTGTGGAGGGAACAGGGACAAGCTGAAAGGAGTGAGGGGTAATTGGAAAGGGGAATATAGATAGAAAAGCACAGACTGACTTGCTTTTTAGGCTTTAGGGTTCTTACATGATCTGCTCATTTATTAGGAGTATTATTGTGTTTTCTAAACTAGTGGTTTCATGTGAGCAGTGCATTTTGTACCACCCTTATTGATTCCACCCTTATTTCACACCAAGAGGGAAGAAAGCAGATGGTTCAAATGTTTTTTCTCAGGCTGATTTGTTCAGTCTCTGTTGAACTAAGTAATTATCAATGTCATTCCGCAGAGAATTATTTTTATTTGAGACATGCTTGTATTAAATGCTGTGGGAAGAAGGAGTATATTAAAAAAGACATATTTAAAAGAAAATACAGATCACTAGTATTCCAGTGGCAGATACCCTGAGGATTGTTTCTTATAGCTATGCATTACAAAACAGTTGTTCTTCAATATTTTTGCGCTTATCCTCTTTCACAAGATGAAGTGGATGTCAGACTATTCCTAATTTATTTTTCCAATATTACCAGATTAAGACTGCAGGAACACCTTTAAACTCCTTTTGATGCTTGATTTTAAAGTTTGTATTTTTAAACTGTCTCCTTTGTTTTCCTGGTCAGGGAGTGTCAGAGTCACAGGCAGGTGACTGTGCCTTGGCCTGGTGGCATTTAGATTCAGAAGAGAGCTGAAGCATATTCCTTAAGTCCTTCTCAATATGGGAAAGAGACAAGATGTTCAAGGGAGAGTAGAACATTAGGCTTGCTTTCCAGAAGTTATGCGGACAAACAATGGAATTTGAGTTTTACACAAAAAGGGGACAGAAGAATGGGTTTTTTTAATGAAAATTAGGTTATTTCCTGGGGAAAATGGAGGTTTCTGTTTCTATAATCTTGCACTGTTAAAGATACATTAAATATATAAGGCTGTCTTTCAGTCTCCATTCATCACTGTATATTACCAGTGACTAGTGTAGTTTATTCCTTCTTTATGACTTTGCATTATAAACACAGCTTCTGTGCCAGGTGAAGTGCTGGGGAATGTCAGACTTTCCCTATAGAAGCTGTCCTTTCTTTTTCGTCTATTCTCCTCTTCTTCCTTTGAACAGAGCAAAAGACTACTTCTAATCCAGTAGTAAAGTTGATGAATTAATTTCTCCATTGTGAACATACAGTTTAAGCTTTCATCTTGACATTGGAATGATTCCAGTAATTTTACATTCTGTTTAAAAGGGATGTAATATCATTTTTCTGACTGATGATAGCTGTTAAAAGTAGATGCAAACTATCCTAGGTGTTCTGTTTTATTCTTTCCCTAAGTTATCACCAAACTGAATGTAGTCTCTTTAAAGAAAAAAAGTTATACTAAAAGTAAAAAGCAGTTTTATTTAGATTAGATACATTTTATCTCTTGTTTAATTTGTCTTGCACCGCACAATATATGGCAATTTTATGCTTTAATGCTTTTGAAGAATAACTCCAGACTACAGCTGTATCTCATCCCTCTGTAGAATTCAGAAGCAAGGCATGCTACAGGCTGGAAACAAAGCAAAATAGTTTCCAAGGATTTTCCTTTTTATAAACATTGCTCAGTGGACAGTACTCTGCACAGACGAGTCACAAGAGAAGTATCTATTTTCCAGAATATATATTAAACCAATTCTCAAGAACAAGGTTTTAAAGTATTCAGATTTACACTGTAGTTATGCTGCTAAATGACTAACCTATTCAAGTGTAAAGATGCAGGGAAGGAAAACAGGAAAATACAATTTTCAAAAGATTTCTACTTCATAGGTCACCATCTTTTCTTATTTTTAAGATCATTCATAGCACTGTGCAGGAATTGAAAATTCTTCCACAGTTTGTGGACGCTATTTCATAATCTGCTTTGTTAAAGATTACTGATGCAGTACTGGACAGGAAAGAAAGCAGAGGATTTATGAGAAACTGCTTTTCTACAACCATTCAGAGTTGGAGAGAGAGCGTCAAGATAGGAGAGAGCCCACAGATTTTAAAAGATAAGTTGAATCTTGTAGAGATGTTTTTAAGGAAGTATGGAGGTCAGATATATGGGTCAGATATATGGATTCAGTAGGAAGTTTAAATCCAAGAAGCCTTTTATTAGGGAATGAAGGCTTTCAGGTGAGACAGGTTCATGCAGACTGCAAAGTATGGGGGGGGGGGTTGTCTCATTTCTTTTCTCCATGTTCTGTTTCTAATGGGGAAGGTGATGGAGTGGGCTTGAAAGAGGTAGAGCTCTGAACCTCTGGTATTCTGTCTCAGGCTCTTAATAGTGCAAGACTTCATTCATCTAGACCTGAGCAAGGCTTATTGATGTGTGGTGTTTGCAGTGTGGAGCTCAGAGTGAGAGAATTCAGAACACTTTTTCCTTTTTCTCTCCTGTGTTGTGGATTCTAAGACTGGCTTAAGGTAGACTGAAAATTGTGAGGAGCACTTCCTCATAATGAAAGAGAGGAACAACAATATGGACTATATTTTTTGACACTGTTTAAAGAAAGCATCTCTCTGCTTTTCTTAATGCTCATATAATCTAAAATACATGATTTTATTTTTCTTTTAAAAATGTAATATTAAAAAAAGAGAGTACTACTTCCATTAGATCCCAAGCTGCAGTAACAGATTCTGTTGAAGGAGCCTTTAAACCACTTGCATATATCCCTTGTTTTTAATTAAAATAACATGTTATTGTAAGGAAATACACTAAATGCAGATGTAACTACACTGCTGGGTGATGGTTAATTCTGTGAACACAGCATTGGGATATGATTCCACTGTTAAATTACACCCAGATATGTGATGGCTGGTTGAGAGTCTGTAGCTGGGACATAGAGGAGTTATGCAAATATTCACGTAAATAAAAAGATGCAAAACTTACATAAAATAGTTTTGATTTTTTTTTTCCTAAACACTAGCCATCAGTCTTCAAATATTTTTTCTAGGTTTTGTTAAACTAAATTTGAATTAACTTCCTGATTATTTTACCTACTACTTTCAGGGGTGTTGGGGTGGTTTTTTGTCTGTGATTTTAGGTAAAGCTGCATTAGAACAATCTCTATTTTGGGAGACTTGGACAAAGAAAAGGCAAAGAATTTGAATGCTAGGAGGTTAATGGTAGGAGTAGAAGAAACTTGAGCTAATTTAAATTGTATGTGTGAAGTTCAAAGTTGTACAGCTGGAGAAGGCACTCCTTGTCAGGGTAGGAATGAAGTGATATTTCTGTGTTATGCAGTTATGCTATTTGAAAAATAATTTTCATATTTCAGCTGTGGGATTAAGGGTCTTACACTGTCACTCACTGCCAGAGTGTTGATCTGCTGTCTTATGACTCTTTCAAGCTCTTGAATTCCTTCCCTTGTTTAAATGATAAAAGGACTTGTGCAATAACTGAGTTTGTATAAAGGGAATACAAATCAAATGTATGATACCTGCCCAAAGTACAGCTAATTTTTGGAGGAAAATTAACTTGAATATTTTAATGGTTTCAAAGGTTGACAAGGATTAATTCCCAACAAGGTATTCTGATAGGGAAAAAAAAAGAAGAAAAAAAAAAAAAAGAGAGAGAAAGGAAGGGAGTCAGGCAACCCCTGGGACCATACTTCTTACATTTAAAGAGATAGTGAGTTGTTAATGTTTTGTCATCTCATCAGATCTTTGAACTCCTGTGCCTGATGTTACATGATTTAGCCAACTTGCGCAGAAGGCCTCAGCACAAAATTTCCATGTTGAATAGGTCATCCTCATTACTCTTGGCTGTCCATTTGCAGCAGCTAATGCAGCTATTGTGTTTTAATAAAGCAAAATAAAAAAAAAAACAACCCTTACATTCCATCCAAAATGGCAGTGCTAGTAAAGCTGTGCCATATGCCATTATTATTTTGAATCAGAAATCATATTCACTGCACAATGTTTAAACAGAAGACTATAAAATTATCTTGCGATATTGAGCAGGGCTGCTGGCAAGGCTCCATGACCCATCTGGAGTGCTGCAGGCTCATGCAAAGCTGGATCCCAATGTTTCAATGAAAAATAGGAGCTGGAGAGGTCTGGGAACGATGCGTGTGCAACGGTGCATCCCTATGAATACAGATGTAGTATGTATAAAGTGTAGTAGAGATACATCACACAAGCAAGGATTCTGAGAGCAAAGGATCTGTAGGTTCAGAAACTTCTTTGGACTTCTAAAAGGTTCTTATAGTTCTTTTTTCCCATTTGAAATAGGGTAGGGTAGTCATATTTATTTATTTTTCTAAACAAATTCACATTTGGGGGGGATTGTTTTTATTCTTTAAATATCTGCTTTCTGCTGTTGTCTTTAGACTTGCCATGATAAAGAGTATTGATTGATTTTTATTTTTTTCGTAGGCAAGAGCTTTGGCTCCAAGTTGGTAAAGTGGACGTATTTTATCTTAACACAAAAGAAGTTAAAGCTTTTTTTCTGCTGAGGATGCTGTGGGTTAGAAGTAGGTGACCTCCTGTCTGCCTGGGCTTGTTGGGTTTTTTTGGTTGGCTTGGTTTTTTTTCCAGCCATTTATCACCACAGTATCTTTCAACTACGTCTGGTTTCTGTCACAACAGTCCAGGATGCAGTGGTTAGGCCGCACTGCTTCCTGTCCTCAGACAGGTAATCCCAAACCCTCACTCTTGTGAGATACAGTCTTAATCTACCATAAATATGGTAGAGTTAGGAGAACTCCCCCTTGTCTGACACTATCCTTTGTGGGTTAGAGCACCCCATTTCCTTACTCTGTTCAGATTCTCGAGTGTGGGATGCCCTCCCCAGTGTAGGTACGTAACGGCCTCATCACACCAGCTGCTCTCTTCTATATTTTGCATTTCTGCATTTTGTTTTCTGTTTTTTTTCCTAAAACAAGAGCATTCAATCTTGGAGAAGGTAGCTCTTGCCTAACTGTGGTTGGGGTTATACACCATGTATAACCTCAGAGAGGTTTCACTGGAAGCTATGTTGTTACCCACCCTCTTGAAAAGCTGAACTTCTAGAAAAAGCTGGCAAGGGTTGAAATGTAATCAGGTAGCTTATTTAAGAATAGATTTCAGAAGGGAAAGATGTCAGGTTCTGTTCTTGAGTGTTGCTAAGTAAAGCTATTGGTGAACTTTGCTCTCTGTTTCACAAGAGGAAGGAGATGGTGATCAATAGTAGGCCTGGAGCTGCTAAAAAAAAGGACCTGTGGGAAGAACACATCTATGGGGTTGTTTACCTGGTTTTGTTGGCATGTGTGGAGTTGGACGCTGACAGACAGCTTTAGTCCTTTAGCGTTGTAAACTGGCTTTGCACATGCGTTCTGTGTTTGATTTGAGCCTTCTGACCCACAGGGCTCTTCCTTGCTTTTTATAGCTTTTGCACTTGACATTAACCATATAGATGGGAAATTGGTATAATGATATTTTGTCTACACCTCATCCCACTTCCCATGTGTTTCATGAGTGTTAGGAAAGCTTCCTGTTTAGGCTGCTTGTCACACACTTGCTGGCAATGTTTGTCTGATCTTGTACATTAATTAGTACTGGCAGGAATAAGGAATGTACAGGAGAGGAGACATGACCCAAAAATGTGTTTAAGTCATGTTCTCTCCTGGGATGCCTGTTCTTGCAAAGTATATCTTAAAGCCATCTGTGTCTAGTTCCATGGCTTATCCCCAAACTCAGTGGGTTCAAGCAAGAGGATTAATAATGATTATTACTCCACCACAATAGGAATTTCTGGTTACTTAAGAGCTTTCACATCCTTTATTAACTCCTTTAGACTTTGTATTTTAGTATCTGTTTGGTTTGTTAGAATTCTCCCTTACAACCATGAATGCTGTAGCCATAGACATCATTTTGTCAGTGCTTTTGAAAAAGCAGGTTTACTCTATCTGCTGTCAGCTGCTCTGTGCTTAAGCACTGAGTAGCTGATGGCCTGAAAACACAAGCACCACTCATGCTGCAACTAAAAGAAACAAAATTTTAAAAAAGGAAAAACAAACCCACAATCAAACAAAAAAAAGGTAAGTATGGTTCTCTGTGTTTGATTCCTTCTATGCCTAGCCATGGACATAGTGGTCAAATATAGGTTGGCTGGACAGTACAAATTAAAAAAAAAAAACAACCCTCGAAACTTAATCACAACCCTTAGATTTTTTAAAAGGTCGTGTGATCCCTCACAGTTTGCATTTCTTGAATCAAAACCTGAAATACCAAAACATCACAATAAAGATTTAATACTAAATGGATGTTAGTTGTAAAAAAGTGTCTGGGATTCCATAGAGAGATGTGTTATCATGAGCTGTAAAGAGAAAGAAAATGTAATTAAATATGATACAGAACAGCTTTTTATAAAGACCTTACCATTGTTTCTATTGTAGTGTAGCTTTTCCAAAACTACACAGAGCAATCCCAAGACTTGGAGAAGATCAATATTGTGTAGAAGCTATTTCTATCCTCATCAGAACAAAAATCATTTCCACAGCCTTTGCTGAATGAATACCTAAGGGATCCCATATTACAAATGATTCTGCTCATATGCTGTCTCTGTAACAAAATCTCCTGTACTATTGTAAGGTCTCTCAGTCAAAGCTGGAGACTATATGGCTTCAGCCTTGGGGGCTTGGTAATTTAAAAATAATTTCTGGCATTTCACTTTTGAGATGAGAAGCATTTTTATATCTGTTAGTTAGACTTTCAGTCCTGTTTTCCTTTATTTTTTTGTTCTAAAATCCTTTTTTTGTCTTAGCTGTGCTACATGAAAGAATTGATGTAGGTAATAAACCTGACCTAGTTCTAGTCTTAAAAACTGCAACTGACAGTAACTTGTTAGGGAGTTTGATCTCCTGTGAACTAATCAAGGCTTAGGTGGTAGCCTCTATGGGAAGTAGGCGGTATCATAAAAATTCCTCAACAGGTAACTTTATAAATTGGAATGAAAAGTCGTAAGAAAAATGTCAGCAGAAATGCTTTCTTAGATCGCAGGGAACTGATAGCTTTCTGACATACACAAAGACACACAGTGGAAATACATCAGAGGCACACGTGTCTTTCAGTTTCTTAGCAAAAAACAGAAATAATTACCAGGTTCAAATTATCGGTGATCCAGAAGGGAATGTATAGGTGTTAGTCTGGCAGTTCACTGAGCGGGAGAGGAGGGAGATTTCAGCTCACAAGGTACTCAATGACTGAAGCTCACATCAAGAATGAAGGTAATTTAATTGGCAAGTTTCAACACCTGACACATCCTTTCTAAAGCAGGAAGAACTGCTGCAGTCAAAGCACATCTGTCATTTATAAGGAGTTCACCTGCTCACTATATTGACCAGTGAGCTAAGAAGCTTGCTGTCTTCTCTGTTGAATTATGATTAAAAATGAAACATAAAACTCCAGAGATAAAAAACATCATGTAATATTGACATTGGAGATGCACATCAGTTACTTAGTGCTGGATATAGCACCCATGGCAGTCAAACACTGCTTTCATACAGAGGTTTGCATTGTTCCAAGGAAAACTTGCCCAAATTGGGGTCACAGTTTGCAGGGTTGGAGGCATAACATTGACGGCCATGGGGCTAAGGCCATGTCTGCTACTGCAATAGGCTCTATGTACAAGCTCAAAATAGTCAGCAAAGGGCTTGGTTGGGGCAGTACAAAGGAAGGCACTTCTGCTTCTCTGCCTTCCTGGGCACACAGGGAGTGGAGAGGATGCAGCGCCAGTGCTTTGCACGCCTGAGTGAATAAAGATGTATTTCTGTGTCAGCTCACATACGCTCTAACCAGTGAACATGCTAGATATGAGCAGAGCAGTGGTTGCAGGGCTGGGGTAGATTTCTTCCACTATGTAGAAGAACTGTAGAGTCATTATGCCTAACCTGAATATAAAATTAAAAAAATGAAATTGCTAGTCTCTTTGGCTGGGCCTATCCATGCTTTTCTTGGGCTACTGATATGAAAAGGAGAACTCCAACTTGGCTCCTATCTCACATTTTGTGTATTGTTCAGTTTGAACATCAAGTTCATATAGTTTTGACCAAAATGATAATGGTATGAATATCTGAATTTTGGTGAAGTTTATTAGTAGAAAAGGTACATTTAAATGTTTGCTTCCTCAGGTTTCCAAATAGTGCAATATACATCTAGATGTCTACTACATCTGGGCCTTATCTGAAGCCCATTGTAATCACAGAGGGTACCACCATTGGCTCCAGCAGGCCTGGTGTGATCAGTGGGTGACAGTATAGCTTCCATCAGCCTGCATTTCTTGTCCTTTCTGGGGAAGGTACAGCTAATGCGTCCTAAATTACGAAAACTTTACTTAGTGTAAATTCCATAAACCAGAAGAGAATAAAGGATAAATAGCACAAATTTTGCAGTGAAGACTTCTGTGTTATTAAGGCTTGTGAATTTTTTTTACCCTGAAATATATTCCAGATAAAAAGTTGTAGAGAAATACATTCATTCTCTCTGTGGCATTTATTTATGCAATAATGCACACAAAGCAATCTTTAACTATCACTGTTTAGGATATCAAGTTATCTTTAATTATCACTACAGAATGGTTGCAAAATCAAATACTGTTGGCAATCAACATTCATTATACAATAGAATGATTGCATCTGTTCATATTACTAGATAAGCAAGGAAAATCAAAACAGTGTCTGATACATCCACTAAAACTGTCTGAACAAAATATTGTATCTAACTCTCTTAATATCTCTCAGTGACTTTAATCTGATTAAAGTCCAAAGATACATAACCACAGATGCAAATTTTCTAGGGCCTCAGAAATTAAATACTGTTATATTTCAGCAGAGTGGATAGTTGGAACCATACTCCAGCTGACACGATTATAGGCACAGTATAAACTTATGAGAGAGAGCTGTCTAAATCTCTGAGGCCGCAGGTGCAGGATTATAGCAAAGCCCATTGAAACATACAGCATTCTGCCTAAATGCATGAGTATGAAATTAATTAGGCAGTTGATCACATAATAAAAGTATGATGGATAATCTAATGGAAACTACCAGCTCAAAGTCAATAACAAACTTGATTCTTTTATTAGATGCAGCCAATTTTCAATTCCTCTATTTACAGGATTTCGTGCTTAATAGAAGACCTTTTTTTTTTTTTTTTTTAAACGAGAACTTAGTGTATTTCTCTCTGTTGGAAACTATAATGTGTAAGCAATGTAGAATTTGTAGATAGACATATCTGTAAGTAAATCTCTAAGATACTTGGTGGAAAAGCACATCAAAGTGCAGTGAAATAATGAGACAGGCTCCAGCTGTTGGATTCCAACAGCTTTTGATTTGTGCTCTAGTAGAAGCTCCAGGTTTTGATTCTCTGTTGATTATTTCCATGGTACTGGAGATGATTTGTGCATTATTTAAAAAATAAGCAGTATATAGCAAGCAAGGGTGAGTTTGCAAACTGCATTTGAAAGGACATTTTGCTTCCTGTTATGTTATTGCTTCCTATTCCTATGCTCTCCATAATCAGCTGCCATCGTTTTGAAAGTCCTTTTAAAATACATATGTAAAATATTTTACGAAAATAATGGGTAAGGTCATCAGAAAATGGTGCTAGCAAAAACTCCAGGAATGTCAGTTTGCAGGCAGCTTTGCTACTTCTTGTGTAGAGAGGCTATTGTGGAAATTGTTTTTTCAGAGCCTTTTGAGGCTTTCCATGTCTTACCGTGAGGCTGATACAGTTCAAGGAATTATTGCCAGTAGAACGCGAGCACCTTTAAAGTACTTTGGAGGCCTTACAGAGGACATGGGTTTAGAGTCAAATACATTGATCATGCTGCTGTGTGAATGTGCTGATGGCACTGTGCAGATAAAGATCTTGCTTTGGAGCAAATTCAAAAACATCTGGTGCCAAACTCCTCCTGATTTTTGTTTAGAATGACAGACTAAAAATCAGGACGCTTCCCGAAGGGTTGATTCTCAGTTGTTTTTAGAATTAAGGTTTACGTCTGTTTCTACTGTAAATTTTAGGGGTAGTTTATAATTTGGTGACTCATGAAGGCTGTTGCTTGTTACCAGAATGACAAAATTCAATTAAGTATACTAGAAAACTTTTGTGATTTTTAAAGTTTTCTCTTTTTCTGGTGCAACTGGATAACTAAAGGTACAATTGCTTGGACATTTCTCCACAGTTTAGCCAAAGGTACTTAAAAAGGTATTAAGAAACAAGCCCTTTGTTTTAATGTAACCTGGTGTTTCTGTTGAAATGGATTTCTCATTAGAGCAGGTTTTCTCATAGGTTTTGAACTTTACTTACAAGATGATATCACAGTAGGCAAACTACAAATGCTATTTAATAGTAGTAGGCTATATTTGATATGCCTGACTCAAGCATTCCCTTCAGAACAAGTCCATTGTAATTTCAGTATAAAATACAAAAGCAGTGCCAGGAGCAGAAGTGAAATCACATGTCTTACTGAATCCTGCATTACGTATAGCAGTCTGGAATACCTTTTGAATCAAGGGTTGAAGGTGTTCACTATCACCTGTTAGGTCATTCTCTGGGTGCAGTTTGACACCTGGGGCTTGAATCTGGTCAGTCTAAACAAACCACTTAGTCCAGGCCTCCCATGCCCTGTGTCCATGTGCCAGCTGCTAACTAGGCTCTATTTTTCTCTGGCTGTGAATTAAAAAAGAAGAGTTATCTGTTAAAAGACTTTGTGTGGGCTCTGACTGAACCTGTGTGGAAGAAAACTATTGGATTGATATTCCAAGAGGTCTTGGATAGCTGAATCCTTAATTTCTGCTGGATTTAGAGCTGTACAAGACTTGAAACTCTGAGGTCCTGCCAAAAGCTCAAAAATGAGAGATGTAGAAGTTTGTGTCTAAAACTTTGGGAAAGCTTGGAAATAAAGGATGGATGGAGGTGAGAGTAAGCAGGTCTTTTTAAAACTGGCAGTCGGGAACACACATCTGTTACAGATCTTTCTGCTTCGAGATGTGGTTAAACAGTGTGCTGTAAATATGTTCATCATACTAAAGAGGAGAAGATGAAATCTATTCCCTCCAATCCTTACTTGCTGTAGTTTCCATGTGCGATGATGATTTATTATTTGCTTGTAAATGTCTGACTTAAATATCCTAGAAAGAAGTCTTAATTTGATAGTAGGGCTTATCTCTTTGCAGTTTTACTTATTTTTCTTTTAATCTTTGTAATACTACTGTTTCCTTTTGAAATGTAAACTATGGTGAGGCTAAGAAAGAGATGAAGTCACATCTTAAGCCATTTATGCAGCTCTAGAAAGCGATCTTCAGTCTACTTGATGGGATCTAGTACCAGTAAGGCTTTAAAGAGCAAACTTTTATTTGCATATTTGCAAATTCATCCAGAAATTTTAAGAAACTGATTTTTAAATATTTAAAAGAACATTCCTGTGGCAGTGCGTGCAGCTGAGGGGACAAGAAATAGGACGCATAGGTTAGGTTCTACAGATCTTTGGGTTGGTCATTGACACTGGTATATCTTGCTTGCTCTGGCTTTTTTCCTTTTTCTAATTGTGAAAACCAAGTGTTTCCTGGCTACCACTCCAGTCCAGCATCATAGTTACAAGTACTGGTTTGGTTTAGGTAGCAGCCAGTATCTCACTCTTTTTCTTCTGGCAGTAGTGTGGATGAGAAGAATCTTGCTGTTTCATACAGTTGCATCAGTCTGTTACAGTTACATCCAAGTTTGAAAAGAAAAATCCTTCAAAAGAGCAGTGTTATGAGTAAAAATATAACCACTGAAAAAGTACATCAAACCCATCCCTGTGCCATTATTGGATCATTTGGAACCCCTAATCAAGGACACCAAAAGCCACTGATAACATTCAAAGTCAGCACAGTCTTTGTGCCAACGAAGTGGCACAAATATAACTTCTTTGTGTCAGAACAATGTACAGCTCACAAATATGTCTTTAAACTAGCAGTACAGAAATTGAATTTCAGGTTTAAATTCCTGGTTTAAGGGTTAAAACTGATCATTTGTGCACTTTTAATTCAGTTTTCCTTGAAAAAAATGGATCAGTTATGTCTCTAAGTTGCATTGTCAACCTGTGAAGGATGCAGTGGTAGCCTGCACACTTGTGCTAAGCCCATTTTGGCACTAAGATTTGTCAGAATGGATGTCTAAGCACCATCAAATTGTACTGAATATTAAGATGCAAATAATGAACATGCTATTGGGATATGCCGACTGAGCACTTTGGGTGCTACTCTAGGTATACATTTTTTGTTTTCTGAACTAGTCTTTGGTTTGATATTTGCAGATATTGTTCCTTCCATACATGGTGTGTAAATGCTAAATGTAGCACCTATAATAAGTGACTAAAACATTAAGGTACATCCCAGAATATGGTAAATGCAGTATGAGGTAATGAATACAACACTGAACATCAGTGTAGGAATAGAATGTCATTTTCAAGCTCAAGGTATTTATCAGGAGAAATCAAAACAAGGCAAATGACTGGGCTAGATACATAGCAAAACAATAAACTACTTTTTATTAAAAAGAGCTGAATTAATCAGATTCACACCTTATCTTTAATGATTGAAAGCAACAAGACTGAGGATTTGTGTTCTCAAAGTGCTAACTACTCAGTAATATCAGCTATAATACTCCCATTTTAAAAATGACCTTTTAAAGATGCTCTATAAGATTAAATTTTAATGAGTGGTAATAAATGGTGATTCTTTCCATAGGACGAAGTGCAACACTAGCCTGAAGCTTTTGCTGTCATCAGCTTCAGTACTGTGTTACATATCCTCTTTCCTTGTTTTTGAGTATGGGAAGTATGATGATACTATAGCACTTTAAAATGAAAATACATTTAACAGTACACTTTGTCCAAGCTTTTTGGCTGAATAATGGTGTTTCTATTGCTTTCAGGATGCTTTTTCTGAAAGTAAAAAAGTAGAAGTACTACTTGTTTTTCAGTAGTACAGTATGCCTTTTCAAGGTTCTGACATTTTCCTGTTCAATTCCTATATTGAATAAGAATTGGCCGGCTGAAGCATAATTTTGGATTAATTAAGAGTATTAAAACATGTCTACCTCTGAGAAAAACTGGACTGGCTTTTCCAAAAGAAAAGCCCTAAAGCTAGTGGGCCTTCTAGGATTAATTAATAAAAACAATAAGTTTTATGAGGGACATGAGGAGAGCAGAAGGGGAAGAAAAGAGAGAGGAGGAGAAAGGAGTGGCAACTTGCATCATTAAACTGGTAAATGGTACTAGAATATCAGCCTCCCTACTATCAGCAATGATTGGAATTAATCCAGGAACTCAGAATGGGTCTGTAAATGTGTCTTCAATTGTAGCCGTTGGCATAGATTTACATTCTCGGTCCCTTGGGCACTGAATTTCATTTCCCCATTTGCTAAATGAGAACAATTTATCCTAAATCAACGATAATCAGAGTAAACAGTATTATTAATTTATTGTTTCCAGACTAGAAAAAAAAAAACCAGTAAAATGAAGCTCTCTACTTTTATCAGTGCTTCCCCTACCCCTTTTGCCCTGAGGATCCTATTAGCAGAAAGCTGAGCAACTCTGTTTCATCAGAAATAAATTATGCCTCACTTTTTTAATGTAACTACTGAAGGGTTGTAAAGATTAGAAATACGTTTGAACCTGCTATCACTTGATGTTATTTTCCTTGATGTTCTGAGCTTCTTTAGGGGAATGAAACAACATGTTCTTCTGAAAGCCAAGAGCAGAGCTTTTTGAAAAGAACACCAGCACGATTTTGGTTGATGTACAAAATAATTCTGATTCTGTACAGCAATATTTAAAGTAATGTATAGGCAGCCTGAAACAGAGCTGTCATAATTCCTGGTATGTATAAGAGGCAGAACGTTTGCAGGGCAAATAGGTGGCAGAACTAGTCACCCTCATTTTTTGAATGATTAGGAAACTGTAATTCCCCAGAAACAGTAGACTAATTCTCACTTTCTTTGCGAAGAAGCTAAGGATGAAAAAACACCTTTAATTAATAAACACTGCTGGCACTACTTTGGTAACAAGCTTCTGTAAATGAAGCTCTTAATTGCCTCTGAACACAGTATTGTATACAAATTCATGTTACTCTTTAAGTGCTGGTCTTTGTTGTTGCTATTTTATATTTTTGTAGGAAGTAAAAGTAGCTTTGTCAGCCTCCTTGTTACTGAAAGTAGTTCCTGTCAACTTCCCGTTTGTGAAGATCACTGAGGTTAAAAATGCTCTCAAAATATTCTCTCATGACAGCTAGAAGAGACAGCTCTCAGTGCAGGCTAAATCCAAGCTAGATTAAGATCTGTGTGATGCTTCTGTAAATGAACCTAGGCTTTAAATCTGCAATGAAATTTTATGATGAAGGAAAACATTTTAAAAAATTAATGACTTCCAAAATAAATATCTAAGAAAAATATATTTGTATATTTAAGACATTGGCACAAACTAAGTGTTTTGGACTGCTCTATAAAGCTCTGTAAATATTTTTTTTCATTGTAGGATGTATTCTTTTATGAAATGATTGGGTTTTTTTAAATTAAATCTTAGCTTTTTTGGCTGTAACCATCAAAGACTCTTTGAGATAGGCAGGAGCTGCATCTTCTAGACTGGTGAAGAAAACACGAGAGCAAAACAGCATAAGAGTATTTTGACTCCTGCAGTCATGATCCTTTGGTTTTTGAGTTCCCAGAACTCTTATTTCCATTGTTAGAAGTTTTGGAAATAAAAAGCTGTAGATATTGTAATTCGTGAGGCATACCTGCATTGGCACCATAGGAAAAGGCATCCAGGCCAGTCTGTGCTTAGGGACTGAAGAGACAATAAAGAGGATGGGAGGCAATAAAGGAGATGGGAGAAACAGATGTTGTCTTACACAGACACGTTCAGGTCTATTGCAATGATTTTGATCATAGGAAAACTTTTATCAAGTCGCAGAACATTATTCAACTTTTTTCTATGCCATCTTTAAATGGTTGTGAAAAATGCTGAGTTTGGGATACATCAACTTAAATGTGATGGTGACATCTAAAATAAGCATTCCTGCTTTCTTCCTTTTAGAATTACTAAATGAGGGAATAGTCACCAGTCCTGAAAAGGGCAGATGAAGATACTGGTAAGTAGTGATGCACTTATTTTTTAATCCAGAGTACAGAATGTATATTGTGAAGGAAAACATGTTTGGAATGGTTATACTTCCTTGGTTTGATGGTCTAAACAGTTCCACAAAAATTACTTCAGCTGCTTAGCATAAAGCCTCTGGGGTGCACTCAGTGCCCATGCAGACATGAGGATTCTTGGTGTATTTTGTTGGGGATTTTTTCTGTGTGGAGATTAGGTTTAGATGCAAAATGGATTATGAGATTCAGCCTTTGCAGAAGGAGGCACTTGCACTCAGTAATAATAGTCTGATGCATTGGTTTACAAGGGGATCAGGAAGTATAAAGATGTAGCACTATTGATTTTTTCCAAACTATTGTGTGAAAGTTAATTAAAAAAAAAAAGAGAGAGAACAGAATTTAAGGACACTTTCAGTTTAAATTTATTGGATGAGACTAGGAATGTTCTCCTGGCACAAAAGACATCCTTGCCAGCCAAGAGATCCAGTAGCTTCTTGTTTGTAAATGTCACCCAGTAAGAGTATTTCCCAGTAACAGGACTTGAGAGTGGAGATCCAGGCTCCGAGGCAAACGAGGCAAATCCCTCCCTCTTGCACCTCCCTTTAGGTGCTGTCTAATTGCTCTGAAGTCAGCACACAGATTTGAGGAGTGCTGCTCATTTCTGTTCCAGATGAAGTGCTTTGGACAAAGTAGAGCAGATGCAGCCCCTCTGAATTCCCACAACAGATGGATTAAGCAGTTTTATTGCAGAATATTCTGGGAATGTTGAATTATGACAGATTTGGCTTTAAAACCCTACTTTCAGGTAGGCAGAAAGAAGCTTAAAAAAATGATTTTCCTATCATCTAGAAGTAACTTTTTGGCTCTTAGTGTTACAAGGTGAGATGAGTGCACCCTGCTGTTTGATAGATTGCTGTTTGTACAAGATATGTAATATTTGCTAATAAGAAAAAAAAAAAAATTAATGTGACCTTTACACTCTGATGGTTAGAACATAAAGTTCTGGAATGTGAGAAAACAGATGAAAAACCATTGAGGTCAGAATGTGATGACCTTTCCTTACCTTTGGAAACAGCTTGCTTGAAACTCCAAGAAGGTGTTGTGGGGTTGTGGGAGTGTCATTTCCTATGTTTATTATTCTATGCCTAACATTTGAAGTTCATATTTTTGTTCTTTTTTTAAATTTCTTTTTTCTAATGATTCTAAAATTTAATATGGTAGTGTGATAGCTCTTGAAAGCACAATCATATCCAGAAATTTATTAAAAGGAAAAGCTACACAAATGGCTATGGGAAGGAATGCATTAATATCTTATCCAAGATAGTTTAAGGTGCAGTTTCAAGGTCAGCATGGACCATTCGGGGTCTGTGCTGCAGTCAGAGTGGCAGCTTTGATTTCCTCACCTCTGACCGCATATCCTTCTTCCTACTTACACTGGCAATTGCAAGGGTGCAGTAGCCCAGTCAGAGGAAGAAAACAAAACACCACTAAAACCCCCAAATGGCTCCCTCACCTCTTCCCAAGACAGCTCTGTCCTTCAGAAACAATAAAAACGTTTTTCCTGTAAGAGCAGGTTTGAGTAGATGTTGCTGTGCAGCTCTGAAGTTGGAATTGTCAGTGCAAGGGGGAGCAGCACATGAACAGTAGCTTTGGGTATTCTGAGACCCACTGGAGCCTGCGGGGGAACTGCTTCTGAAAATGCTCAAGGGAGCAAAATCTAGAGAACTTACACATGAGTTAGAATAAATTTTAAATTGTGGTATAAATGTTAGTTCACAAGCTTCTATGATTCAGCTTCCTATAAGATAAAATTTTAGTTTTGTCTTTAACCAACAGTACATACTGTCATAAACGCTGACCTCCCTTTGGTGAGCGGCACTGAGTGATGCAGATATCGTTAGGTGCAATTTCACCCAATCAGTCATTTCTTAAAGTAAGTCAGTGTCATAAAGGTGGCTTGAGGTTTCTAGGAATCCTCACATTTACTGTTTGTAAGCAGAAATGAAAAGGTACAGTTCAGATACTTTATTAGCACTTCAAATTTGACTTGTACTTTGGGCATTTATATGTCTGATACTTATGTTTAAATACGTTTGCATAAAAGGAAATTTAGTATTGTCTTTGTGATGTTGCTACAAATGCTTTTTCTGAAGAAATCCAGAAGCAGCACAAAGCTTCAAGAACTGTTTAAAAATAAATACACAAGGCAGTGATTACAAACTGCAGATTGGTGCCTAGCAGGGAAAAGTTTGCAGTCCAGAAAATGTGCAGAACCATTTGTTATTCAAGGTCATCACCAGAAAGATGGCAAGTAAATTGCAGAGTTATCTTTAAGATTATTAGGACTGCTGGAAAATCAAGCCCTGCCATTATCTACGTAAGGAATACATATGGTTAAATATGAGTCTAGACAGGTTTGTGACAGCTCTTATTTAAAATAGTTTTTTCATTAAATAACTTTTCTCTTGATCCATGAATCAAAGATAAACATGGGAAAAAGAAATGTATATACGTGTTTATTACAAGATACTTGCCATCACTTCATTTCATGAAAAGCAGAAATATTAAAAAGAAACATTCTGGGAATTATTAAACTTTCTAGCAATTATCTGCCTTATAAGTGACTCTAGTCTAGAGTAGTAGAAAAGACTTAATCTAAAATTAAAGGAAGAATAATGAAATACAATAACTTTTAAGTATTAATCTAATTTTGTAAACACCTCTTATTGTGTTGTGGGTTTTTTCAGTATAGTCAATGGCAAAATGGACATATTAGTCTAGAATTTATTTATTGTAATAATTAGTTGGCAAGATCCACCAAACTCCTGAGGTTTTCTGTCACCAAGAATTTTTAATTACAAGATCCACAGTTGTTTACAGCTGAGTCACTCACAATGTAGATGGATCAAGTTTCAATAAAATGGTGGTGATAAAATTGTATACTGAAAGAAAATAATATTTCAGCTTAAAATATGTATTAGAATAACCTAACAAGGTATAAAATTAATGCAACTCACACCTCAGGTAACTCTTGTGCTGAATGTGGTTGCATTGTATGATGTCATGTGTTCCAGTAATAAATGCATGGAAAAACTTTTGGATTTCCAGTTTTCAACTAATGGCCAAACTTATAAAATTCAGATTTAGAAGCTTTAAATGTACAGGAATATTTGACATTCCTATGGTAATTGAAGCAACTTACTATTCATTCTTGACTTAAAAAAACAATTCTGTCATACCAGGATTTTTTTCCCAATAGCTGTATTCACACAAACTGCTAGAAGTTAATTTTTCTGTGCAAAAGCCAGAGTGGGGAATGGAGGACAAAAAGGAAAATTGGCTTTAAGGAAAAAGGATGGTATCCTAGCCAACCACATCATGCATGACAAGGGCATGATAACTCATCATGACAAGGAGTTAGAGAAAAGTGGAGTAATTTAGTGTAATCATATGTTTAGAGAAACATAATAAGTAAAAGGACTAATGAATTCAGGTAACACGGGTTTGTCTCCTGTGCTTGTCAGGGTCCTGTAACTGAGTAAGTGTCATTTTGCTATGTGATAATAATACACCTCCTCCTTTATGCTTTCTGTCTTAACTATTTTAAACTACATGCTCATCAGGTCAAAAGCTAATGCATATTGTGTGTGTGAACAGTAACCTATTACAATGAGGGTATTTATCTTAGTTGCTTAAATAGCTCCAGTGCCATATCCTCCTAATCATCACTGGTGACTTCTGGCACTTGTAGTGTAACCACTGCATAATAACAGCCATAGAATTTGGTGTATATATAACCTAACCATGTCTTCTGGACATCTGATAGCTCTCTGGGATTAATAGTGTGCTTTCCTTGGAAGTAGTTTTGCTGAAACTATGCTGTCATTTGGACGCTATATTTGCATCCGTATTATTTTCTAGAATCTAAGTAATTTTTATAGGAAAGGGATGTGGGGGTGCATGTTTTCAGCAACATTGAGAAACATATTGTTGAGAAATTCTCTTCCTATTCCAACCTCTCAGTAGAAAATCACTTTTTACATTAGGTCTAACAGGCAAAATGGAATATTTTCAAATTGTTTTTTTAAAACATAAGGAACAAATACTGGCAAACTCAGTCTGTCAGCTAAATAAACCTATATAGCATATTACTTAAAAATGTAAATGTTACTTTAGAGTTTGGAGTATGAGCTCAAGATTCAGATTCTCCAGTTAAGGACACAGTGTCTCTCAAAATAATTCTTCTCTCACAAGCTTCTTCAAAACAGTTCTAATACTTTGTGTCTGGTAAGAAATGTAATGAACAGCTAACTAGGCTGTATTTGAAATTTTCTCCTCCAAACCTGAACAAAACAAAGGAACTATTGTCAAGTGGAACTGAGTTTTTTAAACTTTTTTTGTTCTGTTAGTGCAATCTCAGAATGTCTGAGAGAATACAAACAGTTTCATCTGCAGTTTCATTCAATCTGTTTTCACTTTTTTGACAATTCAAT
Organism: Corvus moneduloides; assembly: GCF_009650955.1. Lineage (NCBI taxonomy): Eukaryota > Metazoa > Chordata > Aves > Passeriformes > Corvidae > Corvus > Corvus moneduloides. Next base: position 13,966,446 of record NC_045490.1, read on the forward strand.
ATGGGTATTTGAGAATTTAACGTCAATTCTTTCTTTTTTAACTCTCCCTTTCTTTCCAACTGTGCTCACTTACTTTATATATGTATAATTTCACACTTGTATTTTTCACCTTCTCCACTGGGAAAAGTAGGCTAGTGAGACTGATGTTCATTTTCTGGAATTCGTTTTTCTTTCAGCTCTGTTTCCCTAAGGAGGTTAAAAGAAGGGAAACGTGAAATGCTAAATCGGAAAATTTGGGATTTTTACTGCTACTGCTTAAAAAAATGCTTGGAAAGGATGGGGGAAATCCATTTTTCTGAAAAAAACAAGTTGTCATCAAATCTCTACTTTGGAAAAAAAAAATCAATCCTCTTTTTCTTAGAAGAGAATGTTTAATAATAAGAAATGTTTGTCTCCATGATGTCAATGTGTAAAAAGTGGATGGACTCGTGATTCTTTTAGTGTGAAAAATCAGCTCTTAAAACTCAGTTTATACGTCTGCATTTAAACTACATCCATTATGATTTTGTACTGCAACCTTTGAGATAACATAGGCTGCAGCTACTAGTTTATACTGAATGGAATTAATCTTCACACTGTTTGTTTGCTTGGAAAAGTAAAACTAATTCTTAGAGCTTGGTGACTGAACAGATGTTACATGATTTGTGTACTCGATGCTGCTGGTAGAGGGTAGACTTCAAGCAAACACTTGTAGAGCAAATTTCAGCCTTTTTGGTTTGTCATTGCTGTTGGTGATTTCGAGATGCACAGCAGACACGAGTAACTCACTGAGCTGTTCCCTCAGTGACAAACATTCCTCTGCAGCAGCACCTGATCCATTGCTGTCATCAGAAGCCAAGGCACAAGGTGTCATTTCAGACATCCAGGGTCACAGACTGGATCATGGAGGAGTGGCAAACCACTGTGCCCTGCCTTCCTAAACAGCTCATCACCTTTGGGCAGGCCTCTCTCCTTGGCCAGTTCACGGTCTCCCAAGTTCTGTTTGATATTTATCTAATGCCAGCATGGGACTATTTGCATGCAATTTCCCTCCCTTTTGGTTTATTCCCTCTAATCAGCTTGCTCCAGCAATACACAGAATTTCTCTAGATAATGTATTACCTCCTTCAGGCTGTCTTATATTGTCTGATTGCACGTCTTTCCTCTGCACACAGTGTGTTCCTGGTCCTCACCATCCATAATACATTGTAACCATAGATACCGTGCACAATTCAAACAGGAATCTTCAAGGCTCCACATTTGCTCTTGTAAATATTTTGATGAAAAGAGTGATTATATTTCAGATCAAGGCTTCAACAAGAGTATTAGTTAAAAACATTGATTAAGAGAAGTGAAAGTATGTGCTCAGCAGTGTGTATCACTAAGAGTCCAGGATGAAGCTGAATCTGAGATTCACAACTATTGCATGTTAGTATGAAGTGCTACTGAAAGGTACTTTATTTTTAGATTAGTGATCTCTCAAGGCTTGATCCACAGTCGTTTGCAATGATGGTAAGACTTTCCATTGATTTTCACTTGCTTTGGAACATAGATCTTTTATAGTTTTAATTAATAGCTTCAAAATTGTGTATTATGCAATTTGTAAAGTGCTCAGGATGAATTAAAATGCAAAATATTATTATTATATTCCATTCCAGTCTTAGGCAGCATCCACATCAACTACTCTGAGGGTATTTACAGAAGTAGTTGAACTGGTTTTTTTTGAAGAAGGGGAAAGAAAGTCCCATACTTATTATGACAATGTTTTTGATTTAATGTTGTCTTTAACCTCATTAGGGAAATTTTTTATAAGCATTTCTTTAAAAGTAGAAGTTCTGTCTTTGTATATGGCTATTAAAATCATTATACATTTTTAGGAGTAAATAAATTTAGGAGAACAGAAATGCATAATGCAGCACCCTTTTATCAAGGGCATATACCACACACCAGATGGAAAACAAACTGTGTTTACAACATTACCACTATCGCCACTGACACTAAGAGATCTACAATATGTTATAGCAGCAGCTCCATTAACCTTGCTAGTTCTGTTAGAGTTGTCTGGTACTTTGCCCAATCTGTGTTTGTTGTCAGCAAATGGATCAAATTAGGAGATTTTCATTCTGTTTATTGACCTTTTTCCTCCTTTCTCAATTTAGGCCATAGTTCATTCAAAATTGTTCTACTATTGCTCTGAAAAATACCACAAATAGATGGCTCTGAATTTGTCTGCTACTCCACGTGTAAATTATACCGTCTTACCTCAGAGGTGAAACTTCAGAACAACCGTTGATAGCAAATGTGCTGTAAAAACTCCAATTCCTACCTAGGTGATGCTTGGTGATGTGCCTGGCTGAGGCTGTTGACCTTCAGGAGCAGCATTAGGACACGCTGCTGTCCTTCAGTGCAGGTTTGCCCATGGGATCTTTCACTTTTCAAATTAGAGCAATCCTCACCGCTCCTATTTATGTGTTTAATGTAGTCATACTTACTTGTTTGACGACTTGGGAAATGAGTGGGAATGTTTTATTTTTTTAAAGTGAGTTAACTAGAAGAGTGATTCTGTTGCTCTTGCCTCGATGCCTTCACTCCAGACCTGTGAAAGGATGTTTAGTTTCTAACCTGTGTCTGTCTCAGTAGAGGTATTTCACACCACCATTCCATTATCAGTTCAGTTCAGCAGGAACCACTGCAGGCCCATATGTTCCCACCCTGTGTTTGTGCTACAGAAATTCACACGCAGCCACATGACAACCCAAGTCTGTGAACTGCTCCAGCCCAAACAGAACTGCTTGCTGCTGCTGTGACTTTTGGCTGGATGCATTTCCTGCCTCACTGTGTGGCTACAAGAGCACTTCCACCACAAGGGAGAACAGAACCAAGTGGCTTTTTGTGAGAAGAGCACAGTCACTCCCCTCCCTAATGATGCTTACCAGATTCAACTGATTGTGGACTAAGATGTTATGTTAGCTAGAAAATTAGAATGCCTCAGGAAGCCATTTTCAATTAGATTATTGTTTGGAACAAGGTGATACCCTCCATATACCTACTGGCAGACACCTAAGCCCTTTCTTAGCATTCTTTATTTTTTTTCTCCCCTTCGCAGTTCAGTTCATTAAAATCATAAAGGAAACAAAGCTGTAGTGGTAAGAAAATTATTTCAAAGACTGAGGTAGAAGTAACCTGATACTGGCTTTGTGCAACCTCCTTTCCAATTCTTCCTGTTGTGTGAGCAGTGCTGAGCAGGCAGTTGTGATTTAGATCAACACTACTTGCCACAGCAAGCTGAATAACCTCCTGACCTTCAGTTCTATTGTGATACACAGGTTTCATTTTCTCTCAGCTGAAAGCAACTTATACTGAAGGGAAAATAAGGCCTGCTTCTCAGTTTGGACCAGATTTAAGACATTGCATCAGCAGTCAGGCAGACTGAAATGGTAGGGCTTTTTCTGCTGTATAAAATATGGCAAATTTAAAAGTTGGTTGTTTTTTTGATGCCCTTATATTGACCTACATCTTGCATGGACAAAAAAGGTTATTATGTGAAAAATAATGAAGGAAAAAAATTGAAGAATTTTAAGTTTTCTCTATTCATCGTTGCTGTATCCCCATTCTGCTTAAAGCCTCTGCCAACAAATCATGGTCTACATAAGGACAGCCGGAGTAACACTTACAATTCTGAACACTTACCCCCAATACTTTCAGATTTAAATAATATACAAAATAGCTTTAGGATCCATCAGTCATTATAGCAACGATAGGCAGGTGTTATTTTTTCTGTCCATGAGTACTATATTTGCATCTTAATGCAAATCTTATCTTGCCTTGGATCTGGTGTTTTGTTGCATAGGCTGAACCCATTTGGTGAAAGTCTTTTGTTAGTTTAGTGCGCCTGGGCAAAGCAGCTTGGTGTTTTCAGATGAGGGGTGATCTAATCACTTTGGAAAAAAAATTCCATTATAATCCTCACTGTTGGTAGGGGTGGGAAGGTCATAGACATAAATGAAAATATATTAATTTACAAAATCCTGAGCTTATCACTGTAATTGCAGTTATTTACGTTATCAGGATTGGTACTGCCAAGACATAAGTTGTGACTATATGCTACTCTGGTTTTAGCAGGGGAGAGCATTTGGGATATAGCTTATTCCAGTAGGAACTGATGAATAGCTTAGGGGAATATATAAATGTGGTTTGAGTGATATGATGTCTTTGACTGTGGAACCCAGACACCTAAACTGACTTGTATGAATACTTTGTAAAGCCTGCAGGGCACACGTGGTTTCTGTACAATATCTGCCTACACAAGAAAGCATCAGCATCCTTTATTTTTAGTCAGGTTTAGTTCATGGTTGTCCTACTAGTACTGTAATGTAGGTGCACCTATAAATTAGTAAGAACAGCCTGTGCAAATTCTGTTTGAGGTTAAACTTGGGGTCAGAAATAAAATTGCAGTTTTGCCTTTCTGGCATTTGCTGGAAAGACTTCTAAAGAATGCACCACATTGGGAGAAAACTTATCCTTCCATAGCTGCATTAATTAATCATTAAACCGTGTATTCCTAATGAAAGAAGGTGTATACTTTGCAAGGTAAAGGTGACTGCCTGAGTTTGATCTGCTTTTGAGAATTAGCAAAGAAGACAAAGAGCTGGGTTTTTTTCAAGACTGTATTAAATAAAAAATTTAATAACAACAACATAGTATTTACCTTTCTTCTTCATGGTTATTCTCAAAATATTTACAGTAATTTATTTACTATAACAAGTAGCATTTATTTTAATGTATTGGTATTATGCACATTGTCTTCCATATTTGCTTTCAAGATCAGAAGTAATATTTCTGCTCATATAAGCTATTTTCCTTCTTAATTTATCGCAACTATTTACAAAAACATGTTTCTACCTGAAAATACTATGCATAGGCACTGTGTATCTGCTGTCTAAGATTTCTTTTGTGTTTACTACTGGAGTTGGCTTTTCTGCAGAACTGTCAAAGCAGATGAAGCCAAACAGGCATGGAACAGTTTTGGAAGGCTCCATGAGATCTGTCATATTTACCTTTAACAGACTGCAGTAAGAGGCTGAAACGTGGGATCTCCTGTCACAGCAGTGTTGAAATAGTGCTTTTCTGGGTACCTGATAATAGAAGAGGTCACTTTTTAGAGCATCTTACCTTACAGTAAATGGTTTAAAAGAAGCACTGGTGAGCCATCATTCATTCCAGCCTGCTATAGACAGCTCCTTGTCAGTAACAAGGCAACCGGGAAGCCCAAATTGATAACTGAGTTCTACCGATATCACTTATGTATTCATTCCTTCATGTACTTTGCCTTTATCTTTCAGTGTTTGTGAAAGATAAAATAGTGCTTAGGTTGATGAGAAGCAGCGGATAGGAAGAACTGTTTGGACATAATGAGAAATAAGATATCTTAAAGTAGAATCTATTTGTTTCTCTTTTTCACTAACACTCCTGACATGATATTCCTTTAGAGGCTTTATTATGAGCATGCTTTTATCTATAATGTATTTGGGCAGATATGTAAAGGAGCAAGAGAAGGGAAGGAATAAAAAAGAGAAGGAAACTAACAGCTGCAGAGTAGATACCAGGCTTCTGTGAAAGCATCAGTCAGGATAGGAAATGATAATCTTTCCTAACAAAGAGAAAAATAGAAACAAGAATGCCTGTAGACAAATAAAGAGTGACCCTGGTTGCTCCAGCACGGTTTGGTGGTGTATCTTTGTGAGTCTCCTGGGCTTTCGGTCACTCATTCGAGCAGTGAGTTTCTGTGCAGAGTATTTGGTCTTACTCAGATGTTACTGCAGTTATGTTTGTGGGCACAGATCCAGAATCACGCAGAAAGGGCAACAGTGCAGTGTATGGACTTCATTGTTGTCCTCTCCTGGACTGCAGCATGGGTAGAAGTTGTAATATCAAATAAGCAGGGAAGTGCATTATGTATGGTCACCTAATACCTGCAGACATTTTTCTTTACCACGCACTGAGACCTTGCCCTTGTTCTTTGTGCTTTTGTAACATCTTCATTCCATTATTGGAATCCTGTCTTTATAGACATGCAACTTAAATCTATTCACTGCTCAGTAGCCTAAAAAATAAGTTCAACCTGTTCTTCAAAAGATTTCTTGACGCCCAGAGTGTTATGTATACACTATTGCTCCACAGTTCAGGGTGGTTTGGGCCTCAGAGGACACTAATTTCTGCCAGATTTATTACAACTTCTTATTCAATATATTTACCAATCTTCTGAGTGTTTAAATGCTAATCAAGGTTGTAGCTGGCGGGGGTGAATAGCAACAGGGATGAATAAAGACATGGACACAAGACTGCAGTGTGACTTAATTCATCCAAATGTAGTCATTTATCTCTCTCACTAAAGTCTGTAATAATCAGGGATCCTCATAAACCATAGATCAAATGTATTTTAAAGGTAAATTTTATAGGGCTGTCTCATTTCTATTGAATACTGTTTTGCGGCTGAAAATCTGTAGAAATTCCTGCAAGGCATTAACTGACTGAAATACAGAGCCTCGCACAGAGGAATGTAACCTGTCGCTAGTGGTTCTAGGCACTTCCGCAAAAGAAATAATACTAATGAGAAAGAATAAATATCTGTATTGCTTTTTCTGATTTTTTTGATTTTAAAAGTTCAATCTTAAAATTTATGCAGAAAAAAGTATTTGATCTTACTAAAATACAACTGGAGAGGTGCATCAGTACTTACAGGACCTGGCTAATGACAGTAACGGCTTTTCATGGCATCTGTTTGGTAGGCTTCAGAATGACCTTGTCAAAGTTAAAAGCTCATAACATTCATATTTTGTTTTTATAGCATTATGGTTCTGCATAACAGTGCTAAAAACAAAACCACAGTATAATTATCCTGTCAATCAAGCTGCCAGAAAAGGCATTTTCCACTAGCTTTGCACCTACTAAACTGTAAATAATTTATAAAATCAGAAGTCAAGACTAAGTGGAGGCATTTTGGGGCTAGTTAAGCACTTGTCAGAGCTCTGTGGTTTAAGTGACCCCACACACCGAGTTCTGGGTGCTTACTGCTATCCTGAGTGTGAAAATGGTCATTTGTCCTTGTATTGCTGTGCATGCACCTAATAAAAATATCAAGCTGTTAATAGAGCTGTGAACAGGTGTACAGTAGATGTTGTAATGATGTTTTATTCATTTGAATTTCCAGCCCATTTAGTCTCATCCAATGAACAACAAAAATATTTTCTTCATTATTTCCAATTAATGTAAATGTCAAATATTTGAATATATTATCACACTGATAATTCAGTACGTTGGTTGATTTGTGGAGTATTTGCATTAAAGTGACAATTAAAACAAGGGGAAAAGTAATCCAGAATGCATTTTCTTATCTGCTGTCATGTTCTTACAGAGATGTTGTACTTGCTTCTCTGAGATCTTTTGACTGTGGTAAACAAGCTGCTTAAAGCCTGTGAGCTTACCGTTGTTTGTATCTGGTCTTTTAAAAATGGTAGTAGTCGATTTGTACTCCATTCAAAACAAGGTTTATTGGCTATTCATTGTCTGTTCTGTTCAGCTTGGATAGGGTTAATTTCCTTCCCAGTAGCTGGTGCAGTGCTGTGCTTTGGATTTCGTGTGAGAATCATATTGATAACACAGGGATGATTGAGTTGCTGCTGGGCAGTGCTTGTACAGTCAGCGACTCCTCTGCTTCTCTGGCTGCCCTGCCAGGGAGCAGGCTCAGGGAGCTGGGAGGGACACAGCTGGGACAGCTGACCTCAGCTCACCCCAGGGATGTTCCAGACACCTTCCATAGTGTCCTGCTGAGCAATAGAACTAGGGAGAGTTGGCCAGGGGTGGTGACCCACTGATCAGGGACTGGCTGTGCATCACTCAGCAGGTGATGAGCAATCCTATTGTGCATCATTTGGTTTGTCTATTCTTTTATCATTATTTTCCCTTCCTCTTCTGTCCTATTAAACCGTCTTTATCTTGACTACAAGTTTTGCCTTTTTTCTGATTCTCTCCCCTTTCCCACTGCAGGGAGGGAGTGAATGGCTCTGTGGTGCTCTATCTGCCTGCCAGCTTAAACCACAGCACACTTTAAAACTTAGGTGACAGATACTAATCTCTCACAGCAGAGCAGTTCTGAGGACAGAAGTCTGCTTTATAGATACATAAACACAAATGTGTTCTGACAGGATGGAGGCAATAAAATAATTATCATGTGTTTGTCTTTCAATAGCTCTCTCTCCTTTAACTTTTTTTGTGCTCATTTATGACTTAGTCTGTGCCTGCACACTCATTCTGGTGGGGGAGTGTATGTCCCACTGCAGCCCTGGGCAAGGGGTGGGGCAGGTGGGCAGCTGAAACTGTGCCTGCATGAGCGGCACTGAGCTGCTGTCAGGATAACACTGCTGGGATGTTCTGCATGTACCCAGAGAGCGCACTTGGGACATTAGAAACAAGACAAAATTATTGTACTCTCATGCTTAATTACTTGGCACCTCCAAAACTCCTGTTACTTGGTATGATTGGTAGATTGCTTGTTGAGATCCTTACCAATATTTGAGGCCTAATTTCTTTTTTTTTTTTCTTCACTTTTTTTTCTGTTGTAAAGCTAAATTTTATATGAACTCCCTAAATGCAAATAGTAATTTTTAAATAGCCCTTTCTCACGTGGAGAAAATAGGAAGCAAAAATAACCCAGCAATCCACACAAACTATAGCTCATCATCACTCACTCTACATGGAAGGAGTCATGTGGTCATTACACATTTTCCTCCAAGTTTTGCATATGACCAAAATCTGTTGTGCAGAGAATATTGGACATGCTTAGTTTATTATTACTAACACTTGTGCAAATTTCCAAGGAAGGTTTTTAATTGTTGAAAAACCACAGGAACAGTAGCATTTCCTATCCATCCTTCCTTTCCTTCACTTATAAGACCTAAATATTTGTTCTGTTTCACCAAAAAAGAAGTTGCCCTTTGTGCTGCTTAGCTGTGTTTTTAGTAGTAAGTTTTAAGTGCAGCACATCAGGATTGTGGCAGTCCCATCCAGTTCTGTTTCATGTCTAAGAATTTAATTATGGGAGCAGGAGACAGGTGACTGTGGAACAGGAGGGTGGCTATGGGAAAGGCAGGACTTCGCTGTTTTGTAGTCATATATTTATGTCCATACCACATGCTGAGATTTTATACCTTTTTAGACTGGTGAGGCTGAAAGAGCTGCAGGTAGGATACGCTGCTTTTGGTTTTTTCTCTTACAAACCAAAATTAGTTATTATTTTACAGTAACTGGAATTCCAGGTTTTTGCAAAAAATGTCAGCCTCTTAATTGTCTACTCTTTTTCTGGTGATGCTCCTATAATACTGGGCTGTATACTCTCCTCTGAGATGATCATGTTAGAGTTTTAGAAGAAACAAAATTTTACATTCCCCCAGCATCATGGGAACAAAATAATTAGGGAAGTCGGGGAGTTCCAAGAGAACGGGATGGTCTGGAGTGCAGCAGATGTTGCAAGAGCATCGGGACCATAGTTAGTTTAGCTTGTAATAAATGAAATGAGATGGTAAGTTGGGGCATAAATTCTAAGTCTTGGATTCAGAAGATGGCAAAAGTGGCTTAGTACCTCTGATTTAAAAGATAAAATAAAACTGAAATACTAGATATGGAGAAATAGTGATAGAAATGTAGATGGGGAAATATTTAGACTTTTTGCATACTTCTTGTATGATTTGCTTGTGAGAAATAATAAAAGGTTAATGTTTCTCTTTTTCTGAAGAAACTCCTCATCACTGTGATCTGGCTTTAAAGCTGCTTTTGTTATGCCTACAGTGGTTCAAATCAAACTTCTGAATTTTTAGAGGTTGCTTTGATTTTGTTCTGTTACCTTTGCAACATCACCAACATTCAGAAAACCAAATAATGATCCAGCAAGGTGTAAAGTAGTTGGCATTATTAATAAAAGTAAAAGAGAAGGGACCTGAAGGGGAGCAGAGAGAGAGAGGATTCCTAGGAAGAGCATGCTTAAAGTTATTCCATTTCTGTAGCTGAGGTCACAGGGGACTGTCTTGTGTGGTAAAGCTTTCATGCTTTATGATCACACAGAAAATTTAATCCCACTCTGGTTAAAAATGCCAGCTTCATGCCCCTGCAGAGGGAAACATACAGCTTATGAATTTGTAGAATAAATACAAGAAGAAAATATTGCAAAATGTGTTGAAGCAGGCTAACAGATTTTTAGTATAAGTTCGTAGTATAAGTGTTGATAACAGCTGAAACTTACTGTGTAAAACTGCAAATAAAGAAATGGGTAAAAACTGTGAGAAGATCAAGTAATCTATTGTATTACTTATTGATCAGTTCTCATCAAAAGAGCTTTATACAATCCTACATAGCCTCATTATGGGTGTAAGGTATGGAAGACAATATAGTAGAATAGGAAAGAAATTTTGATGCCGTAGGCAAAATTAGAGGTAGCACAAACTGGAAATAATAAAGGAATCTGTATGTGTGAGCAAAGCTTTGGACAATGTATTTTAAGTTACAGAGATGCTTTCTCTAACAGCTTCCTCAAAATTTATATCATAGTAAATTAAAAGTGAATATTAATTTTGTATCTGCAGACTATCCTGAATTACAGAGGAGGGAAAGCAGTCAAGAAAAAACCCCAGTGCTTTAATTCTACAGGAACCTGCAGGGGGAGGGAAAGGGGAGGTCCAGGGGTTTTTTTAACCTGGAAGTTTCATTTAATTGCTTTCACTTTGGCTTTGCTGAAGTCTTGGCATTTATAACTCCTAAAGTCACTTCCATGTCGGGCACTGCCACCACCTGTGCTTGTCTTCACTGCTGGGGAGGTGGGGGCACAAATCCATGTAAGCTGCTGCCCTGCTCCCCTTTCCTGTCACTATCTCTTGAGGTGCTTTATGAAAAAAGAGTTATTTTATGACAGTAAAAGCAAAAATGCTTCAATTTCATGGTTGTTTTGAGTCAGTCTTTTTATGTTCAATCCCTTTTATCCACGCTGTTCTGTGTCACTGTCTTGGCAGTTGTTTGGCTTTGGGACAGGCAAGTGTCTCAAGAGACTACAGTTCAAGTGTGCCCAAAAAAGGAAAGAAAGTGGGTTTTTTTAATATAGTGAAAACCTTTTTTTCTTTATTTTTGCCTGACTTAATATAAACTTTAAATCCAGGACATTACAGGATTCTATTCCAAATTTCAGTGGGAGGGTTAAATTAATTGACCTATCCTTAGTTAAGTTATTTGGTATTCCCAAACTCTCTATTGGTTCTAAATGTCCAAATGATTTTCTCAGATTTCTCGGCAGTTAGGGATATGTGTAAATAATTGGTCATAAAAGGAAGAGATTGCAGTGGGTAAAGGGAATAAAATATCTTCCCATTTCATTCAGGAAATATATCATAAAGATGCTTAACCAGAGTTTTTAGAATACTCTTATGTACATCCAACAAATTAATCTAATTTCCCTGCAGTCATTATAACTAACTTTTTTCAATTAATTGAGTGATTAGTGACTGCATCATAGCTGACAAGTCTTCCCATGCACAATAATGTAAATTTTTGGAATTCATTGTTCAGAATTCACCTGGTGTAATTGAAATATGATGAGTGTCAAAACTTCAACACATAGTAAATTTTTGTAATTATGGACTATCATTTAAATTATATTTTTACATTTAATCAATGAATAGTGTTGGTTATTTCTGATAATTTGTAGTGCAACACAGAGATACAGATAAGGGGAAAATGAAGAATGTATTTGAAAATAATCTAACAAAATGTCAGTGTTCAAACTGGAATTTACCAAGGAGTATCCAAAAAACCCCCAAACCCTGAACACGAGCAGGAAAAAGCAAAGATGCTTTCCAAATATTTTTCCCTTTGTAATTTCTCTGGAAGAAGTAGCAAGGAGTGTTCAACTCCAATGTATTTTAAGTAATTGATGAAGAACAATTTTCCTGGCAATTACTTTTAATGTCTATATCTCAAAGGATAATAATATTTGAGCCTCAGGCCGTGCAATTGTATCTTCTGCTGTGTGCATTAGAAATAATGCTTAGATTCATGTGCTTAATTCTCTAGTCCTTGCTCTCTTTGTAGCATTCTGCATCATAGCAAAAATATATTTGAATAAGTATGTTCTATTTTTTCTAATGTTATTTCAGAGTAACTATGCTGTAGTATGTGTAGGGAGATAAACTAATCATAACATTGTGTGTGGTGCTAAAGGGCAACAGAAGTGTGCCTGAATGGAGACAGATAAGCTTGTGCAGCTTTGAGAATTTTTAAAGCCACCATGTTTTGGACTTTTTAAAAAAAATGTTAGAAAATTATTTCTGGCTTGCCCCTGAAAATGCTGCATTAATGAGATCACATGCAGCAGGAAGCTCAGATCTGAGTTGAGAAGCAAAAAGATGGTATGATTTGCTCAGAATTCTTTTAACATCTTTTTTGCGCTAATGATTGAATGACTTCTGAGAGAAAGGAGCCTCAGTGGTGTATTTCTATGGCTCTGTGCTCAATAGCAAGGCCAACTAGAAGTCTATTCAGTGATCCTTGCAAATTAGGGCTGCTTTAGGGATGTGACGTGTCCCAGCAGGCACCCCAGCAGATGAGAGCAGTTGGGAAGTAATAAGCCCCTGCCATTCAGGATCAGTAATTTATAACCCTAGAAATAATGCAAAGAGTAACTGAAATCAGCCTTTCTAGACACCATAATAACAATGAAATGGACCCTTTTCTTAATATCAGTAGGCATGCTTCTGATTTCTGCAACAGCTTCCAGGAGATGCAAGCCCAGGTTTACAGTCGGATAATCAGCCTCTCGGGTTTTGAGGGTTTGTTTCTGACAGAGAATTTCCTTTTTCAGTTTGCACAAATGAGGCAGCTGCAGCACACGTGGCTATGCACATAGACATGGGTAATATTGATAGGTATGCACTTCTCTGCTTGTAAAAAGCCTGCAGCCGGGGTTCTGGTTGCAAAGCTGACAAAACACTGCAGGGTAAAAGATGTGCAGCCTGTAACCATGGTCTGTTAGAGGAGCTTCACCTACTGCACTGTGTGCATGCTCACATCAGAAAAAAACTTCATGGCTTAATATGACTAACAGTGTTCAGGTTCATCGGGGGATTTTTGTGCTTTGGGAAGACTATAAATGAAGAGTTAATTGAACAACAAAATAAGTATCAAGACAATCCCACAACCTATTTTTTGATAATTGTTTCTTCTCTTAAGAGAACATTACCTCTCTCACAGATGGTCAGTGATGCATTTGGGGAAATCAGCCAAACTTGGCTTTTTTCCTGGTCGCTCTGCTTAGTAACTGCAGCATTTAACCCCAGAAGTATTATTTAACTTTGCTCCAGATACCATTTTAATCAAAAGTACTCGACTTCACAGTTGGAAAACTCTTCTTAAGGTCTCTGTAGAAAGGTTTAATGAATCTGGTTTATGGCATATTGGTAGGACAATACAACAGTCAAATCAGTGGTGTGAAGAAACAATACTTATCTCTACCTCATACATTGACATACATAGGAGGATTAAATAGTTGGAACGCTCATGTGAAGCTGGATGGCTTGACTGTTAGGCTGAGTACATTCTCTAAGACTAACATCCAGGACTTAGCCTCTCTTTTCTCTAGTACCTTATGCTTAGAACAATGTTTTCAAGTGACTTTGGTGTAAACTTGAATGTGCAAAGATGGTGAGGCAGTCAGGTGCTAGTAGGTGGGACTAGGTAAGGCCATGTGTCTGTGTGGGTGATGTGGGCAGGCAGAGGTTGGTCCTGACTCAGGGGACCTGTTCCTCTCTGCTCTCAGGCAGAGGGATCCCCTTCAGTCAGGAACACCCCAGAGGTCAGCAGATGAGGAGGAGGGAGCCAGGCAGAAGGAAGGAGCGGGATGTCTCACCTGTCCTTTTCCCTCTATCGTTTCAGAAGGCTCAGATCTTCCACAAAGGTTGTACAAATACCATTTTTAGACATGAAATTGCAACTGAAACAATGATGCTTGACTATGACAGCTCATTCAGTGCAAGCTGAGCTCTTGTGAGATGCATGGAAAATCATCCTGTCATTATTCTTGGAAAGAGCTCCTATGATATTTCAGATGTCCTGTAGTTTTGGTTTCTTACCCCATTCCTGCTCTGTACCTTGAAGGCAGAGTTTCTTCACAGAGAAGTTTGATCTTTTGCCAGTCACTGCATTTGTGGAGATTATTCCCCTTCTCACTGTTCCTAGGTGAGCTGGGCTTCCATGCTGCAGGATGCTTTGGGTTTGGCTCCAAGCCCAGCACCTCAGCACATTCCTCTTAATGGACTTAATTTTTTTCTTACTTTTTTGATCTCTGTCTACTTTTCTCTTTGCTGTCTGTCTTTTAGTCCAAGCAAAATTTTATTTGTATGATAAGCATGGGTGGGCCAGCCCACCTCTTGCACAGCTAGACATTTCATTTATTTCCAACTCTGCTTTGCTTCCCCTCCATGGAGCCGAGATTAAGCTGGTCCCAACACTGTCACTCTGCAACACAGGCAGGGATAGGGAGCCAAGAAAGGCAGAACATACTTGAGCAGTAACTGAGCCAGAAATTATTTTTTAAGAAATATTTTGTTCAGATAAAACTATATTTACTTTTTTTAAGAAATATATAAAGATTATGTTTTTAAAATGCTAAAAATCAAATGTTTAAGAAATCTCTTGCCAAGAAAAGGAATTTAAAAAGGAAACAAATAGAAACCCTTACTAACTAACTCCTCATAGTCATCTACCAGGTGCAATTAGGGCTGCTTGTATTAACTTTTCAAGTACCTTTGTACACACTCATCATTCTTCCAGAAAATGAAAAATTCTATTTCCTCAGAGAACTGTGTTCTTTCTGAATGCTTCACACTGTGGACAGGTCTCCTTTACCAGGATAAGTTGAAGCAACCTTTCCCACATGGCACATGTTATCACTCTCTGACAGTTGACAGCAGAGCTTTTTATGTTTGTTCTCCCTAATCTATTTGAGTACAAAGATCTGGTTTAGTTCAAGTGAGATCTTTTTAAACTGCTTAAAATAACCTGCGTGTTACAGATTAAGAGGTTATGGAACACACAGATGAGCAGTTCTCTGGCAAATGGAAAGGAGTGTTACTCTGATTTGGAGTGGCAAGGCAAGTGTCTGTCCCACTGGAAAAGCCACTAGCATGGCTGCTCATCTGTTAACACCTCTGCTGGCAATTATCCAAGACTTACTGGGGGAAGAGATTGTTTGCTTATTTGGTGTTATGCAAAATGATCTTAGGTATAACTGTCCAGCAGCAGAAGAAATCAAATCTATTCAGGTATGTTAGAGAGGAAGTTTCTGCAGAATGCAAATATAAATATTGCTAAGGCGTCCAAATATTAAAAGGAAATAGCCTGGTTTAATGGATTAAAAAGAAATGCTCTAAATGTAGAGGTGTTCCTTAATGTTAAATTGCTTAGTTTATTTCAGAGTAGCTGTGATATATTAATGCATGATAGTTTGTGATTTGTTCATAATGAACAATTCTGTTAACTTCTAATTTTCAGATGTCTAAAAAAAGAGAACACAGAAACAAATCAATTCTATTAATTGCTTTTATTCCAATTATAATGATAGTGTTTAATGCCAGCTTACTAAAGGCCAGTATGAGTTACTCATTACCTATTGACTTGCTCAGCTTTCTATTTATCGTTTGATGTTAAGCACAAACGGTGTCTGTTTGAACAAGAAAGATTATTTCTGTCCCTTTACGTGTGGACATCATTCCACAAATATCTCTAAATCCCAAGGAAATGTTTACAGTTTAGTCAGTAATGTGCTGGAGAGTAACTGTTTTAAGTAGTCAGATGGTGCCCTGCCTTAAAATAACAACTGTGTGTCCCTGTGGCCTGGCATGGGGCTGGCCAGGATTGAAAGCCCGCAGACCCGGGAGAGAGAGTTGTGGATGGTGGTGGGTGGTTTGTTCTGAGGCAATGATCGAGTTACTGGGGTAGTTCCTGCAGGAAAGGGGATCGTGGAAATGCTAACTGGCACTGGTGGCACCAACAGCATTCCTGAACTTGGAATCAAGGTGGTGTGTCCAACTAGCATTGGTATCCTGCTGTGGTTTAGTGACTGTTTAATGACTGTTAAGTGCTTTCTTTGACAAACAGCAAGGAGTTGGCAGAATGATCCAGGCCTGGATCATTCATCAGGGAAACAAGGAGACTCGTTCGCCTGTGTTCTTGTGGGAGTTTGTTGTATTGGTTCTCTTACCTCTCCCCCAGATGGTAGCTCTCCTGTTTTGCCTCTGTATCCTTCCTCTGCCTCAGGAGTCTTTCAGGCTCGTGCCACAAGCCATAGTTGCTTCTGCTTCCAGTCTCCAGTGCTTTTAAAATACAACAAGAAACTCTTCCTGGGGTAAGCTGGAAAAACTAGGACCTCCATAATGGGAAACAATTTTGTTTTAACAGAAGACTCACGGGGCTTAACAAATCTGAAGACAGGCAGCTCTGTAAGAGTTATTTTGTTTATTGTGCTTTTTGTCTCTTAGTAAAATGGCTTAAATAGTTCAGCCACATCAGATTGGCTTGTTGCTTCAAGAAGGTTTTAGAAGTTCGTTCACGCCCTCTGATAGCTTTATTGTGGTAAACACATTTATGTTTTATCAAAGGAAGAAAACTAAACTAATGAAATAAATACTACTTTATAACGTGTATTCAGCTTCTTTTCTGTTAGGGATCTTCATTTTCAAACTAGGGACAGTTGAGCTCTCTTATGTTGAAGTCATCATTTTTCAAAGAAACGAAGGCAGGTCTTGTATTGTCTCAAGGTTGAACATGGAGAAGAAAAAAATGTGAAATTCTCTTACCTTTTTTACACATTTTTCTTTTTTACAAAAATAATAGAGAATTCATAAAGAAATTTAAATCTCTACAAGCTGCATAGCAAAGCAATTTGGCCTGAATATAAGAACAAATCTACGGAATACTTTTTTTCTAAACACAGATTTTAATTAGGAAGAAGGTCTGAGCCAGACTGTTATTTTCAGGTCTGCACCAAACCAAGAGTTTTAATTAGTCCAGAAAGAATCAAGAACTTGGCATGATCTATCAGGATTAAAGAGGGTGGGGGAAAGGCAGGGGGAATAGTCAGACACATAGAAAGCAGTTTTTTGTCAGCTAGGGGAATACCATTAATCCATTTGTCAGATAGCATACATATACTTCTCTCCGGGGTATTAACTAATTGTTCCTACATTAAAAATATTTTCTTGTGTGAATTACGAATAAAAGGAACTTTTTTTATTCTCCTTTGGTTGCCTTTTTTATTTTTTACTATCACAGTTTATTCAGTTGTGTTTTTACATGTGTATTTAGCAGGTCAGTTGGACTCCAGATGATCTTCAGAGATCCTTTGCAACCCCAACTGTTCTGTGATCTACTTTGTCAACTATTTATGCCAAATTTTGGCAGATTGCTTTCACTAATAACATTAATTTACTATGTCGTGTAACATACTTTGTTTACTATTTCATGTCTTAGAAAAAAAATTGTCATGCAGTTCTATTTTCTTCAGTAGCTGTCAGAAAATAGTAACTCAAATGAGTTTGTAACTAGTCCTCATTGGGAGGCTGAGCTGAATACTGGAGTGGTCCATATGTCTTAGAGGTTTAGGCTGCAGTTTTCTTAATTAATTGCTGCTCATCTTTTAAAGCATAGCATCTCTAATATAGAATAAAAATTAGTGTGATGTGATTTTCGCACTGTACTCCTTTATCTTATGGGTTTGTTTTGGGTTTTTTAAGTCTGTTTTTAAATATGATGGGTTACCATTTTAAATCAGCATAGGCACTGGATGCCTTGCCATTCTGGTGCATGTTTAATTTAAAAAGTGGGAGTTGCCTCCTCATTCTTTAAGAAAATAATGGAAGCCTGTGTTTGCAAAAATCACATTTTCTTCTGCATCTGTCCAATATACTAATTCCCACCAGCATAATAAAACTCTCCCATAATCCATCTGATGGCTGCATTGATGGAGGTGTTCTCCAGCCCTTTGCAGTGCAGTGTCAGCCCAGGGAGCTGGAACAGTTTCCTCATCATTTGAAGCTGAAGTCTGTCATTTGACTGATGAAGAAGTCTCGTGCTCACATCTTTGGTTCGGCTGGATTGCAGCTCTGATGATTGGCAGGAGTGAGATAACAAGGACAATGTTTGCTGAAACATCTTCAGCCCCTCCTGACATTGGAAATAGAATGTTTCCTTCCCGTGCTCCAGCCTAGCCAGTGGTACTTGTGTTGAATGGATGATATCTTTGTCCTGACACCAACGAAGACTACAAATTACTGGAGAGAAAAAGTGTGCTAAATATAGCTTACAGATCCAATACCAACTGCATCCTCTGTCGTCACCATTGAAAATGCACAAGTTCAGGATGTGATTTTTTTGGGGGGGTAGGAAATGCCCATGTTCTGTAGGATTTTAAAATTTTATTCTACACCCTTTTACTTTAAAAGGAGCAGACTTCATGTGAAGTCAGGGAGTTAACTAACATCATTGTGACTAGCAGTCAGATATCAAATAATTTCGTAGCAATTATGAGTAATACTAATTACAGAGTTCAAAGGTTCACCCAGTATAGAGTAGAATTCAGGGTGAAGTACTGAAAATGAATAAAGTTCTTGGTTACTGAATATGTAATGAGAAATGGTAGGAACCAGCCTTCTAATTTGTATTAGGTGGGGGAAAGATGTATTTGTATTAGGTAGGGAAGGGTGGAAAAATATTCCTATGGCTGTGTTTGCAACACGGTGGTTTAGAAATAGGTCCAGAAAAGGCAGATATATATTTGTCTGGGCAGATTCAGGATAAAAGAGGAAGTTTTGTCTCCAGAAAAGGATATCTTAATTTATCACATTTTGCTTCTTGGAAGGACCAATAATTGCATATCTGTTGTCTTAGGTATATGTATGTACAGCTGCAGTCTGAAATGCCGCAGCTTTTAAGAATTAAAAGATAAAAAACCAAACTGTACTTACTTTTTATAATTAAGCAGAAAAAAATTGTCCTGTAAACCACATACCTTACACTTGTTTTTCTAGGAACTTTTTAATATATGTTTTATGTGAGAACATTGAAGGGACAGCTCTTCAGTAAAACCACATTATTTTACATTTGGGCCTGAAAAGGTAGTGAATTATGGCACTAAGGTTTAGCATATTTTTGTCCTATGGACTGATCCAGGGAAGAGGATTTCAACATGTCACATGAAATTAGCATTTCTCCTTAGTTCTTGCTGCTAAATGGAGTTAGAAATTTAGTGCAGGCTGGATAATCGGTTTACATGCCAGAGGCGGTAGGAAAGCTATAGGTGGCAGCAGCAGATGTCCGACCTTCCTTTTTGCTGATCCAAACCTATGATACCTGAGAATGTAAAACTTGTCAGAGAAAGCTTTGTGCCACCTCCAAGTTCAGTTGCATAGTGCAGCACCTCGAGTGACAGTACTGAAGGTCCTGTTGTACATGGGTCCTCTGGGATTGTTCATGGGGTAGAGCAGCAGATGTGCTTTGTGTTTGCATCCTGCTTCTGGTGCTACAGCAAA